>NC_041390.1:265709160-266064885 GCF_002162155.2 Triticum dicoccoides | reverse complement strand
CGGCCTCGCCTCTCCGACCGACTTTCATGGACGCCGCCTCTTCTCCGACTGGATCAACGGGTGCCCTCCATAGCACCGGGGGGCTCAGGGCCTTCACCCCCGCCTTGCGGCGCGTGCGGTGGCCACACAAGTTCAAGCCGGAGATGCCGCCTCGTTACGATGGTGCGTCGGATCCGGCAGCCTTCTTGCTGGCATACGAGGAAGCCGTCTTGGAGGCCGGGGGCGACGGTAAAGTCATGGCCAACTGGCTCCCAATGGCCCTGGCTGGCCTGTCGCGCGCCTGGCTCCTCCATCTGCCGGAATCTTCCGTGGCCTCTTGGGAGGAGCTGCGTGACCTCTTCATCACGCGCTTCGGAGGACCGGCACCCCCTGTCATCGCGGATCTCCTTGGTGGCTCGCAGGCGCCGCCCTCAGATCGTCACGCCTCGCCATTCTTTCGCCAGATCAGCGCTATCTCCACGCGGCAGGGGGATCCCCCGGGTTGGGCGGCGCCCAAGGCCGACCTGATCTTCAACTCGGGGGATGACCCAGTCACTACCGTCGGCTTGGGCATGCTTCTGATGCTTTGCACGCCCACCATCTACGACGTAGCCATTACCAAAACCCTCATCGACGGCGGCGCCAGCCTCAACGTGCTCTCCGTGGAGGCTTTCAGCCTCCTTCACGTACCGCTTGAGAGGCTGATCCCTAGCAAGCCTTTTTCCGGGGTCGGCGGCGGCTCCTCCGACCCCCTGGGGCAGATCCGTCTCCCGTGACTTTCGGCACATGCGACTACTACCGCACCGAGCTGATCGACTTCGACATCACCCGCGTCGGCTTGCCGTACAACACCATCCTCGGGTACCCAGCGCTGGCCCAGTTCATGGCAGCCACTGATCCTGCCTACAACCTCATGAAGATGCCAAGAAGCAAGGATGTCCTTACCATGGTCGGAGACACCAAGGAAGCCGTGACGGCCCTCAAGCTCACCTTCAGGGCAACGGCGACAGCTTGCCCGACCGACAAGGCAGTGTCCAGAACCAAGGGGGCTGCACCGACCAAGAAGAAGCAGCTATTCACTCAAGGTAAAGCCAAGACGAAGCAGATACCGGTCGACAAGGATGGGGCCTCTGGCGCCACCTTTACCATAGGCGTCAACCTCGCCACAGATCAAGAAAAAGAGTTGGTGGCCTTCTTGCACACAAACAGGGAAGTATTCACCTGGGAACCCAAGCAGCTGGCTGGGGTCCCGAGAAGAGTGATCAAGCACCATCTGAGGGTATGCCCCAACGTGCGCCCTGTGAAGCAGAGGGCAAGGCAGCAATCCACAGAGGAGCAGTCCTTCATCGCCCAGGAAACCCGCAAGCTGGAGGCAGCGGGTGACATTCGCGAAGTCCGGTACCCAGAGTGGCTGGCAAATCCGGTCGTCGTGCTGAAGAAAGGAGGGAAGGAGCGCATGTGTGTCGACTTCACCAACCTCAACAAGGCTTGCCCTCAAGACCCGTTCCCGCTATCGTGCATCGACCAGATTGTCAACTCCACCACCGAGTGCAATCTGCTATGGTTCCTGAATGCGTTCTCAGGCTACCACCAGATCAAGATGGCGGTGGAAGATGAGGAGAAAATAGCTTTCCTAACCCCATGCGGGGTGTACTGCTACACTTGCATGCCATTCGGACTGCGCAACATAGGAGCGACCTTCTAGAGACTGATGCACATCGCCTTGGGGCAGCAACTCGGAAGAAACACCGAGGCCTATGTCGACGACATTGTGGTGAAGTGTCGGGAGGCAAGAACTCTGATTCAGGACCTGGAGGAGACCATCGCGAGCCTACGCCAGGTGGACCTGCGGCTCAACCCAGAGAAGTGCATGTTTGGTGTCCCTTCGGACAAGCTGTTGGGCTTCCTCGTGTCTCACAGGGGGATCGAGGCCAACCCAGAGAAGGTCAAGGCAATCGAAGACATGAGGCCACCACAAAACCTCAAGGAGATGCAGAAGCTTGCAGGCTGCGTGACTTTGTTGGGGCACTTCATCTCCAAGTTAGGAGAGCGCGCATTGCCGTTCTTCAAGCTTATGAAGAAGAAGGGTCCGTTGGAGTGGAACCCCAAGGCCGACCTGGCATATCAAGACCTCAAGAGATACTTGACCAGCCTGCCGGTGATGGTGGTGCCTCATCCTCGCGAGCCCTTGGTACTCTACCTGTCTGCCACACCCCATGCCGCCAGCGCGTCGCTGGTGGCCCTCAGGGAGGGGCCCGAGGTCGAGGACCCTCCAAGTGGAGTCGCCAAGCCAGATGAGGTAGCTCAGCACCAAGGTGATGCTCCTGAGACAGCGGCTGCCCCGACATGTCATCAAGCCCCAGGAGTTGGAAACCCGCAGGAAACACCTCAGTCCCTGGGAGCCAGATACTCCGTCAGCTCTCCCACCCTTTTCGAGCACCTAGTGTACTTCATCATCATAGTCCTGGGAGATGCGAGGGCGCGATACCCCATGCCTCAGAAGCTCTTGCTCGCGCTCCTGGTGGCCTCGTGCAAGATGCGCCACTACTTCCAAGGTCACCCCATCAAGGTCGTTCCAGCTTATCCATTGGAGAGAGTGCTCAGAAGCCCCAATGCTACGGGAAGGGTCGCCGAATGGAACATTGAGCTGCAAGCGTTCGACCTGGAGTTCGGCACAACCAGAGTCATCAAGGGGGCTGCACTCGCCGACTTTGTGGTGGAATGGACCGACACCCCGGAGCTCAAAGTAGGCAAGAACTGATCCCTCTTGCCAGGAAGTGAAGCGCCAGATGGTTGGGTCATGTACTTCGATGGTGTGTTCGCACAGCAGGGCGCGGGGGCTAGATCCGTGCTCATCTTGCCCACTCAGGACAAGCTTTACTATGTCGTGTAGCTCTGCTTCCAGCGGGGCGAGAAGGTCTCCAACAACATTGCAGAGTACGAGGGTCTCATCGTCGGCCTCAAAGCGGCGGTGGCCCTGGGGGTGAAGCGCCTCACCATTAAGGGAGACTCGCAGCTCCTCATCAACTTCTCCAACAAGGTGTACGAGCCAAAGGATGAGCAAATGGAGGCATACCTCGCGGAGGTGCGCAAAATAGAGAAGTAGTTCCTAGGCCTGGAACTACAGCATGTGCCTCATGGCACCAACAAAGAGGCCGATGACATCGCTAGAATAGCATCCAAGCAGCTGCCCCAAGAGCCTGGCGTCTTCAAGGAGCGGCTCTTCAAGCCTTCGGTAGCACCTCCTCCTGTAGAGCCAGTGCCATCTCAGGAGGAACTCCCCCATCCTCCAGCCTCGGAAGCCCCCGCCTGTGGCCCGACCTCAGGAGCGCGCCTCCCCTTAGCGCTCAAGCCTTCGGAGGGTGCTGGATTGAGGAGTTCAAGGCGTACCTGACGCAAGGCACGTTGCCAGAGAAGGAGGAAGACGCGGAGCGTGTGGCCCGACAGGCTACGACATACTGCATTCAGGACAGTGAGCTATACAGGAAGCGGCCAAATGATGTTTCTCTACGATGCATTTCTAGGGAACAGGGGAATGAGCTGCTGGCCGACATACATGGCGGAGACTGCAGGCACCACTCATCGTCGTGCACCCTAGTCGGCAAGACTTTCCACAGCGGTTTCTACTGGCCCACGGCACTCAACGATGCGGTAGAGCTGGTAAAATCCAGCGAGGCCTGCCAGTTCCACGCCAAGCAGATCCACCAGTCTGCTCAGGACCGCGAGACTATCCCGCTCTCATGGTCGTTCACGGTCTGGGGGCTGGATATCCTGGGCCCATGCCCTCGAGCGCCTGGAGGCTACCTCTACATCTACATCGCCATTGACAAATTCACCAAATGGGCGGAAGTGGGAGCTGTCCGGACCATCCCAGCCGGGTGAGCAGTCAAGTTCATCAAGGGCCTCGTAACCTGATTTGGCGTCCCTAATCTCATCATCACCCACAACGGCTCGCAATTCACTAGCAATCTCTTCAAAACGTATTGTGCTAACCTTGGAACGCAGATCTTCTATGCTTCTGCGGCGCACCCCAGGAGCAACGGCCAGCCCAAACGCGCCAACACGGAGGTCCTGAGGGGTCTCAAGACAAGGACCTTCAAGAAGAAGCTCGAGGCCTGCGGCAGGGGATGGCACAACGAGCTCCAGTCTATGCTGTGGTCCATCCGCACCACCGCCACCAGGCCGACAGGCGAGACCCCGTTCTTCCTCGTCTACGGAGTAGAAGTGGTTCTCCCACACAAGCTCAGGCATCTCTCCGCGCGGGTCCTGGCATTTGATGAAACGCAGCAGGACGCCATGCGGGGGATGGATCTCATGCTGGGGGAGGAACGCTGCCGAGAAGCCTCGCTCCGAGCTGCGAGGTACCACCAGGCGCTGCAGTGGTAGCACTGCCGCAGCGTCCGCTCCAGAATTCTCGAGGTGGGTGATCTTGTCGTGAGGCGGGTGCTCTCCAGGGTAGGGCTGCACAAGCTCTCGCCCATGTGGGAGGGCCTATTTCGGGTCGCCCACGTCTCCAGGCCTGGCGTCGTGCACCTGGAGACACAGGACGAGATCCCCATCCAGTACGCCTGGAATTTCCAGCACCTCCGGAAGTTCTACCCATGAACCAAGGCCCGGTGCCTGTGAAGCAAGGCCCAGTGCCTGTGAAGAATCTCCACTCGTGACACTCTCAAGTAATAATGAGTGGGGTTGTACATGCCGGGAGTCTCAGGAGTGTCGCCCTCTAGCCTCGAGGGCTCCCTCCCACACCTAGTGGCAGGACTTAGCTCCGCGCTGGTGAGAAGACAAGAAGACTAGACTAGGTGCCGGACGCGGCTTTTCATTTCCTTTCCACAGTTGGTTGCCCCCTCTTTAAAGTGAGAATTTGCTTTCTGGTGTTCTTTTCTGGCCTGGTTCCATTGTCCTTGTTGCCTCCTTTTCTACCCTCGGTTCCTCATTTTTGACCCATCCTCTCCCTCGCGTGCCTCGCGAGGGGGCTGGAGAGGCGCCCTCGTGAGCGGTTTCGTTTTCTTGTCTTTCACAAGGCACCCTCACTCGTGCTCGCAAGCTAGCACTCCCCTCTCAATCCGTGCCCCCCGGTACCGTGATGCGAAGCACGGGGTTACGGCCGACAGTGCCTACAACCAGGGTCCGGAAGAATAAGAATTCCCTAACGAATTTTTGCAGTTCTCAGGCACCTTCTGAGCAGAGGAGGCCTCGTCAGGCACTGGGGAACGCACGTCTCGCAAGGCGAAACCTACTCCAGGCGCATTGAGCTAAGTTATTCTACGTGCATACATAAAACATGACGCTGCAACATAACACAGGAATGATAAACATAGCACAGCCACTTAGAAATCATAATTGTTGCACGCCCTAGCAGGGCTCCATACTTGTCTCTCTCTAATGCAGGAAGGAAAGGAAGAACAAAACAAAAGTGGGACGTGCTCCCATGCCAGGTCGTGAGGATGGGCCCGTGGCGCTCTCCTAAGTTTAGCCAGACCCCTCCTCGCGCTTCACCGGAGCACGGCGACGGGACGACCCGCTGCCACCTTTGAAGCGGACGCGGCGGCATGGCGACTGGTCGTAGCCGCCACTGCTGGAGCTACTATCGGAAGAGGAGCTGCCGTAGCTAGACGAGCCATGGCCAGTGCCGAGGAAGAATTCACCCTCCTCCTCGTCATGACCATCGCCGAGGCCGAGCACCTCGTCGCCGTCGTTGTCCTCGGGGTAGCACCCGACATGGCGACCATCTTCCCCAAATACCCTCACGAAGAGGGTCGCGTCGCCGTCGTGCCTGAAATGGAGGGCACACCGCCTGCCCAGTCTGCGCATGCGGGTGAACGTCTGCCAGCCGTGAGCCAGGACCGCGCTGCCCGCGGCGGAGACCTTGACCGCGAACCAGGAAGCCTTGCTGCAGCAGACGTCCGCCTGCAGCCAAAGACCGCCTGCACCAGTGGTAGGCAGCTCGCCGACAAAGAAGCGCGGGAGCTGAATCCAAGTGCCGGCCGGGTTCTCCAACCACATGATGAACTCCGACATCACCTTCGCCGAATGGAAGCGCTGCCAAGGGGGCCGTGCAACCATGGCACGCCTCACCTCATCAATAGGACTGCCGCAACCTGGGCGGCTGCCGCCACGAGAAGAGGCGACTCCGCGGCCGCGAGGGGCCACGGCGAGGGTCGCAGTGTGCTTGCGAGGACGGTCGCGCCCCCTTTTGGGCGGCGGTGAGCCTGGCACCTCCTGGCGAGCCTTCCCCTTCCGCGCAACCGAGAGCCTCATCGCAGGCGCCATGGGTACCGCTGCCGGCAGTGGAGCAAGCAAAAAGAAGAAGCGAGAGAAGCAAGGAAGAGATGGGTGATGGGGGCTCCGTCCCCACTTCCCATTTATAGCCAAGGGAAGGACAACCACCGGCCTCCATGATCTAAGGTAATAATGACCTTTTTCTGCATGTAGCAAGGACCCATCAAGTCAGGCAGTTGCCGAGGCAGTGTAGGGAAGCAGAGACGCTCACATCCAATCAGCCGCCATGCGCCAACCGAGGCCGCAGGCTGATGGGTCCTGCAGCGCTCCGCGCTTGCCCTTTGGCTTCGCCTCGAAGCTAAGCCCGAGCGCGCCTTGGGCCCGGGGGCTACTGTTGGCATTCTGGGAACGAGGGTCCCCAGATTTGCCTACATGCGGCCCGCAGCATGGCTCCACCAGCGGCCCCATACGACCCATCTTCACATGCAAACATTCAAGACCCTCACGAGGGGCCATGCCTCGCAAGGCAGATGATGCAAGACCTCCTCAAGGGCGGCCTCACCAAGCTGGCTCGCGAGGAGCGGAGAGATCAAGGCGAGGGGCACCTCACGAGGCTTCTGTGACGCAAGCCATGACGACTGGAGAAACGTGGGCGCCAGGCGGGTGCCAGCATGCGCAGTGTCCTCGTTTCCTCTTTGGAGCTAAAGGGGAAAGAGCAGACGAGGAGTCCCGAGGCCCCAGGCAAAGGTTTCCATATCGGTGCAACAAGACCAAGACCAGCAGGACGGTAGGACGGAGGTCACCGTGGAGCCCAAGACGGCGTCACCACCAGAGCCTTTGGCAGGCGAAGACTACTTTTGTCAAGATAGCTTGTACTAGTTTTCCCCCTTCGAATGTGGCCATTGTGGCATCCCTTCCCGCTCAATATTTGGGAAGAGGACCAGGGCCTCTATAAATAGGACTATCCACCACCATAGGGAGGCAGCCGATTTGGACCTGGATCGGATCCATATCACCCCAGCCACTCAAGTTCACCAAGCACAAGAACACCTCTCCTCACGAGGTTGTTCTTCCCCTGTAACTGTTCAGCCTCAGCCCAAGAGGCAATCCACCACACCACACTAGAGTAGGGTATTACACCACAATGGTGGCCCGAACCAGTATAAATCTTGTGTCTCATGTTCTTCGGGTTCGTCGAGCTAGGCCGTGAGATCATAGAGTGTGCGAGCTAGAGAGGGGGAGAGACCTTTGTGCGCACCCCAGTGTTCGAACATCAAGGTTTTGCAGGAACCCGAAATCCGACATTGCTGATGACGGGCGAGCGAAGCATCGGAAGGGCACCGACAGTTGCCGCACACTTGAGTTGGTCAGACGAGCTGAAGGTGATGGTGCACTTGGACCACCTGAGCGGATGTGTGGCCTCGAGCCCGGGAGGACCGCGTTCACCTCACGAGCAAACTTCTTGAAGATGTGCTAGGAGGTTGGGGCCTGGGCGCCGCCCAAGATGAAGGCGATGGCCCGTGGCTCCTGGAAGCCCCCAGCCCCATCGTCTTGGTGGTGGTCGTCATTCCTCCTTGGTGGCGGTGGCAGCGGAGGGAGGCCGGCGTTGCCTTGAGGATAGCCCTCACGAGGCTGATCTCTCTAGGCGCCCTCGCGAGGCTGGCCCTGCCAGCGCTCCTCATGAGGCTGATCTCGCCACTCCTGGCGGGGGCCGCAGTCATCCCAGCGTCCTCCACTTATGCCTCCTATGCGGCCGTAGACTCGATCGTTGCGCTTGGGGCGTCGACCAAGGCGCCCGTCGTGTATGGCCCTGAGCTCCTGACAGTCATTGGTGTTATGGTTGTGCATGTTGTGGAAGACGCAGAACAGACGGCTGTCCTTGGATGACTCTGGGTGGTTGCAGCCGTGCTTCATCTCTGGTTCAGCCGTGAGCACGGCCACCCCTTTGCGCATCATGTCCTTGGCCTTGGCCTTCTTGTCTTCTGGGTCAGCCGCTGGGAGCTCGAGGAGGAGAGGCGCCCTTCCTCAAGTCTCGCGAACTTGGTTGCCATGTTAAACATCTCCAGAGCTGTGCACATGTCCTCATGGATGGCGAGCTCCTCCTTCATCTTGACATTACGAACACCGTCGGAGAACATCGAGATGATGGCCTTGTCCGAAACCTTGGGGATCTTGAGGCAAATGATGTTGAAGTGCTGGATGTACTTCTGCAGGGTTTCCCCAGGCTGCTTAATGCATCGCTGGTCACCCACGGTAGGCGGGCGGTCGCAGGTGCCCTGGAAGTTGGCGACTTAACGCTCGCGCATCTCGCCCCAGGAGGAGATTGATCCTGCGGGTAGGTTTAGGAGCCATGAGCGCGCGCCATCCTTGAGAGCCATGTGAAACCGGTTCACCATGACCTTCTCGTCACTGTTGGCCGCCTCGTTGCTCCGCTCATAGAGCTGCAGGAACTCTGCAGGGTCGGGGGTGTCGTCGTAGCACGGAGGTAGGTCGAGCTTGAACTTGCCCGGCAAGACAACACTTCGTAGCTTGGGAGTGAAGGCTCGACAGCCCGCGATGGTCACGGGAGGCCGTCATGAGGGTGGAGCCTGGTCTTAGCGCTCACGCACCGCCACTGCAGGCGGCGCACAGTCTTGATGTGGTGGTGTCAGGAGTGCTGGAGCACCTTCTTGCAGCCGCTAGACCTCCTAGCAGCTTTCTTCTCCATGCGCGGGCGCCCTGCGTGGCGGGTCGCCCCATGGGGCCATGCATCTTGGACCGAGGGCAATGTCCTGTCAGGGATGCGGTGGAGGTGCTCCATGGCCTATGTTGCTTGCAGTGGGCGGCGGGCAAGGCAGCGAGAGGGATGGTGCAGGGGAGCCCCTAGCCACGCTGACAAGCTCAGCGATGCGGTCCAGCCAGTCATCCTAGAAGTCATTGGCGGGGTGGTAAAACAAGAGCTCGCGTGCCATGAGCGGCGTGGCCTACGCGTCCGCGGGCCCGTGACGAGCGTGAGACGACGAGCCAGCCGGAGTCAGCCACGGGGTGGCGGTGCATCCATCTCGCCACATAGCGGGGTGCAGCGATGAGGCTTGCTGCTTGTGGCCCGCCGAGCCAGTGGCGGCATTGGCGGGAGGTGACGGAGAACGATGGGGAGGCCCACCAATGGGCACCGTCTGGGTTATGCGAGCGGTGAGGGCGGCTCGACGCTTAGTGCGGTGTAACGCCCTCGATGCGGCAATATCTCCCATGTGTCGAAGCACGACTTAGAGGCATAACCGCATTGAAAGCAATGTCGCAAGTGAGGTAATCTTCACACAACCCATGTAATACATAAGGGAAAGAGATACATAGTTGGCTTACAATCGCCACGTCACACAATACATGAATATAACATTATATCAACCAGATACACACAAGGTCCGGCTACGGAATCAAAATAAAAGAAGACTGCCCCAAAAGCTACACAGATCCCCGATCGTCCTAACCGGGCTCCACTACTGATCAACTAAAATGAAGCAACACAATGAACGAGATCTTCATCGAGCTCCTCCTTGAGCTCGGTTGCATCACCTGCACGGTTTCATCGGCACCTGCAAACTGGTTTTGGAAGTATCTGTGAGTCACGGGGACTCAGCAATCTCACACCCTCGCGATCAAGACTATTTAAGCTTATAGGAAGGGTAAAGGTATAAGGTGGAGCTGCAGCAAGTGACTAGCATATTTGGTGGCTAACATACACAAATGAGAGCGAGAAGACAAGGCAAAAGCACGGTCGAGAAACTATGATCAAGAAGTGATCCTAGAACAACCTACGTTCAAGGATAATTCCAACACCGTGTTCACTTCTCGGACCCCGCCGAGAAGAGACCATCACGGCTACACACGCGGTTGATGCATTTTAATTAAGTTAAGGTTTTAGGTTTTCTACAACCGGACATTAACAAATTCCCATCTGCCCATAACCATGGGCACGGCTTTCAAAAGTTCAAATCCCTGTAGGGGTGTCCCAACTTAGCCCATCACAAGCTCTCACGGTCAACGAAGGATATTCCTTCTCCCAAGTCAACCCGATCAAACTCAGAATCCCGGTTACAAGACATCTCGACAATGGTAAAACAAGTCCAGCAAGACCGCCCGATGCGCCGACATCCTGATAGGAGCTGCACATATCTCGTTCTCAGGGCAACACCGGATGAACACTACGTACAGCTAAAACCAGCCCTCACGTTTCCCCGAGGTGGCGCCGCAAGTGGATCTGTTTCGGACCAACACTTAAACAAGCACTGGCCCGGGGGGGCTAAAATAAAGATGACCCTCGGGATGCGCGACTACCAAGGGAAAAGGCTAGGTGGCGAATGGTAAAACCAAGGTTCGGCCTTGCTGGAGGAGTTTTATTCAAAGCGAACTGTCAAGGGGTTCCCATTATAACCCAACCGTGTAAGTAACACAAAATCAAGGAACATAACACCGGTATGACGAAAACTAGGGTGGCAAGAGTGGAACAAAACACCAGGCATAAGGCCGAGCCTTCTACCCTTTACCAAGTATATAGATGCATTAATTAAATAAGAGATATTGTGATATCCCAACAAAATATCCATGTTCCAACAAGGAACAAACTCCAATCTTCACTTGCAACTAGCAACGCTATAAGAGGGGCTGAGCGAAGTGGTAACATAGCCAAACAACGGTTTGCTAGGACAAGGTGGGTTAGAGGCTTGACATGGCAACATGGGAGGCATGACAAAGCAAGTGGTAGGTATCGCAGCATAGGCATAGCAATAGAGCGAGCAACTAGTAAGCAAAGATAGAAGTGATTTCGAGGGTATGGTCATCTTGCCTGAGATCCCGCTAGGAAGAAGAATGAGTCCATGAAGAAGACAAACAGACGTAGTCGAGCGGATCCTCACAAATGCAATGTTACCGGATTACCGAGAAGAAGTACACCGGAAAGAAAGCAAACAACATAGTGAACAATCATCACATAAGCATGGCACGATGCGCAAACAAGTATGATGCATGCCTGGTTTAATGAGGCAGGGCAAGGCAAAGTGCACAAACAACCCTACAAATTAAGTGGAGCTCAATATGCAGCTCCGTTGCATATTGACGAAACACCACGTGACTTATTTAGTTCGATCTTGTTTATGTACCCAACAAGGTTAAATGTTGTTATCATGGCAAGAGGGCGAAGCAAAGTAAAACTACCTATCTAGTCAAGTTTAAATGAAGCCGGAAACAACGAACAACAATTCCGGAAAATCCTCATATGCATATATTAGGTTTGGTACTGTTCTGCCCTAAACACAATTTTAGAGTTGTTAAACGAGCAAAGCAAGTACACCATGTCAAACTAGGAATTTTTCTACCCCATTTTCATATAAAGATTATTTACAACCGAGCTACAGTTATTTAGTTATGAATTAAAGCATTTGAGCAAGTTATTTAAGTAAATTTAAACAAACAGCATTTTAAACATTTTAAACATGGGTGAAAATGACATATTATGAAACTAGATGAAAAACTAAGCATATTTCATATATAAATTGTTTTAATCTGATGCACGGTTACTAAGTTATGATATGCATGATGTTTGAGGGCTAAACTGTAAAACTGGCAGACTCCGGAAAATAACTAAATAGCAGAACCTAAAAAAAAACTACACGGGCCGGATCTGGAATAGGGCCCAACAGAGAAGGGGGCGCAGCGGAGGCTCACCATGGGCTGAGGCTGAGCTGGTGAGGAGGAAGGCCAGCAAGGGTGGCGTAGATCTGGCCCGACTTGGCCTAGCTTGGCGCTGGCCGGCCCAGACTCGCGAGGCGGGGAGGATACGGGCGTGGTGCCCTCTGTTCGATAGAGAAGCAGAGGAGCAGCAGCACTGGAGCGGCTTGCAGGCGGACTTGGCGCGACAGCTTGCCGATGGTCTCCGGCGAGGGCACCGGTGGCCGGGGACAGGGCCCAGCCGGCGGGATCCGGCCGGAATAGGCAAGACGGTGGAGACGCGGATCCGGGCGGTCGAGATGTCCTGGCGAGGCGACATTGCAGGGGGGGTCGAGACTCTCGTGACCCATGGCGGCGATGAAGCAGAGGAACAAGCGGACACCACGATGCTCCGGCGAAGTTGGGGAGGTCCGGCGCGCGAGGAACGGCGCGGGGAAGGGAGGCTCGGCGCGTTTCCATGGCACGGGGCACGCGAGGATCTCGTCAAGGTGCTGGTGCGGGCAAAGCTCAGTGAGGCCATGGCGCGGATGCTACTGTCGACAGAGAAAGATGAGAACAGAGAGAGATGAGAGAGGGAGAAACGGGAGGAGCACGGGAAGAGGGAACAGAAGGATAGGGTCCCGATGAGGGCTCATCTGCTAGTCTTGGGAGGAGCTCGTCTCCCTGGTCGACGAGGAGAGCGAAGACAAGTTGGATCGAGGGGAGGCCTTGGGTGGAGTCTAGTTGGTGGGATTGGGTCGGGGGGAATGAGGGGATCCCGAGGATTTGATTGTGGTGGTGGCGAGGAGGAATGATGGGACAGTTCCCCTAGATTTTAGGGTTTGTCCAAAATGACTAAGGGTGGACTGTATATACCTCACAGATTAGGTTAGGGGCTACCTAGTCCCTCATATCGGAATCAGACGGTCGGGAAAAATAGGCTAGGAGCCCAAATAAGAAAACAGAGACGTTTTATAGATGTTTGGGGATGATCCGGACACAACGGTGGCGATAGTCCGGGTCGGGTTCGAGACAACTTTCGGACACGCGCGAGGGGGGGCTGCGGGCTGACGACAGAGGTTAGGTTGGACCTGGCGGTAGGTAATGAGCTGTGTAGACAGTCTCAAGCTAAGAGAAGATAAGAGAGGGAGGCCCGACGACTATTTTCAGAGACCGAAAACGTCCGACGTGTGCCCGGCTATAATGCCGCTATAGTTTAACGGTTGGGCTATCAGACGGACTCCGAATGCAATGAAACTTGACAGGCGGTCTATCTACACTATAATAAGACCACACGCCAACTTTCAACCCATTCCGAGAACATTTTCTAGGCACTTATAAAATACTATTTCGGACATGCCGCGGGCGCGTGCAAGTGTGGTTGGGCTCAGAACGGACAACGGACGGGACTGGGGGAACCCGGACGGATGTAAGTTTTGAAAACACGATGATGCAATGTGGATGATGACATGGAAAGATGCAACACGCAAGCAAATGACAAGGCAAAACAGTGAATAACTGGAGGACACCTGGCACATCGGTCTCGGGGCATTACAACACTCCACCACTACGAGAGGATCTCGTCCCGAGATCTACAATGGCACCGGAGGGACAACAGAAGAGAAAGAGAAGAGGTAAAACTAAGTTGCTTCTTTGACAAACGAGTGAAACGAAAGAACCTTGAAAAGGTTAAGCCATTTCGAGAAAAGAATACAATGGAGATGAACGAAGTTGAAAACACTCCATTATAAAAGAGGAACAAGGAAGAACAAATTCGGGCAGCACTCTGGTTGAAAAGAGATGTAAGACTTGATAAGGCGAAAATAACTTGAGCAAAAGGGCACAACACTCCGGTTAAATGGGATATGCGAGGAAAAGAATATGAACTTGGCAAAATGAGTTGATGGGACGAAGACAGCAACATCACAATGCCTCCGAAAGAAAATAATAGAAGATAGATCATTGGACTAAAAGAATTGAGAAGAAAATGCCACTTCTACCACAACAATCTAGCTTGAAAAGGCAACCTTAGGAGAGGGGCCGGACGGAGTTGTTGGAAAACCAACAACGAAAAGAGTAAACTTGTTGTGTTCTTATAGAAAACATCTCAAAACTATGAGGTGAAATTCTGCCACTAATGGAAACGATAGATTGGATTGATAAGAACAAGGAGACGATAAACTTATTTCACCGGGAGGATAAATGAAGAACTTGGGTCATTTATGAGTACACAATTAGCAACAATCCTTAGGGAAGGCTTTAGGTGAAATATAACCCAAGATAACTCCAATGACGAGATTGATGGATTTAATATATCTCATTTTTGATAACTTGTGAATCACGGAGCACGAAGGGAAATTATCAAGAAAGACGTAACACCACCTCAAAATATATGTGTGAAAGAATAGCACTCCAGATTGCAAGATGAAGAATGCATGAGCTCCTCTGAAAAGAATCTCGATGAACACTTCAAAAAGGAATTAAATCCTTGATGAACCATCATGTAGAACCTCCATGAAGAACTTCGGTAACAAAAGAATGATCAAACAAAAGGAAAGAGAAGTTGAAAACACGAGGTGAATCCTTACAATGATTAGATGGATCTTCGCGATGAAATAATTCAGAGAACATGGAACTCCAGGAAAAGAAAGATGAACCAAGTGAAACCGAGAATTTGATGAACCTCCGGAATAAGGAATTAATCATTTGGGTGAAACAAGAATAAGAATTATGTTATGTGTATCCTTCACCAATTAAATTGATGAAAATCAACGGATTTGGCATACTACTTATTCTCATAGAAAAGATTAAGAGAGATATAGCGAAAACTTGAGAAGGTCTTCCATGATCCACCGGTAGGATGAAAGAACGAGTGGATATGTATGATAACAAAGGAGAAGAACTCTTGAACGAACCCCCGTAAGGATTGAAGATGAAAGTAGCAAAGGCACAAATCACCGGGTAGAATTGGAAAACGAATGAAGATACATGAGAGAATTTAGATACAAGTGAATGAAGAGATCACGAGCTGATTATAGAATAATTGAATGATGCACCGGTAAGCTTTAGAGAACGAGAGCTGAAAGCTGAGAATGAATAAACCGAAATGATGGCCTTTAGGGGAATCAAACTGAAAAGACTTCTGAATTTGCTCCGGATGGGTGAAAAGAATTCTCACAATCGAAAGCAATTATGAGAGGATGGCGTAAAGCTAGCACCATGAATCTTCGAGAGAACGTACCAAGATTTAGAGGAAACACTCTTCTTCGGTCTTCAAAATCCGGGAATGATGATGAGAAACACCATCAAAATTGTTGAGATACTCCGAGAGAATGAAAAGTCTTCAGTTGAGCCAACAACGAAAAGAGTTATAAGATCTTGGAGAAACCAACTGACTGATGATAATTCATTCTTACGTCAAACTTTGAAAGATTTGCGAATAACTCCGTTAAAATTAGAAGAGTCAGGTAAGATCCTGGAAAAAGACCTTTGGGTTAGGGCCCACTCAAAGAAACACCGTTGTAATGATCTTGAAGAGAGATTACACCGGTTGAATTAAATGTCTTGAATGAGATAACAACCTTGAAAAGAACTTGAATGGATCTTGAATGACAAGACGAGTCTTCTAAGATATCTTTAAGGCACCGGAACAATAGAATAGCGAGAAGTGGATGATTATGAGGTGCACCGGTATGAGAAGGAATCTGAAACGAGGAAAAAGATATGATCGACAAAACTTGACTTGAATCCACCGGAGAAGAAAGAGAACGAAGCATGATGAACTAGAAGCTCCATTACAATCTTCCTAAGAATCACCGGATAAGAACATTGAAAAAAAAAGAATGAAGGGACTTCACATGAATAAAATGGATACTTGATTAAAAAATCCGAGTCCTTGAAGAAAAAGGGTGGGAGGGAGGGACAACAAAGACAACTTGGGACGGATGAAACGAACACCATTGAGAAGACTTGAGTTGATCTTGCGGATGTTGAAATGATTGGATCCACTTGAGGAGGAGAACGTCGGTTGAAAAGGATTGACATGACAATCTCGATTATCATGAAGGATTAGTATTCACATAGGAGTATGAGAACACCGCTTAGGAAAGGTATGGAATCAACACTTGACATTGAAGCAACTCGAATACCACAACTAAAAACAAAACAAAGGATTGGCTTGTAGAATAAGCCGGAACAAACATATGATAGAGATTTCGTCCGAAGTTCTCATGGTGGGGCCTACACGGGCTCGATCGTACAACACCATCATGTACAAGGTAGTGCACATGACATACGAAGCGTCCCCGAGTCAGCATAGCCAAGGACTCTTTAAGACAACGAGACCACTGTAAAACCGACCGTGAATAGGCAGACCACTAGACGTCAAACCCCAATTTCATATCATACATCTGTCGGAAAGATATCCTAAGAGCTACTTGAATTCCCACTTATAAACTCCCGAAACTTTCCGGTTATGCAATCAGGTGTTGGGGATACAGGGGAAGCATAATATCTCACCCAAAACTAACAAATCCTACATCCAACTGTATCCATCCTTCAACACATAACCAAGAAACCTTCGGAAATCATTTACCTCAACCTTCGAAAAGCATCCGTTGTATGAGTTATGGCAATACTGCCAAACTCCCGCCCAGTACTAGGTGGCGTCGAGGTTATCTCACCAACAACTGCATAAAAGAGATTTTCGATGTCGGCAAAACTCAGGTATTCCAGAAATGCAATGATAAAATTGTGATGACAACACCTCGGAGCTCAACTCCCCGGGACACTGCCACAACCCCTAAATGTCAGGAGGCACCAAGAACAATGTTCTCGTCACAAAACCATCGGTATGATTCCAAGATACCCGCGTGATCCTAAATTTTTTTTTGTGAAATTTGAGAAGAGAAGAGTCAAAACTCTACGTCAGGATGCCTCACAAGAGCGACGAAGGGACTGAGGAGTAAAAAGAATCCTACTCTTCGATATATATAATCCTAAATGACTCAAAACATTTTTTTAGACTCAACATCGCCAGCAATTCGATCAAGCAGGGGGCTCCTAAAGTCGGGGAAGGCTCTGATACCAACTTGTAATGCCCTCGATGCGGCTATATCTCCCACGTGTCGAAGCACGACTTAGAGGCATAACCGCATTGAAAGCAATGTCGCAAGTGAGGTAATCTTCACACAACCCATGTAATACATAAGGGAAAGAGATACATAGTTGGCTTACAATCACCGCGTCACACAATACATGAATATAACACTACATCAAACAGATACACACAAGGTCCGGCTACAAAACCAAAATAAAAGTAGACTACCCCAAAAGCTACACAGATCCCCGATTGTCCCAACTGGACTCCACTACTAATCAACTGAAACGAAACAACACAATGAATGAGATCTTCATCGGGCTCCTCCTTGAGCTCAGTTGCGTCACCTGCAAGGTTTCATCGGCACTTGCAAACTGGTTTTGGAAGTATCAGTGAGTCACGGGGACTCAGCAATCTCACACCTCGCGATCAAGACTATTTAAGATTATAGGAAGGGTAAATGTATAAGGTGGAGCTGCAGCAAGCGACTAGCATATTTTGTGGCTAACATACGCAAATGAGAGCGAGAAGAGAAGGAAAAAGCACGGTCGAGAAACTATGATCAAGAAGTGATCCTAGAACAACCTACGTTCAAGCATAACTCCAACACCGTGTTCACTTCCCAGACCCCGCTGAGAAGAGACCATCACGGCTACACACGCGGTTGATGCATTTTAATGAAGTTAAGGTTTCAGGTTTTCTAGAACCGAACATTAACAAATTCCCATCTGCCCATTACCGCGGGCATGACTTTCGAAAGTTCAAATCCCTGCAGGGGTGTCCCAACTTAGCCCATCACAAGGTCTCACGGTCAACAACGGATATTCCTTCTCCCGAGACAACCCAATCAGACTCGGAATCTCGGTTACAAGACATCTCGACAATGGTAAAACAAGTCCAGCAAGACCGCCCGATGCGCCGACATCCTGATAGGAGCTGCAGATATCTCGTTCTCAGGGCAACACCGGATGAACACTACGTATAGCTAAAACCAGCCCTCAAGTTTCCCCGAGGTGGTGCCGCAAGTGGCTCTATTTCAGAACAACACTTAGACAAGCACTGGCCCGGGGGGGGGGGCTTAAAATAAAGATGACCCTCGGGATGCGTGACTCCCAAGGGAAAAAGGCTAGGTGGCAAATGGTAAAACCAAGGTTGGGCCTTTGCTGGAGGAGTTTTATTCAAAGTGAACTGTCAAGGGGTTCCCATTATAACCCAACCGTGTAAGGAACGCAAAATCAAGGAACATAACACCGGTATGACGGAAACTAGGGTGGCAAGAGTGGAACAAAACACCAGGCATAAGGACGAGCCTTCCACCCTTTACCAAGTTTATAGATGCATTAATTAAATAAGAGATATTGTGATATATCCCAACAAAATATCCATGTTCCAACAAGGAACAAACTCCAATCTTCACCTGCAACTAGCAATGCTATAAGAGGGGCTGAGCGAAGCGGTAACATAGCCAAACAACGGTTTTCTAGTACAAGGTGGGTTAGAGGCTTGACATGGCAACATGGGAGGCATGACAAAGCAAGTGGTAGGTATCGCAACATAGGCATAACAATAGAGCGAGCAACTAGCAAGCAAAGATAGAAGTGATTTCGAGGGTATGGTCATCTTGCCTGAGATCCCGCAAGGAAGAAGAACGAGTCCATGAAGAAGACAAATGGACGTAGTTGAGCGGATCCTCACAAATGCAACGTTACCGGATTACCAAGAAGAAGTACACTGGAAAGAAAGCAAACAACATAGTGAACAATCATCACATAAGCATGGCACGATGCGCAAACAAGTATGATGCATGTCTGGTTTAATGAGGCATGGCATGGCAAAGTGCACAAACAACCCTACAAATTAAGTGGAGCTCAATATGCAGCTCCGTTGCATATTGATGAAACACCACATGACTTATTTAGTTCGATCTTGTTTATGTACCCAACAATATTAAATGTTGTTAGCATGGCAAGAGGGTGAAGCAAAGTAAAACTACCTATCTTGTCAAGTTTAAATGAAGCCGGAAACAATGAACAACAATTCCGGAAAATCCTCATATGCATACATTAGGTTTGGTACTGTTCTGCCCTAAACACAATTTTACAGTTGTTAAACATGCAAAGCAAGTACACGATGTTAAACTAGGCATTTTTCTACCCCATTTTCATATAAAGATTATTTACAACCGAGCTACGGTTATTTAGTTATGGATTAAAGCATTTTAGCAAGTTATTTAAGAAAATTTAAACAAACAACATTTTAAACATTTTAAACATGGATGAAAATGACATATTATGAAACTAGATGAAAAACTAAGCATATTTCATATATAAATTGTTTTAATCCGATGCATGGTTATTAAGTTATGATATGCATGATGTTTGAGGGCTAAACTGTAAAACTAGCAAACTCCAAAAAATAACTAATTCGCAGAACGTAAAAAAAACCTACACGGGCCGGATCTGGAACAGGGCCCAACAAAGAAGGGGGTGCAGCAGAGGCTCACCATGGGCTGAGGCCCAGCTGGTGAGGAGGAAGGCCAGCAAGGGTGGCGTAGATCTGGCCCGACTAGGCCTGGCTTGGCGCTGGCCGGCCCAGACTTGCGAGGCGGGGAGGATACGGGAACGGCGCCCTCTGTTCGATAGAGAAGAAGAGGAGGAGTGGTGCTGGAGCGGCTTGCAGGCGGACTTGGCGCGACGGCTTGCCGGTGGTCTCCGGTGAGGGCACCGGTGGCCGGGGACAGCGCCCAGCCGACAGGATCCGGCCGGAACAGGCAAGACGGTGGAGACACAGATCCGGGCGGTCGAGATGTCCTGGCGAGGCGACATTGCACGGGGGGTCGAGGCTCTCGTGACCCATGGCGGCGATGAAGTAGAGGAACAGGCGGACACCACAGTGCTCCGGCGAAGTTGGGGAGGTCCGGCGCGCGAGGAACGACGCGGGGAAGGAAGGCTGGCCGCGGGTCCATGGCGCGGGGTAGGCGAGGATCTCGTCGAGGCGCTGGTGCGGGCAAAGCTTAGCAAGGCCATGGCGTGGATGCTCCTGTCGACAGAGAAACATGAGAACACAGAGAGATGAGAGAGAGAGAAACGGGAGGAGCACGGGAAGAGGGAACAGAAGGAGAGGGTTGCGATGGGGGCTCATCTGCTGGTCTCGGGAGGAGCTCGTCTCCCTGGTCGACGAGGAGAGCGAAGACGAGTTGGATCAAGGGGAGGCCTCGGGTGGAGTCTGGTCGGTGGGATTGGGTCGGGGGGAATGAGGGGATCCCGAGGATTTGATTGTGGCGGCGGCGAGGAGGAATGATGGGACAGTTCCCCTAGAATTTAGGGTTTGTCCAAAATGACTAAGGGTGGACTGTATATACCTCACAGATTAGGTTAGGGGCTACCTAGTCCCTCAGATCAGAATCAGACAGCCGGGAAAAATAGGCTAGGGAGCCCAAATAAGAAAACGGAGACGTTTTATAGATGTTTGGGGATGATCCGGACACAACGGTAGCGACAGTCCGGGTCGGGTTCGGGACGACTTTCGGACGCGCCTGAGGGGGGGCTACGGGCTGACGAGAGAGGTTAGGTTGGACCTGGCGGTAGGTAATGAGCTGTGTAGACTGTCTCGAGCTAAGAGAAGAGAAGAGAGGGAGGCCCGGCGACTGTTTTCGGAGACCGAAAACGTCCGACGTGTGCCCGGCTATAATGCCGCTATAGTTTAACGGTTGGGCTATCAAACGAACTCCGAATGCGATGAAACTTGACAGGCGGTCTATCTACACTATAATAAGACCACACGCCAACTTTCAACCCATTCGGAGTACATTTTCTGGCCACTTATAAAATACTATTTTGGACATGCCGCGGGCGCGTGCAAGTGTTGTTGGGCTTAGAACGGACAACAGACGGAACTGGGGGAACCCGGACGGTTGCAAGTTTTGAAAACACGATGATGCAATGCCGATGATGACATGGCAAGATGCAACATGCAAGCAAATGACAAGGCAAAACAACGAATAACTAGAGGACACCTGGCACATCGGTCTCGGGGCGTTACACGCGGGCTCGACGAGCTTCAGCCATGGAGGCGGTGGAGCGGCGATGGGTCCACAAACGAATGAGAGGCTTCGACGCACCCCTACCAGGCGCGCCAAATGTCAGATTCGGGGTTCCGCAGACCCTTGAGAGGTTCAAACAGTGGGGTGCGTGCGAAGAACTCTCCCCTCCTAGTTTGCCGGGGCCGGTGAAGCACCCGCATAATGCGTGAAGCTAGGCACAGAGGTTTCTGTCACCGCCGACGAGGTCTCGCACAGGAAGCGGCATGACCTTGACTTTGTCGGCGCCATCGTGCTCCCCCCCTAGTCGGAGCCGAAGGCCCACAGCAACTCCGGCAATGATTGCGACTCCGGCGGGAAACCGGTTAGTCATCTATACCCATTTTTGCGGCAAACATATCATGTGTTTTCTCTGTTACTCCCCCCACCCGCTCTAATTTTTTTGGAATGAAAATCCTATTGTTATGTTCTCTTAGTCCATGAAATTAGAGTAATCAAAGATGTATGTAATGTATTGATTGTTTGAATGGTATCCGTATAGGGTTAGTGATTAATTGTTTGTTCTGTACAAATAATTTTTGCTAATAATCGGACTAGGTTACCATGCATGCTAATAAATCGTAGCCAGGTCGAATGTCCTACATGTATGCTCGTGCCTTTTTTTCTTCTAGATCTTGAGAATTGATTTTGGATGTCCTACATGTTTGTTTCTGCCATTTTTTAAGATTGGTATGTACACATATGAGGCTCCGGCCAACGGCGCCGTCGGTTGTAGATCCTGCACCCGACAGTGTGGCCAGAAGCGGCCACAGCCACCCTGGATCCGAGGAACCCATAGAATCTCGACCGGACCGCATAAGCAATCAACCGGACGCCATCCATGGGGAGATCATCTCCCTTCTCCCCACCAAGGATGGCTGCCACACAGAAGTCCTCGCAACGCCATGGCACACTCAGTGGTGTGTCGCGCATCTTAATCTTGAATGTCGTCAGCTATCTATCGATGATGATTCTGAACTTCCTGGAGCCATCATCTCCTCCCACCAGGGCTCCATTCAACACATATCTATCCTGGCATGCTACCTGATGGACATACCCTACACGGTGGGCACCTGGCTGACATCCTGTTAACTAAAAAATCTCCAGGAACTTGAGTTCTACCATTACTACAACGATAGGTTACTACCAATCCTTGTATCTGTGCCCTCACCATTGATGTCCATCTCATGGTTTTCCTCCTCTGTCCCCACCACCACCTTGACCCGGTGCCATCTAGCAGACAATCTCGTACAAATGCTTCTACTCCCACTGTTGAAAAAACTTACGCTTATGTTGGTTGATCTGTCAGAGGCCTCACTACATAGCATCATCCACTCCAGCTGCCCTGCCCTGGAGCGCTTGGTGCTTGTTTTTGGAAATGGAATCCATATCCCTTGTCTCAAAATTAAGTCGCATCACCTTGTAAGCATTGGAATTTGTTTTGAAGGATAGGAGCTCATCATTGAAGATGCCCCTTCACTTCAAAGGTTGCTCCTTCATTGGTGTTATAAACCTTCGCAAATAATTGTGGTCTCTGTACCTAAACTAGAGACCTTGGGTGAAATTGATGATCCGTTTAAATCGTTCAAGATGGTGTTTGGCTCCAAACATATTCAGATATTGTATATTATTCATGTAAACTTTTTTTAATCTGTATTTTTCATGTGTGCACATAAGTTAAATATCATCTTGGAGTACACTTCTGGTGCTAATATTATGTTCTATGCTGAATGAAGAGCTTGTCCATGGATGGCCTATCAGTGGTGCTGGATTTCGTCAAGACCTTATATATTAGTATGTGGTGTCTCAATCTGAACACGAGTATTGGCTTGCTGCGATGCTCTCCATGTCTAGAGAATTTCTATATAATGGTGATGATTTCACGCACATTGAAAGCCCATATATAATGTACTAGAATTAACCATTCAGCTGTCGCTCCTTCGACATACTCTATTTTAGACATTAACTATTTTTAATCTTCATGTCTATTTAGGTACTAGCACTTGGAGAAAAAGGCATAACCAATCGATGGGTGAGGAAGCACAAGGATTGTCTCAGATCTCATGACATTTGTTTGAAGACAAAAACATTGGAAGGATATTCATCCAACCCTACAAACACTAGCTTTATCACATTCTTCATGTTAAATGTGAGGTTACTATTGTCTGTGAGGATTAAGTTTTTCAACAAGATTTTTCTCACGGATGGATATGTTGAAAAGCATAAAAAGAAGTTCTAGGTGGACCTAAGGGCTTCTGAACATGATCGGCTTCTACTTACAACAACTTGTCGTCATCATGGACCAGTAGAATTTTTTCCAGGGATCTCAACTTTATGGATCAGACCGATCCTTTTGATTGTGACTGCCCAAAGCTTTGGTGTAGTTAGATGTTATTACCCTGTTCAATCTGGGTTTTGTCTAAACCTGATGAACAATTAATCCGCGTGCTTTTGGGTCCTTTGTAAGCTGGAGTTAGATATTGTTGCCCTTTTGAACTCGGCTTTGATCCACATTTTCTTTCATACTGGGCCAACGGCTTGCCATTTCTTTAATTAAGACATAAATATTATAAGCAATCACAACATATGGAAAGAACATCACTCTCGCGGGATCCTTGAGATCATTGTTCATTACAGAACCCGCCAGCACCCAAAAACTTATTTTTAGCTAGCACACCAAATGGGATTTAATTCTTAATAAGAAAAGCTGCATGGTAGTGACAGATTTGGATTCTGACATTTGGGACCCACGAGGAAAAAGCCTATCCAGGGCAGTGCTGACTAGACTGTAAACATTGAGAAACCTAGTTTTAAAATTACTGTAAATCCAAAACTTGCCTCAAAATCATGAAACTTGGCATGGTGTTATGACATGGCACCAATATGTTGTGGTAAAAAATTAGTCCAATTTGGGACAAGTTTTGGTATAAACTTATTACAAACTGGAGCTTCTCTCAAGAAGCCTCATGGTTCCGAGAAGGAACTTGTCACCTATGTGTGTGAAATGGAAAACATTGTCTCTTCCCGCCTTGATTTATTTTACAGAGGCAACATGCAACTATAGGAGTGTCGTCCTAAAAATATGAAATTATTCATGTTCGTTTTGCTTTTATACATTATTTGAGTTTTCTAGGTATTTTGGACCATACTCTGGTGTGTGCAAATGTCATGTATGTACTAGCCACCTATGTAATTGGATGTTCAATTTGGTTATGGAATCAATTCCTTTTAAGTGATAAGTACATATATTGTTATTCTATATGCAATGGCATTGCACACGGACCATACTAGGGAACCCGTCAGTGATGAAGTCATCAATCGCTAACAATTGTATACCAGCAAGCATGTGCCCATAACACACATGGCTTATTAGAAGAAATTGTACGTGTTATTATAGGTCTTCGCACACATTTCTGATTAGGAACCTGCTTGCCGCATATCACACACATCTTGTTAAGTTGAACCGTTTTTGTTGTGTTGCCTAATCAAAAATAGTTCATCCGAGTGAAATGTATGCCGTATATCGCACACACCTTCATCTGGGTGCAGTATATCGCACAACACCAAAGAGGAAATGACGACACTGTGCGCGCTGGCGCCTGCCTGGCCCCGGTCGTCATGGCTTGCATCACAAGAACTTCGCGAGGTTCCCCTTGCCTTGATATCTCTTCCCCTCGCGAGCCAGCCTAGTGAGGCCGCCCCAGAGGAGGTCTTGCGTCGTATGCCTTGCGAGGCTCGGCCCCTCGTGAGGGTCTTGGTGTTTGCTGATGAAGATAGGGGCCGCTGGCGGAGCCACGCCGTGGGCCGCAGACAGGCAAGTCTGGAGACCCCTGTTCCCAGGACGCTGACAGTAGCCCCCGGGCCCAAGGCACGCTCGGACTTGGTTTCGAGTCGAAGCCAAGGGGCAAGTGCGGAGCGTCGTGGGCCCCAACAGCCTGCGGCCTCGGTTGACGTGTGGCAATTGATGGGACGTGGGCATCTCCGCTTCCCCATACTGCCTTGGCAACTGCCCGACTTGACGAGTCCCTGCAGCAAGCAGAGTAAAATCATCATTACCTCTGATCGTGGGGATCGCCCATTGGCCTTCTCCCGCTATACATGAGGAGGGGCGGAGCCAACGTTGCTCATCCCTTCCTGCTCCGCTCGCTTCTTCCCCCTTGCTTCATCGCTAGCAGCAACACCCATGGCGCCTGCAAAGAGGTTCTCGACCGCAGAAAAGGGGAAGGCCCGCCAGGAGGGGCCCGGCTCACCGCTTCCTAAGAGGGGGAGCGGCCGTCCCCGCAAGCACATGCTCACATGTATGTAGCAGAACCAGCTTGTGATTTGGAGCTTGCTATCGTGGTTCATTCCCGAGAATCTCGCAACTTTTCGATTTGTGTTGCAAACTTTCTTTTCCAAACATGTTGTCTGAGATATTCCGTTACCAACCAGATCTGAATCTCACGCAGATATGATGGTTGGAACTTTTCCAAGATCTATGAGGTAGGCTATAGCAAGGTTGTTGTTTTGGCCGACACACCTAGCTGGAAGATCTATTATTGTAGCATCTTGACTGATCAATTTGACCATCTTCTCCATGAGGATGTTGTGCGACTTATTTTAGAAGTTGTTCCTTATGGATCCTTTGTTCTCCCGAAGTCAGACCTTTACTTGATGTTCCAGATACCGAATGGTATTGGGTTAAGCTGGTACACCAAGGAGAACATTAGAAGCGGAGTGCTAAATGTCTCTCAGTCGATCATCCAGATATCGTTCCCTTGGCCTTGTTAAGGTGAAATCTAAGAAGGTGTTTTCTTCCCTTGCATCTACATCATCCATCACTATTTATCATGGTAGTGAGATGTGTTGCCAGGATCCTCGACACGGATGTTGGTAAGACCTTGATGAGTATGGAATTTCTCAAGTTCTTGAGAGCACACCCATTCACTAGGTTATATCCTTGGCATGAATTGGAATATGCCTTCCGTTTGTCGAGTTGTTCTATAACCATAGTTTCCTTTCCGATCTGAGTATGCCATTTCTTCGAACTCTTTAAAATGATCGATTGTGATTGCCTTAGGCTTCTATAAAGAGTTTCAATGATCTAGATATCAAAAGTAATTCTTTTTGCCACTTAAGGGAATAAATCTACGAGTCACCTCCCCCAAGGTGTCCCGTTTAGAATCATGGCAATTATTCCTCGCTACTTTAAAACCATGCACCATCTTCCAAGCTTGGAATTGTTGCCTGCTAATCTGAACCTTCGTCACCTGTTTTTTTTCATCGCTCCTCGTATGTGTTTTGTCCCTCAGCTCAAGAGATGCTTCTACGTCTCATTTCATGAGATGATCCTGTGATCATTAAGATGATCCATCCCTGTAGAGTTCTCAGAGCAAAACATCGAGACAAAGATGGTGATAGAATCAAAGTTCTTATGAAGTGCAACCTGAATCGTGAAGATTGTGTTAGTTTGCATCCCCCCTTCATCTTACCCTACGGTTGAATCTCGGGACGAGATTCTTGTTTAGTGGGGGTGAGTTGTCACAGCCCTAGACTTGCTTGTAACTAGTTGCATGAGAGCATTCATGTCATCATGTTTAAATTCAATAAATTTGAATTAGGGATGTTGAAACCCTAGCACCAAATGAATTCAAATAGGTTCAAATGAAATCTTTTCCACTGAACCTGAAATGCCCTCCTAAAATGTTCATCATCTTTGCCTTGGTCTAGAACCTCTGACAAAAATGGTGCACACTTTTCTAGGACAACTTTGGGTCACTGGATTAAATCATATGTTATTTGAATTTGGACATTTAAATGCTATTAAATATTTTAAATGTCCAAATAATCATAAACTTAAATGTTTGCTGTTGGATATATTGCAAACAATGGGCTTGAGCAAGTTTCATGATTTTTGATTGTGCCTAAGTATTTTTAATAAAGCCCTAAAAGCTGCAGAAGAAATAGAAAACACGAAATAAGAGAGAGAGAGAGAGAGAGAGAGAGAGAGAGAGAGAGAGAGAGACTTACCTAGCCTCACCGGCGTAGCCCACCTGTCCAGCCCAGGCGGCCCAGCACTGTTCCTGGCCCAGCCCAGGGACAGGGGCATCTTCTTCCTCGAGCCAGTGGGCACGAGGGCGTGTGCCTGCTGCGCACGCCCACGCGCCTGGCCACCTCCTGCTTCCCGCAGCTGCCTCGACGCCCAGGACGTCGCCACGCACCCCCCTGGTCTGTAACATCCCAAATTTTCAATTTCGAATGTTATACATAGATCATTCTTGCATATCATATTTTATTGCATTTCTTCTCGCGATCCTCGAAATCCTAAGCAACTCAAGGACCCTCGGAGAGAGTTGGGGATTTCCCCGGTTTTCAAATTTGATTTTATCAAATTTTGAAACGAGGATTTTGGTTTTAATTATTTTTCTCTCCGAAAATATTTCATATTAAAATATATGAGAGGAGATAATATGACTTCTCTAAAATAATTAAAATATTGGAGGAAAAATATTAAAATCAATATTTGTTTTTATTTGGATTTTATTTGCTATTTTGTTTGCATTAGAAAAATTGCACGTTTTCAAAATTGCATTTTAGGGCCAAGAAAATTTTCATCTCATTCTAAATATTTTATTTAGACGGAGAAAATTTGTTTTGGCATTTTTAGATTTTATTTTATTTTCTAGGATTTTTCTTAGTTTCAGCAGAATTATTAAAAAAAAGGTTTCCGGACCAAGATGGGCCGAAGCCAAGCCGGCCCGTTCCGCCGCCGTCTCCCTCGCTCGTGCCGCCGTGCATAGCACGGACGCCGAGGGGAGTCCGAGCCGGACTCCTCCCCAGGCGCCCCCTCGCCCAAGCCACGCCGCGCCCTCGCCCCTTTAAATAGCGTCGCCCCTCCCCCGCCACCACCACCACCACCGCCCGCCAGCGCCGCCCAAGCCGTCGTGTCGCCGCCGCCTCGCCCGCTGCCGCGCCTCGCCTCGCCATCGCCGATGTGCCTCGCTGGACCGATGGGGTAGCCGCCATGTTTTTTAAAAGAAAAACGATCCGGTTTTTATTTTAAAGAAAACCCTAACCCTAGTTTTTTTTCAGTTCGCCGGTTTTCCCGGTTTTTCTTTTTAGCGGACGTTCGTCTGTATGTTCGTTTTAACGAACGGTTTTCGCTCATTAGTTAAAGGTAACGAATGCTCTTTGTTAGCCTGTTCGTCGGTTTTCTTTTATCAAATTATTCCGCGATTATTTCTGATCGCAGTTTCTAATCCGATTTTCGTTCTAGTTTATCTTTTTGCTCGTTAGTCGGAATCAGGCGATCTTCGTCTCGAGACCCTCTTTCCGCTTAACCAACTTGCACGAGTTTTTGCTACTCTGAAAATTGACCTAGGTCCAGATTAGTAAACGGATCTTGTTTCTTTCGCCGTTTGAGTTTCGTTGCTCCGTTCGATTTGATTCTTTTTGCAAACCAGAGTTCTTAAGTTGAACTTTCTGGTTAGATCTTCCCTATTTGAAGTTTTACCCATGCTTCTTTGCTTGATTGCTTATGTATGCTATTTTTTGTTTGCGATAGAATTCTCGGAGTGCGAAGCGTGTTATTTGGAGTCTCTAGGTTACGCGGATCGTCAGCAAGGCAAGTAAGACTTTGATCATACCCCTTTATCACCCAGTTTTTATGCATTAGTTCCAATCCTCAAACATTGCGTGGTTAGGATGTCATCAACATGTGGGTTGGGAAGTAGTTGATGAGGTAGAACCTATTACCCTATTACATTCAAACCCCTGGGAGTTACTTATACGCGTTGCTTATATTGCT
Organism: Triticum dicoccoides; assembly: GCF_002162155.2. Taxonomy (NCBI): domain Eukaryota; kingdom Viridiplantae; phylum Streptophyta; class Magnoliopsida; order Poales; family Poaceae; genus Triticum; species Triticum dicoccoides. The sequence goes on along the minus strand of NC_041390.1, from coordinate 266,036,040 downwards.
ATGCTATGCTCGTAGACGAGGTTTGGGTGAGTGAAATCCATGACAGATGTGAGATTGTTAATTAATGGTTCAACTTAAGGTGGCAACTTAAATACACATCTGGGTGGACTGAGGCACTTGGAGTACCCAGTGTTGCCTGTATTTTTGGAAATCCCGGAGTACCCGTGTGATCTTCCTATGGACTGCCACCCAGGCTCATAGGGAACTGAGATGATTCATGCTAGAAACTTACATGTGCATCCACAAGCTATTATGGGCTCTAGCATAGTTGAGTAAGTTACGTGAAGCTCTTGAAGAGGTGGATCAACAGGTAGTGGGTTGTAGGTTTGGTATGGTCTGCCCGGAGTAGAGAGTTAATGTTTCTGAAAGACTATGTCTCGGTCATCCGTTTCTCAAACACCATGTAGTGCGAGAAATCCAACGGAGGCGATCGATTCTTGTGGGGAAAAGTGCGCAAACCTCTGCAGAGTGTACAAACTAATCATGGTTAGCCATGTCCCCGGTTATGGACAATCTTGAGTATCTAGTACTTGGAGTAACTTAAGTATCTCATCACTCTAAAATTAATATTGTTGGGTTGATAATTACCTTAATTGGGATTGAGTTGGAGGAACCTTCTCAATGATGTTTCAACTACCATGATAGTTAAATTAAAATCTATTCCTTTGTTGTAGGGAAAAAATGGCTTTACGCAAAAACTATAACCATAGAGCTTTCCACCAGCCAAATATGCATGTAGTGATAGCATTATTTTGTTCTTGCTCTACTGTGTTACTTTGCCAGCATATTCCATGTGCTGACCCGTTTTCAGGCTGCAACGTATTATGTTGCAGACTTTTCAGACGAGGACTAAGGTTCGTTAGGTCGTTGCTGTGCAGCTCAGCTATGCCGTTGGAGTTGATGGACTCACTTTATCATCCAAGCCTTCCGCTGTTATCGTATTAGATGGCCTTAAGCCATAGTTATTGTAATAAGTTCTCTTTGGAGACATTCGATGTAATAAGTGTGTGATTGCTACTCTGTTATAAATCCTCGAGTATTGTGTGTGTCAGCATTACCGATCCAGGGATGACACTGAAGCACATAGACTTGACCGTTTGAGGTCGGGTCGCTACATGGTCCCTCTCGCTCACTCCCTCGTCCTCATCCCCTCCTCTATCCCTCTCTGTTGAGCTCCACCGAGCGAGTTCGTCGCCACCGTTCGCTGCTACCGTGCCCAGAGCCACCCCTTCACCCCTCTGACATGCCCGCGAGCTCTGCCTCCGTTGTCTACACCTCCTCGACGACTCACGCAATGCCGGACGCCCCCGAACGCTCTCCCCGTCGTCGTATTCAACCTCGGGAAGCCGAGATCGCCACGACCGTGCCATCTGCTCTGAGCCTTCCCCGAGCCCACTGACCTGCTCATCGTCCTCACCGTGAGCACCTGCGTCTTTCCCCTCCTTCCTCCCCTTCGATTTCGAACCGTAGACGCCGCCCCACTGCCGACCGGAGCTCCCTGCCATCGGCCATGTTGTCGTCGCGGCCGTGGCTTGTTTCGGTCGCATCCGAGCATGCCGTTGAACTCCTGGTGTTCCCAGGAGCCTGTAGGGCACTTCACCTAGCCCATCCGTGCACCGTAGCCTCGCGCACGACCGAGCCCGAACTCCGGCCGCTGCTGTCAAGCTCGCCGGCGTCGTTTCCGGCCTCCCCACACCCAACCGCCTGCACGACTGGATGCGGCACACTTCCAGCTCGTCGTAGGACCAAGCCGCATGCTCAGCCGACAACTGCAGCGCGATTCCGATGTGCCTCCGCCGCGTTGGATGGCCGTCGTCGGCCAAACTCCGGCGTGCCGACATGGATGTTATTAGTGCTAATTGCCGCCAGCTGAGCACCCCCTAATAGGCACTGACAGTGGGCCCAACCATTGGTCAAACCCCAAGTCAGTGCTGGGTTTGACCGAGATTAGTCCTGTGGCACTCACATGTGGACCCCACACATCAGATTTGACCTGGGCCGCTTGTTGACCTGCTGACGCAATGGTGATGCTGTAATAGGTTCTCTGGATTTAATCTGATTCGGGAAATTCCAGAAATTAGTGTAAACTTTTGAAAATCATAAAAATTAATCTATAGCTCAGAATGAATTAAATTATATATGAAAAATGATCAGCAAAATCCAATCTATCCATCTGTATCATTTTCATGCATGTTAGAACAACTTATGGGTGCTGTTTAGGACAAATCATATAAATGGAATTTGAATTTCATATATGGAGTTTGAATTTGAACCTTGGGTTCAAACCAAGTTCATTTAAATCATTGCTAGATGCATTAGCTCAAATCACAGCATGTTGACATGTCATGATCATGCATAATATTGTGCACTGCATTGATCATGTTCCTTCTCTGTTGCCGGTGGTTGTTCCCTCTTGATAGACTTCTGACGATGAGTTCGATGACACCTATGAAGAACTATACTATCTTCAGGAGTGCCGGGCAAGCAAAACCCCCTTGTTCATTTTGATACAATCTCACTCTCTCGCTCCTGCTCTCTTTTACTGCATTAGGACAACATCATTTCAACAGTTACATGCTACGGTAGCTGAACCCCTTTTCCTTTGCATGACCTGTCATTGCCTGTACAGTTCATAGACAAGTGAAAGTGGATACTCTAAAATGCGCAATATAAGCATGAGTGCTATGGATGGCGTTCTCGTAGGGAGACGGGAGCGGATCCATAGTGATGTATTGAAATGGTGAATATGTGGACTCGTGTGCGCCACCTCAAAAGAGTTACTTGCAGTCATAGTTTAGGATAGCCACCGAGTCAAAGCTGGCTTGCTGTAGTTAAACTCCACCACCCCCTTTGTTGATACTGATGCATATGTAGCTAGTTCTGATGTAAGTCTTGCTGGGTTCATTTGTACTCACGTTTGCTTAATTTACGTTTTTGCAGAGAGACTGCAGTCTCGCTAGTAGTTCCACGTGGACTTTGACGTTTAGCTTGTTACCTCAGCTACGATCTTGTGCCCTCGGCAGGGTCTTGTAGATAGTCAGGCTTCTCAGCCTTTTCATTTGTAGTTGTCTGTACTCAGACAAGTTAAGCTTCCGCTTGTGCTTGTTGCTTGTACGCTCTGTATGTTGGGTCACGAGACCCATGTTTGTAATACTTGGTTCCTCGGAGCCTAATGAATAAATACTTTGAGTCGTAGAGTTTTGTTGTGATGCCATGTTGTATTTACACATATCGAGCGTATTGTGTGTATGATTGAAATGCTTAGTATGTGTGGGATCTGACAACCTAGTTGTCTATCCTTGGTAGACTCTCTTATGGGGAAATGTAGTCTGGTGCTTCCATTGAGCCATGGTAGTCTGCTACAACCCGGTTTACCGGAGTCCGGCTAGCCCAGTTACTACTGCTCCAGAACACCTAGACTGGCCGGCATGTGTCCCACTTTGTTCCTGTGTCTGTCCCTTCAGGTAAATGTCACGCAGTGACTTCCGGAGTCCCGCTAGCCTGCTACAGCCTGGGTTCCCGCCTGTTAGCCCTGCTGCTACAGCCCGGATTCACTCGTTGATGACCGACACGTTCGTTGCTGGGTCATGTATGCCTGTCCCTGTAAGTTAGTGCTACTTTGGGTTTACGACTAGTCATGTCGGCCTGGGTTCTCTATCATATGGATGGTAGCGACACTATCATATACATGAGCCAAAAGGCGCAAACGGTCCCGGGCCAGGTAAGGTGGCACCTGATATGTCTCCAACGTATCTATAATTTTTGATTGTTCCATGCTATTATATTACCAACTTTGGATGTTTATGGGCTTTATTATGCACTTTTATATTATTTTTTGGGACTAACCTATTAACCCAGAGCCCAGTGCCAGTTTCTGTTTTTCCTTGTTTTAGAGTATCGCATAAAAGGAAAATCAAATGGAGTCTAATTGACCTGAAACTTCACGAAACTTATTTTTGGAAGGAAAGCAACCTGATGGACTTGGAGTGCACGTCAGGAAATAAACGAGGGAGCCACGTGGTAGGGGGGTGCACCCACCCCCTAGGGCGCGCCCTCCACCCTCGTGGGCCCCTCGTGGCTCCCCTGACGTACTTCTTCTGCCTATATATCTCCATATACCCTAAAAACATCCGAAAGCACAATAGATCGAGAGTTCCGCCGCCAGAAGCCTCTGTAGCCACCGAAAGCCAATCTAGACCCGTTCAGGCACCCTGCCGGAGGGGGCAATCCCTCTCTAGTGGCCATCTTCATCATTCCGGTGCTCTCCATGACGAGGAGGGAGTAATTCTCCCTCGTGACTGAGGGTATGTACCAGTAACTATGTGTTTGATCTCTCTCTCGTGTTCTTGATTTGGCACGATGTTGATGTATCGCGAGCTTTGTTATTATAGTTGGATATTATGTTTCTCCTCCCCCTCTAATCTCTTTTAATTAATTGAGTTTTCCCCTTGAAGTAATCTTATCGGATTGAGTCTTTAAAGATTTGAGAACACTTGATCTATGTCTTGCCGTGCGTATCTGTGGTGACAATGGGATACCACGTGATTCACTTGATGTATGTTTTGGTGATCAACTTGCGAGTTTCTCCCATGAACCTATGCATAGGGGTTGGCACATGTTTTCATCGTGATTCTCTGGTAGAACTTTTGGGGCACTCGTTGAGGTCCTTTGTGTTGGTTGAATAGATGAATCTGAGATTGTGTGACGCATATTGTATAATCATACCCACGGATACTTGAGGTGACATTGGAGTATCTAGGTGACATTAGGGTTTTGGTTGATTTGTGTCTTAAGGTGTTATTCTAGTACGAACTCTACGGATGTTTGTGACACTTATAGGAATAGCCCAACGGCTTGATTGGAAAGAATAACTTGGAGGTGGTTTCATACCCTACCATAATCTCTTTGTTCGTTCTCCGCTATTAGTGACTTTGGAGTGACTCTTTGTTGCATGTTGAGGGATAGTTATGTGATCCAATTATGTTATTATTGTTGAGAGGACTTGCACTAGTAAAAGTATGAACCCTAGGCCTTATTTCAACGCATTGCAATACCGTTCACGCTCACTTTTACCATTAGTTACCTTGCTGTTTTTATAATTTCAGATTACAAATACCTTTATCTACCATCCATATACCACTTGTATCACCATCTCTTCGCCGAACTAGTGCACCTATACAATTTACCGTTGTATTGGGTGTGTTGGGGACACAAGAGACTCTTTTTTATTTGGTTGTAGGGTTGCTTGAGAGAGACCATCTTCATCCTACGCCTCCTACGGATTGATAAACCTTAGGTCATCCACTTGAGGGAAATTTGCTACTGTCCTACAAACCTCTGCACTTGGAGGCCCAACAACGTCTACAAGAAGAATGTTGTGTAGTAGACATCAAGCTCTTTTCTGGCGCCGTTGCCGGGGAGGTTAGCGCATGAAGGTATATCTTTAGATCTTGCAATCGAGTCTTTTAGTTTCTTGTTTTATCACTAGTTTAGTTTATAAAAGAAAATTACAAAAAATGAAATTAAGTTTGCCTCATACGCTTTATCTTTTTAATATCTATCGTGAGAATAAGGATTTTGATAATTGTGCTCAAGTGCTAGAAGAAGAATGCGTAAAAATGTTTGCCACCAAATCTTTGAATGATGAGCATGATTGCAATGTTGTTAGTATGAATTCCTTGAATATCTATGATGCTAATGATATGCAAAGCCACAAGCTTGGGGATGCTATGTTTGATGAAGATGATATATTTTGTCCCCCAAGTTTTGATGAGAAAATTTATTATGATGAAAGCATGCCTCCTATTTATGATGATTATATTGATGAAAGTGGATTTGGAGAGGTCATGACTTTATTTTGTGATGAATCCACTATTCCGGAAGAGGTTCCAATTGATTATGAGAACAAAGCTGCTATCTATGATGATTATTGTGATGACTTGTATGGTATAAAGAATAATGATATCCATGAAACTTGTCATAATGATTTTAGTTTTCAATTGGATTGTGCCTCACATGATAATTATTTTGTTGAGTTTGCTCACACTATTATTCATGACAATAATTTTGCATATGTGGAGAATAATAAAAATTCTATGCTTGTAGATCATGAAAAGAATGATTTAGGTGCTGGTTATATTGTTGAATTCATTCATGATGCTACTGAAAATTATTATGAGGGAGGAACATATGCTTGTAGGAATTGCAATAATATCAAGTTTCCCCTCTATGTGCTTAAAGTTTTGTAGTTATGCTTGTTTTGCTTTCCTATGCTAGTTGATTCTTGTTCCCACGAGTTGTTTGCTCACAAAATCCCTATGCATAGGAAGTGGGTTAGACTTAAATGTGTTAGTCATATTCTTCATGATGCTCTCTTTATGTTTCAATTCTTATCCTTTATGTGAGCATCATTGAAATCATCATGCCTAGCTAGGGGCGTTAAACGATAGCGCTTGTTGGGAGGCAACCCAGCTTTATTTTTGTTCCTTGATTTTTGCTCCTGTTTAGAAATAAATAATTTATCTAGCCTCTGTTTTAGTTGTGTTTTTTGTGTTTAATTAGTGTTTGTGCCAAGTAGAACCGATGGGAAGACTTGGGGAAAGTCTTTGCGATCATGCTGTAAAAAACAGAAACTTTAGCGCTCACGAGAATTGCTGCCATTTTTTTGGAGAGTGCTATTTAGTTAATTCTTTTTGCAGATGATTAATAGATAAATTCTTCACGTCCAGCAATTTATTTTAGAATTTTTGGGGTTCCATATATTGCGCTAGATACAGATTACTATAGACTATTCTGTTTTTGACAGATTCTGTTTTTTCGTGTGTTGTTTGCTTATTTTAATGAATCTATGGCTAGTAAAAGAGTTTATAAACCATAGAGAAGTTGTAATACAGTAGGTTTAACACAAATATAAATAAATAATGAGTTCATTACAGTACCTTGAAGTGGTGTTTTGTTTTTTTTCGCTAACGGAGCTTACGAGTTTTCTTTTAAGTTTTGTGTTGTGAAGTTTTCATGTTTTGGGTAAAGATTCGATGGATTATGGAATAAGGAGTGGCAAGAGGCTAAGCTTGGGGATGCCCAAGGCACCCCAAGGAAATATTAAAGGACAACCAAAATCCTAAGCTTGGGGATGCCCCGGAAGGCATCCCCTGTTTCGTCTTCGTTCATCGGTAACTTTACTTGGAGCTATATTTTTATTCACCACATGATATGTGCTTTGCTTGGAGTGTCATTTTATTTTATTTAGTTTTGCTTTCTGTTTGAATAAAATGCAAAGATCTGAAATTCTTAAAGGTTAGAGAGTCTTCACATAGTTGCATAATTATTCGACTATTCATTGATATTCACTTATATCTTTCGGAGTAGTTTGTCATTTGTTCTAGTGCTTCACTTATATCTTTTAGAGCACGGTGGTAGATTTGTTTTATAGAAACTATTGATCTATCATGCTTCACTTAGATTATTTTGAGAGTCTTAAATAGCATGGTAATTTGCTTAAATAATCCTAATATGCTAGGTATACAAGAAGAGTAATAAAATTCTCTTATGAGTGTGTTGAATAATATGAGAAGTTTGATACTTGATAATTGTTTTGAGATATGGAGATGGTGATATTAGAGTCATGCTAGTTGAGTAGTTGTGAATTTGAGAAATACTTGTGTTGATGTTTGTGATTCCCGTAGCATGCACGTATGGTGAACCGTTATGTGATGAAGTCGGACCATGATTTATTTATTGATTGTCTTCCTTATGAGTGGCGGTCGGGGACGAGCGATGGTCTTTTCCTACCAATCTATCCTCCTAGGAGCATGCGTGTAGTACTTTGTTTTGATGACTAATAGATTTTTTCAATAAGTATGTGAGTTCTTTATGACTAATGTTGATTCCATGGATTATACGCACTCTCACCCTTCCACCATTGCTAGCCTCTCTAGTACCGCGCAACTTTCGCCGGTACCTTAAACCCACCATATACCTTCCTCAAAACAGCCACCATACCTACCTATCATGGCATTTCCATAGCCATTCCAAGATATATTGCCATGCAACCTTCCACCATTCCATTTATTATGACACGCTCCATCATTGTCATATTGATTTGCATGATCATGCACTTCACATTGTATTTGTGGCAAAGCCACCGTTCATAATTCTTTCATACATGTCACTCATGCATCATTGCACATCCCGGTACACCGCCGGAGGCATTCATATAGAGTCATATCTTGTTCTAGGTATCGAGGTGTAATTCTTGAGTTGTAAGTAAATAAAAGTGTGATGATCATCATTATTAGAGCATTGTCCCAGTGAGAAAAGGATGATGGAGACTATGATTCCCCCATAAGTCGGGACGAGACTCCGGACGAAAATAAATAAATAAAAGAGGCCAAAGAAGCCCAAATAAAAAAAAGGGGAGAAAACAGGCCATAAAAAAGATAAGACCCAAATAAAAAAATAAAAATAAATAAAAAGGAGAGAAAAAGAGAGAAGAGGCAATGCTACTATCCTTTTACCACACTTGTGCTTCAAAGTAGCACCATGATCTTCATGATAGAGAGTCTCCTATGTTGTCACTTTCATATACTAGTGGGAATCTTTCATTATAGAACTTGGCTTGTATATTCCAATGATGGGCTTTCTCAAAATTCCCTAGGTCTTCGTGAGCAAGCGAGTTGGATGCACACCCATTAGTTTATTTTGTTGAGCTTTCATACACTTATAGCTCTAGTGCATCCGTTGCATGGCAATCCCTACTCACTCACATTGATATCTATTGATGGGCATCTCCATAGCCCATTGATACGCCTAGTTGATGTGAGACTATCTTCTCCCTTTTTTGTCTTCTCCACAACCACCATTCCATTCCACTTATAGTGCTATATCCATGGCTCACGCTCATGTATTGCATGAAGATTGAAAAAGTTTGAGAACATCAAAAGAATGAAACAATTGCTTGGCTTGTCATCGGGGTTGTGCATGATTTAAATATTTTGTGTGGTGAAGATAGAGCATAGCCAGACTATATGATTTTGTAGGGATAGCTTTCTTTGGCCATGTTATTTTGAGAAGACATGATTGCTTAGTTAGTATGCTTGAAGTATTATTATTTTTATGTCAATATTAAACTTTTGCCTTGAATCTTATGGATCTGAATATTCTTGCCACAATAAAGAGAATTACATGATAAATATGTTAGGTAGCATTCCACATCAAAAAATTTGTCTTTATCATTTTCCTACTCGAGGATGAGCAGGAATTAAGCTTGGGGATGCTGATACGTCTCCAACGTATCTATAATTTTTTATTGTTCCATGCTATTATAGTATCAACTTTGGATGTTTACGGGCTTTATTATGTACTTTTATATTATTTTTTGGGACTAACCTATTAACCCAGAGCCCAGTGCCAGTTTCAGTTTTTTCCTTGTTTTAGAGTATCGCAGAAACGGAAAATCAAACGGAGTCCAATTGACCTGAAACTTCACGGAACTTATTTTTGGAAGGAAAGCAACCTGATGGATTTGGAGTGCACGTCAGGAAAGAAACGAGGGAGCCACGAGGTAGGGGGCGCGCCCACCCCCCTAGGGCGCGCCCTCCACCCTCATGGGCCCCTCGTGGCTCCCCTGATGTACTTCTTCCGCCTATATATCTCCATATACCCTAAAAACATCCAAAAGCACAATAGATCGAGAGTTCCGCCGCCAGAAGCCTTCGTAGCCACCGAAAGCCAATCTAGACCCGTTCCGGCACCCTGCCGGAGGGGGCAATCCCTGTCCGGTGGCCATCTTCATCATCTTGGTGCTCTCCATGACGAGGAGGGAGTAGTTCTCCCTCGGGGATGAGGGTATGTACCAGTAGCTATGTGTTTGATCTCTCTCCCGTGTTCTTGATTTGGCATGATCTTGATGTATCGCGAGCTTTGCTATTATAGTTGGATTTTATGTTTCTCCTCCCCCTCTACTCTCTTGTAATGAATTGAGTTTTCCCTTTGAAGTAATCTTATCGGATTGAGTCTCTAAAGATTTGAGAACACTTGATGTATGTCTTGCCGTGCGTATCTGTGGTGACAATGGGATACCACATGATTCACTTGATGTATGTTTTGGTGATCAACTTGCGGGTTCCGCCCATGAACCTATGCATAGGGGTTGGCACACGTTTTTGTCGTGATTCTCCGGTAGAACTTTGGGGCACTCTTTGAGGTCCTTTGTGTTGGTTGAATAGATGAATTTGAGATTGTGTGACGCATATCGTATAATCATACCCACGGATACTTGAGGTGACATTGGAGTATCTAGGTGACATTAGGGTTTTGGTTGATTTGTATCTTAAGGTGTTATTCTAGTACGAACTCTAGGGCTGTTTGTGACACTTATAGGAATAGCCCAATGGATTGATTGGAAAGAATAACTTTGAGGTGGTTTCGTACCCTACCATAATCTCTTCGTTCGTTCTCTAATATTAGTGACTTTGGAGTGACTCTTTGTTGCATGTTGAGGGATAGTTATGTGATCCAATTATGTTATTATTGTTGAGAGGACTTGCACTAGTAAAAGTATGAACCCTAGGCCTTGTTTCAACGCATTGCAATACCATTTACGCTCACTTTTACCATTAGTTACCTTGCTGTTTTTATAATTTCAGATTACAAATACCTTTATCTACCATCCATATACCACTTGTATCACCATCTCTTCGCCGAACTAGTGCACCTATACAATTTACCATTGTATTGGGTGTGTTGGGGACACAAGAGACTATTTGTTATTTGGTTGCAGGGTTGCTTGAGAGAGACCATATTCATCCTACGCCTCCTATGGATTGATAAACCTTAGGTCATCCAGTTGAGGGAAATTTGCTACTGTCCTACAAACCTCTGCACTTGGAGGCCCAACAACGTCTACAAGAAGAAGGTTGTGTAGTAGACATTAGCACCCGTGGGAATACCATGCGTGAGGCCGCAAAGTGATATGATGTGTTACATGCTAGATCGGTGTGACTTAGGATCGGGGTCTTGACACTAGAGTCGGTCGATGTGTGGAGTAATAGTAGTAGATGCAGGTAGGAGTCGGTCTACTTGACACAGACGCGATGCCTATATTCATAATCATTGCCTTGGATATCGTCATAAGTTTGTGCTTTTCTATCAATTGCTCAATAGTAATTTGTTCACCCACTGTATTATTTGCCTTCATGAGAGAAGCCTCTAGTGAAACCTATGCGCTCTGGGTCTATTTTCCATCATACTCGCTTTTCGATCTGCTATTTTGCAACCTTTTATTTTCATATCTATAAACCAAAAAACCCAAAATATTTAGTTACCTTTTAATTTTCCTATCTCCATCAGATATCACCTTTGCAATTGACCGTGAATGGATTGACAACCCCTTTATCGCGTTGGTGCAAGTGTTTGATTGTTTGTGCAGGTGCATAGATTGAAGACTTGCTTGGACCTCCTACTAGATTGATACCATGGTTCTCTAACTGAGGTAAATACTTATCTCTACTTTGTTGCATCACCCTTTCCTCTTCAAGGGAAAAACCAATGCAAGCTCAAGAAGTAGTAGGAAGAATTTCTGGCACTGTTGCCGGGGAGATGTACATCAAGCCTACCAAGTACCCACCATAAACTCACATCTCTTGCATTACATTATTTGCCATTTGCCTCTCATTTTCCTCTCCACCACTTCTAAAACAATTTTAAAAAAAATTACAAAAAAATTTGCCTTTTTATTCACCTTCTTTCGTTCGTCTTTCCGTTTGCCCTTATATCTTACTTGGTTTGTTTGCTCAATTGCTTGGTATAATTGTGTGTTTATTGAAAATCCAAAGCAAAGAGTTTATGGATCCTCAGCCACTTGCTAATCTTTTTAAGAGATCCAATTATGATGAACCAATTGCTAGTGAGCTAAGTGCACTAGATTATCTTTATTAAGTTTTGCTTGAAGTCCATGAATCTAAAAATTGTGATGAAGTGCTTTATGAAGTGATTCACGATAGATCCTTGAATAAAAACATGATTGCAATGATGTTATTATAAATTATATTAATTTCAGTTGTTCTGATAATATGCAAAACCCTAAGCTTGGGGATGCTAGTTTTGCTATGTCCGCTACTTATTGTAATGATCATGATTGGGGTGATTTTTCTTATGATCTTAAAATTTTATTTAAGCCTCATGATGAATTTGTTTGCAATAATATTGGAAGTGGGTGTGTAAGAGTGTCAACTTCAGGAAATAATGATCCCACTACTTTGGAGATTCATCAATCTTATGAATTTTTTGATAAAGGTGGGCTTGGAGAAGTAATGACTTTATTTTATGTTAATACCACTATTTTGGAAGAGTGTCAACTTTGCATTCATGTAGATCACGCATATAATATTTTATGTGATAACTATATTATTGAATTTGATTATGATACTACATGTAATTATTATGAGAGAGGAAAATATAGTTGTAGAAATTTTCATGTTAATAAATTACCTCTTGCCATGTTGCGGTTGTTATTGTTTCTTTCTTCTTCCTTGCATATGCTAGTTTTTGCTTGTCTTGATAATTTGTTTGCTTATAATATGCCTATGCGTAGGACGTATGTTAGACTTAAATGTGTTTTTCACATGCTACATGATGCTCTCTTCGTGTTTCAATAGCTACCTTTCATGTGAGCATCATTAAAATTATAAACGCCTAGCTAAAAGGCTTTAAAGAAAAGTGCTTGTGGGGAGACAACCAATTTTTTTTCTGTTTTTGTGAGTATACACATTATTACCTCTATAGTAACTGTGTTTTGGTGTTTTAATTAGTGTTTGTGCAAACTAAGACCTTTGGAATGGCTTACAGTGATAGTTGAATTGATCTAGCTGAAAATAGAAACTTTTGCACCCAGTCATAGAATTTTAAAAATTTACAGAAGCATGATAAAATTATGAATTTTTTACACAAGATTGATATACAAATTGCCTCTATTTTCCTAATTTTTTGGAATGTTTGGAGTTATAGAAGTATGTGAAGTTTACATATTACTACAGACTATTCTGTTTTTGACAGATGTTGTTTTCTATGTGTTGTTTGCTTATTTTGATGAATCTATGGGTAGTATCGAGGGGTATGTGTCGGTGCAACAAACCCTGGGTCTGTTGCCCAGACTGTGCACAGACATGGGAACAAGATCAAGAGGACCAAGATCAAACCATAGAAGCAAGGCACCACCAGGAGAAAAACCTCCCTTGCCGAGTAGGCGAGCCCGACAAGGATGGGGCCACCCCCGGAAGAAGACGTCCAAGACGTCCCAGCAGGTCCTGCCGGGACTCGCGAAGGCAAAACCACCACACCCAACCACTCCGCCATGTCCCACGTCATCAATCAGTGCGGTTTCAAGCCGCAAAGTGACTAAGTGGCAGCCATTTGCCACATGGTAGCCTGTTTCTAGAGCAGATGCCTACAGATGACACCTGTCATGTGACGTGCTAAGCAAGCAGGTGTGTAGCTGGTAAGATTGTCGGGCTCCCAATGACGTGACGTTGAGCGACGCATTTAATGCACCCTGTCAGCCTGTAGAGTTAGGTATGATAGCACTGTTTGCTATCTTATCAGTGCATAATGACTACTTTGCCATTGTGGTGACCCCTTAATCTATAAAAGGAGGCCCATAGCAACCCTAGAAAGGGTTAGATGGTTGGACAACTCATACCACCATACACGCGTAGCCACTGCCGCCCCTGTCGGGCAAGTGTACTATGCTCCACCACCACTCTTCCACCATCAATCCACCAAACCAGGAGTAGGATTTTATGCCTCACGGCGGCCCGAACCTGGGTAAATTGCTCGTGTGATCTCTGCCACGCTACCCCACGCTCGTCTGCTCTTTGTGCAACGCAACGTCCCCCTGCCGAACCATCAAGGGGCCCTCTGGTCCCATAGGTGGTTGTGGTTTTCCGCGACATCTTTGGAGCGCTAGGTAGGAGGACCGCTTGCGCGAACCTGAAGGCGTGTGTAGTGTGTCATCTTCATCACCATCTTCACCTTCGACGGCGCCATCGACAATAGCGCCCAAGAAGAAAGCCGGTGCTTCGGCTCATCCATCCACCTCAAAGGCTCCGATGCCCGCATCCTCTAATGTTGCGGGAGATGTGGGAGAAAGCGAGGACATGGACGCCACTGGAGATGTGGTCGGAGCAGGCGGCACCATCAATACTTCCCCCATGGCCGACGCGGGAGCAGAAGACAACGGGGGAGAACAGCATCAGCAACGCCCCGACGGCCATGCTCCACAAGGTATGGGTGAGAGGGTTACTCCATCCGCGCTCCCTCCTTTCGACGACGGGCACAGTCATAGCAATGGTGCTCGGTCCGGGGCGAATTGCCGCCCTCCGGCCGCACCCGCCACAGGAGCGATTGCCGCGCGCGCCTCCCCTAGATGGGTCGACCAAGTTGTTGCACCCGACGAAGCCGCTGGCCTCCGAGCGCCTTTCTTGCACCCCCATGCCATCCAGGTGGCCGCTCCGCAACAGCGGGGACGTGGTGCTACCGCCGCGGGCGCCGTCAGGAGCCGAGCAATGGTGCGATCGACTTCATCATCACCCATGCCAAGCACAGTGCTACCTCTTGAGCACTGCGTTGGTTTTCCTCGAAGAGGAAGGGATGATGCAGCAAAGTAGCGTGAGTATTTCCCTTAGTTTTTGAGAACCAAGGTATCAATCCAGTAGGAGGTTATGCGCGAGTACCTTGTACCTGCACAAAACAAATAAATCCTCGCAACCAACGCGAATAGGGGTTGTCAATCCCTACACGGCCAGTTACGAGAGTGAGATTTGATAGATATGATAAGATAATATTTTTGGTATTTTTGTGATAAAGATGCAAAGTAAAATAAAGGCAAAGTAAAAAAGCAAAGGAAATAACTAAGTAGTAGGAGATTCATATGATGAAGATAGACCCGGGGGCCATAGGTTTCACTAGTGGCTTCTCTCGAGAGCATAGGTATTCTACGGTGGGTGAACAAATTACTGTTGAGCAATTGACAGAATTGAGCATAGTTATGAGAATATCTAGGTATGATCATGTATATAGGCATCACGTCCGAGACAAGTAGACCGACTCCTGCCTGCATCTACTACTATTACTCCACTCATCGACCACTATCCAGCATGCATCTAGAGTATTAAGTTAAAAACAGAGTAACGCCTTAAGCAAGATGACATGATGTAGAGGGATAGACTCATGCAATATGATGAAAACCCCATCTTGTTATCCTCGATGGCAACAATACAATATGTGCCTTGCTGCCCCTATTGTCACTTGGAAAGGACACCGCAAGATTGAACCCAAAGCTAAGCACTTCTCCCATTGCAAGAAAGATCAATCTAGTAGGCCAAACCAAACTGATAATTCGAAGAGACTTGCAAAGATAACCAATCATACATAAAAGAATTCAGAGAAGATTCAAATATTATTCATAGATAGACTTGATCATAAACCCACAATTCATTGGTCTCAACAAACACACTGCAAAAATAAGATTACATCGAATAGTTCTCCTCAAGAGAGGGGGAGAACATTGTATTGAGATCCAAAAAGAGAGAAGAATCCATCTAGCTAATAACTATGGACCTGTAGGTCTGAGGTGAACTACTCACACATCATCGGAGAGGCTATGGTGTTGATGTAGAAGCCCTCTGTGATCGATGCCCCCTCCGTCGGAGCTCCGGAAAAGGGCCCCAAGATGGGATCTCGTGGATACAGAAAGTTGCGGCCGTGGAATTAGGTTTTTGGCTCCGTCTCTGATCCGTTGGGGGTACGTAGGTATATATAGGAGGAAGGAGTACGTCGGTGGAGCAACAGGGGCCCCACGAGGGTGGAGGGCGCGCCTGGGAGGGGAGGCGCGCCCCCTACCTCGTGGCCTCCTCTTTTGTGTCTTTATGTAGGGTCCAAGTCTCCCAGGTCTTGTTTGTTGAGAAAATCACGTTCCCGAAGGTTTCATTCCGTTTGATATTCCTTTTCTTCGAAATCCTAAAACAGGCAAAAAAACAGCAATTTTGGGCTGGGCCTCCGGTTAATAGGTTAGTCCCAAAAATATTATAAAAGTGGAAAATAAAGCCCAATAATGTCCAAAACAGTAGATAATATAGCATGGAGCAATCAAAAATTATAGATACGTTGGAGAAGTATCAAGCATCCCCAAGCTTAATTCCTGCTCGTCCACAAGTAGGTAAATGATAAAAACAGAATTTTTGATGCGGAGTGCTACTTGGCATAATTTTAATGTAATTCTTCTTAATTGTGGTATGAATATTCAGATCCGAAATATTCAAGACAAAAGTTTAAAATTGACATAAAAATAATAATACTTCAAACATACTAACAAAGCAATTATGTCTTCTCAAAATAACATGGCCAAAGAAAGTTATCCCTACAAAATCATATAGTCTGGCTATGCTCCATCTTGACCACACAAAATATTTCAATCATGCACAACCCCGATGACAAGCCAAGCAATTGTTTCATACTTTTGACATTCTCAAAACTTTTTCAATTTTCACGCAATGCATGAGCGTGAGCCATGGACATAGCACTTATAAGTGGAATAGAATGGTGGTTGTGGAGAAGACAAAAAGGGGAAGATAGTCTCACATCAACTAGGCGTATCAACGGGCTATGGAGATGCCCATCAATAGATATCAATGTGAGTGAGTAGGGATTGCCATGCAACGGATGCACTAGAGCTACAAGTATATGAAAGCTCAAAAAGAAACTAAGTGGGTGTGCATCCAACTTGCTCGCTCATGAAGACCTAGGGCAATTTGAGGAAGCCCATCATTGGAATATACAAGCCAAGTTCTATAATGAAAAATTCCCACTAGTATATGAAAGTGACGACATAGGAGACTCTCTACTATGAATATCATGGTGCTACTTTGAAGCACAAGTGTGGTAGAACGATAGTAGCATTGTCCCTTCTCTCCTTTTCTCTCATTTCATTTTTTATTTGGGCCTTTCTCTTCTCTTTTTTATGGCCTCTTTTTTTCTTTTCTTTTTTTATTTTTAGTCCGGAGTCTCATCCCGACTTGTGGGGGAATCATAGTCTCCATCATCCTTTCCTCACTGGGACAATGCTCTAATAATGATGATCATCACACTTTTATTTTTCTTACAATTCAACAATTACAACTCGATACTTAGAACAAAATATGACTCTATATGAATGCCTCCGGCGGTGTACCTGGATATGCAATGACTCATGAGTGACATGTATGAAAGAATTATGAATGGTGGCTTTGCCACAAATATGATGTCGACTACATGATCATGCTAAGCAATATGACAATGATGGAGTGTGTCATAATAAATGGAACGGTGGAAAGTTGCATGGCAATATATCTCGGAATGGCTATGGAAATGCCATAATAGGTAGGTATGGTGGCTGTTTTGAGGAAGGTATATGGTGGGTGTATGATACCGGCGAAAGGTGCGCGATATTAGAGAGGCTAGCAAAGGTGGAAGGGTGAGAGTAGTGCGTATAATCCATGGACTCAACATTAGTCATAAAGAACTCATATACTTATTGCAAAAATTACAAGTTATCAAAGCAAAGTATTATGCGCATGCTCCTAGGGGGATAGATTGGTACAAAAAGACCATCGCTCGTCCCCGACCGCCACTCATAAGGAAGACAATCAATAAATAAATCATGCTCTCACTTCATCACATAACGGTTCACCATACGTGCATGCTACGGGAATCACAAACTTTAACACAAGTATTTCTCAAATTCACAACTACTCAACTAGCACAACTTTAATATCACCATCTTTATATCTCAAAACAATGATCAAGTATCAAACTTCTCATAGTATTCAACACACTCATAAGAAAGTTTTATTACTAATCTTATATACCAAGCATATTAGGATTTTAAGCAAATTAGCATGATATTAAAGACTCTCAAAATAATCTAAGTGAAGCATGAGAGATCAATAGTTTCTATAAAACAAATCCACCACCGTGCTCTAAAAGATATAAGTGAAGTACTAGAGCAAAACTACATAACTCAAAAGATATAAGTGAAGCACATAGAGTATTCTAAGAAATTCCAAATCATGTATGGCTCTCTCAAAAGGTGTGTACAGCAAGGATGATTGTGGTAAACTAACAAATAAAGACTCAAATCATACAAGACGCTCCAAGAAAAACACACATCATGTGGCGAATAAAAATATAGCTCCAAGTAAAGTTACCGATAGAAGTAGACGAAAGAGGGGATGCGTTCCGGGGCATCCCCAAGCATTGGCTTTTAGGCGTCCTTATATTATCTTGGGGGTTCCATGGGCATCCCCAAGCTTAAGCTCTTTCCACTCCTTGTTCCATAATCCATCAAGTCTTTACCCAAAACTTGAAAACTTCACAACACAAAACTTAAAGTAGAAAATCTCGTGAGCTCCGTTAGCGAAAGAAAATAAAAGACCACTTCAAGGTACTGTAATGAACTCATTCTTTATTTATATTGGTGTTATAACTACTGTATTCCAACTTCTCTATGGTTTATAAACTCTTTTACTAGCCATAGATTCTTCAAAATAAGCAAACAACACACGAAAAACAGAATCTGTCAAAAACAGAACAGTCTGTAGTAATATGTAGCTAGCGCAAGATCTGGAACCCCAAAAATTCTAAAATAAATTGCTGAACGTGAGGAATTTATCATTAATCATCTGCAAAAATAATTAACTAAATATCACTTTCCAAATAAAAATGACAGCGGTTCTCGTGAGCGCTAAAGTTTCTGTTTTTTACAGCAAGTGTAACAAGACTTTCCCCAAGTCTTCCCAACGGTTCTACTTGGCACAAACACTAATTAAACACACAAAAACACAACCAAAACAGAGGCTAGATAAATTATTTATTACTAAACAGCAGCAAAAAGCAAGGAATAAAAATAAAATTGGGTTGCCTCCCAACAAGCGCTATCGTTTAACCCCCCCTAGCTAGGCATAACAAGCAAGGATAGATCTAGGTATTGCCATCTTTGGTAGGTAATTCTTCAATGAGGCATCTACCATCTTTAGGAATTTCTTTCTTTTTATTAATTATCAAACTTTTACGCAGAAGATCGAAAAATTCATTTGTAACAAATGGTTCCTTAATGATAGCAAAAAGATTGGGATGAATACTTATAGATTTGAGATCCGTATTTTCCTTACTAGAGGATTCACCCTTATTTTTTAGGAACATACATAAGCTTGGCAATTTTAGTGGGAGGACTTGGAGTATTTTTTACAGAAGAAAAAGCGGTTCCCAAGTTGGTAATAATATCTTCAAGTTTATCGATCCTAGTGGAATCGTGATTTATTTTCTCATTAACTATGGGTTCCTTTTCTTTAATATTTTTCAAAGTAACTCCTACTTTAGATCCATATTGAGAGATTCGGCTGTGGATCTTTTTATCCAAATTTTCAATTAACTCTATGGTAGCAACCTTATTTTCAATAATTTCAAGCCTTTGCATTACATGCACTAAAGTTAATATAGTTCCATTAACCAAAAGAGGGGGTGATCCAAATAAATCTATCATAGCATTATAAGAATCAAAAGTATGGCTACCCAAGAAGTTCCCTCCGGTAATAGTATCAAGAACATATCTGTGCCAAGGAGTAATGCCTACATAAAAATTGCGAAGAAGAACGGAAGTAGATTGCTTCCTAGTAGATCTATTTTGAGCATTGCAAATTCTATACCAAGCATCTTTTAGATTTTCTCCCTCCCTTTGCTTAAAATTTAGAATTTCACTCTCGGGAGATAACGGAGAAGATAAGGGACTAGCCATAACGACAAGCAAACAAACTAACACACAAGCAAACAAAAAGCAAGCGGGCAAAAAGAGGCAAATAGAGAAAGAGAGGGAGGATAGAGAGAGAGAAGGCGAATAAAATGGCAAGGGTGAAGTGGGGGAGAGGAAAACGAGAGGCAAATGGCAAATAATGTAATACGGGAGACAAGGGTATGTGGGTACTTGGTATGTTAACTTTTGCATAGACCTCCCCGGCAATGGCACCAGAAATCCTTATTGCTACCTCTTGAGCACTGCGTTGGTTTTCCCCGAAGAGGAAGGGATGATGTAGCAAAGTAGTGTAAGTATTTCCCTCAGTTTTTGAGAACCAAGGTATCAATCCAGTAGGAGGCTATGCGCGAGTCCCTCGTACATGCACAAAAAAAGATCCTCGCAAGCAACGCGAATAGGGGTTGTCAATCCCTACATGGCCACTTACGAGAGTGAGATCTGATAGATATGATAAGATAATATTTTTGGTATTTTTGTGATAAAGATGCAAAGTAAAATAAAGGCAAAGTAAAAAAGCAAAGGAAATAACTAAGTAGTAGGAGATTAATATGATGAAGATAGACCCAGGGGCCATAGGTTTCACTAGTGGCTTCTCTCGAGAGCATAGGTATTCTATGGTGGGTGAACAAATTACTATTGAGCAATTGACAGAATTGAGCATAGTTATGAGAATATCTAGGTATGATCATGTATATAGGCATCACGTCCGAGACAAGTAGACCGACTCCTGCCTGGATCTACTACTATTACTCCACTCATCGACCGCTATCCAGCATGCATCTAGAGTATTAAGTTAAAAACAGAGTAACGCCTTAAGCAAGATGAGATGATGTAGAGGGATACACTCATGCAATATGATGAAAACCCCATCTTGTTATCCTCGATGGCAACAATACAATACGTGCCTTGCTGCCCCTATTGTCACTGGGAAAGGACACCGCAAGATTGAACCCAAAGCTAAGCCCTTCTCCCATTGCAAGAAAGATCAATCTAGTAGGCCAACCCAAACTGATAATTCAAAGAGACTTGCAAAGATAACCAATCATACATAAAAGAATTCAGAGAAGATTCAAATATTATTCATAGATAGACTTGATCATAAACCCACAATTCATCGGTCTCAACAAACACACTGCAAAAAGAAGATTACATCGAATAGTTCTCCACAAGAGAGGGGGAGAACATTGTAGTGAGATCCAAAAAGAGAGAAGAAGCCATCTAGCTAATAACTATGGACCCGTAGGTCTGAGGCGAACTACTCACACTTCATCGGAGAGGCTATGGTGTTGATGTCGAAGCCCTCCGTGATCAATGCCCCCTCCGGTGGAGCTCCGAAACAGGCCCCAAGATGGGATCTCGTGGATACAGAAAGTTGCGACCGTGGAATTAGGTTTTTGGCTCCGTCTCTAATCGTTTGGGGGTACGTAGGTATATATAGGAGGAAGGAGTACGTCGATGGAGCAATAGGGTGCCCACGAGGGTGGAGGGCGCGCCTGGGGGGGGGGGGGTAGGCGCGCCCCCTACCTCGTGGCCTCCTCTTTTGTATCTTGACGTAGGGTCCAAGTCTCCCGGGTCTTGATTGTTGAGAAAATCACGTTCCCGAAGGTTTCATTCCGTTTGGACTCCGTTTGATATTCCTTTTCTCCGAAACCCTAAAACAGGCAAAAAACAGCAATTCTGTGCTCGGCCTCCGGTTAATAGGTTGGTCCCAAAAATAATATAAAAGTGGAAAATAAAGCCCAATAATGTACAAAACAGTAGATAATATAGCATGGAGCAATCAAAAATTATAGATATGTTGGAGACGTATCACACAGCCTCGGAGGCCATGGCGCGGGCTGAGCTGCTGCTGAGGTTTCTGCCAGCAGCCGAGCAGATGGACGAATGGTGTGCCACCATCCAAAGTCTACTCGGTTTCACTGAAGCTGGGGGCCCACGGAGATCTGGCCCGCCACGACCTCCCCAAGCAATGACAACGGCTTGTGCTGCTGGCGGCACGGAAGGGGCCACACCTACGGTGCAATCCCCACCACGGCAGCCAGCGCGAGCGCAGCAGAATAAAGACCTTGACGATGTCTCGATGGCCTCTTCTAACCCTCTAGCACGTCCCGGCCAACGGCGAGCCCAGAGGATAGGCGGAGGGGAGACATGTGTGTCGTTGTGGAACAAACGCCGCGACGACCCCCGCTAGATCGATCGGTGTGACGGCCCCGGCCAAGTTGCATGCATGCATGAGCATTCCAAGAGCATTGCATAAGCATTTCATGAGCATTTCCATATGCATATAGATAGGATTGCATCCTGCATTCATTCTCATCTGGATGAAGCTGCAGGTTCCCGCCGTGAACTTGGCTTCGACAAGGAGTTGAGAAGATGGCCCGGCACTGCGATCCCCGGCAAGCCAAACAGATAAGTGCTACCTCTTGTCCATTAGTGTTCTATAAGCTATAAATTGTTCATGAGAAAACCTCGCCACTCTTTTGGGACTTAGGTGCTCCTATTCTTGACATGAACGTTGCTTCAGTAAAAATGGTCGCAGTAGCCTTCTAGTCAAAGGAAGCTGGCGGGGGACTGGTCCCTTTGTATTTTGCCCGGTAGGCACAGTTCTTTGGCAGACAAAAGGGCGGGGAAAATTCGTTTATTTACATTAAAGAGGTATCCCACGTATGCATGGACATATACATGCAAGAGTTCCCGGCAAGGTTCATCCTTTTCATTAATATGCGGAATACAAGTACAAGCATTACAGAACACAAACATGGACTCGAGAGATTACATTATTTGAATTAAAATTTGGCAAGTGCCTATAGTTTAAGATCAAAAAAAGATAAGTGCCCCATGATGCCTTTTCCCTTGTCCATCTCCTTCACGAAGAGGTTAAGGAGGCCGGCAGCGGGCCCAGCTGACAGTCGGTGCCTCCCTAGGATCAGGATGCACTGGTGCACGTCAGTCCTAAACAAATGATTTTGAACCCCTTTCCGTGACAGCATTTGGAACCATCGCCAAGTGAGTGTGGGCGATAGGGGGGTCCTTCCCACGCGACCCAGAAACCGTCGGGGATAGGGATCCTTGATGCATATAGTTGTCCCTATATAACCATTTTCGATATCTCGAATATCACAAACGCTTCATCCTTGCTACTCGTTTGTGCTCGCATTGGCATCACAGTCGGAGTTGTGTGGTTCTACCTAAAACTAGGCAGATTCCAAGCATGGGAGTTTTCCAGGCAGATTCTAGGCATGAGAGTTTTACGATTCCTAGCACATCACAAACAGTTCATGATTATAAACCATGTACGATAGGTAGACAATCACACACATTTAGTTTTCCCGCATTGTATGTGATAGTGTCTGACATCACACACGCTTTGCAAATGGCAACTGTGTGCATGCTTGCACATGTTTCCTCTCTGTGAACCGTCTCGGATTATGGTGTATATCACGAACGCTTGTGTTTTACCAACCGTGTGTGCCGTAATGACCTGCACAACGTAATTTCGCCCTAATTTAATTGCTGCTATTTAACATTGTACCTAATTTAAACTTGAAAGTAGGCTATAGCTTTATTCATATCCATTAGGTTCAAACAACCAATGCATTATTCGATTCACGGGTAAATATGTTTAAGAATTACATAAGCACCAAATAAAGAATGATGTACCAGGGTTCTATACTTGTACTATTACAGATGGTAAAGAAAGAGGTGATAGACATTCCAGTTGCTGAACAAGGTGAAGCGGAATGGCCCTATTGTGCTCTACTGGATGCAAAAGGCATGCAGGTCTCTAGTCCAACCCCTTGTGATGGTCGGCCGCCAATCATGTAGTTTGAGAGGTAATCTTGAGTAAACTGCTTCAGGATCCAGTACAAAAGAAGAAAGATTCAGATATTGTCATCTAACACAACTCATTACGGGGCAGTAAAAAGAAGGCGGGTTGTTACTTACCATCCTGCAGTTCACTGTTGTCTTGCATAAAGTTTAAACAAATAGTTCGATTGCCATCTTTTGACCCATTTTAATAGCAATCTTTATCAGTTTCCTCAATTGATGTTGGTTCATGAATATCTCATTGCCCCATATGCAGAAAGGGTCGAAGTGTGGATCTTTGGCAATGATATATGTACCTAAAAGCAACAAAGTTAATATTAGAAGTTGAACAATAGTTGAAAAATGATGTAGTACAACACTCCATCCATCCCATTATATAAGATTTTATTACATGTATATCTAGACATCATTAGAACATTAAGGTAACACTCTTCCTTGTTGCTCACTACTAGGGAAAAGCCTATACACAGAATCTTACCAGCAGTGCGCTTTAAAATCAGGCGCTGCTGCTAAGTAGCAGTAGCGCGGGTTTTTAACCCTCGCTACTACTAAGTTGATAGCAGTAGCGCTGGTTTTTTACCCTCGCTACTACTAAGCGGTCTCTACCGTGCCCCCCGGGACATGCCATAGTAGTAGTGCGGGTTTTTAACCCTCGCTACTACTAAGTTGATAGTAGTAGCGCTGGTTTTTACCCCTCGCTACTACTAAGCGGTCTCTACCGTGCCCCTGGGCCATGCCATAGTAGTAGCGAGGGTTATAAACCCACGCTACTACTATGTTTTTACCCCTCGCTACTACTAAGAGGTCTCAACCGTGCCCCTCCGGGACATGCCATAGTAGTAGCGAGGGGTAAAATCCCTCGCTACTACTAAAGGTCCCATTTTGAAACTCTACCCCCCTGTGGATTGCCTTTTCGGTTTTGTAAAAAGCAAAAGAAAATGATAAAAACTTCAAAAATTAAAATCCTTCGAGATGTAGTTATGTTACTACATCTACTAGTTAGGAAAATTTAAAAACTTAAATTTGGACATGTTTTGCAAAAAGTGTAGGGAAAATGTAAAACGACTATAACTTTTGCATATGATGTCAGAAAAAAACGTATAATATATCAAAATGTTCAGCATGAAAATCCGCATATGATGGAGACTGCCTACGGCTTGTTTGCAAATTTTTAGAATCCTCAAATTCTAAAAGGAAAAAAAGTTATGCTCAAATTTCAGTTTTTTTTTTAATTTTGGTCAAATCTGGTCAAACTGTGGTCAAACTACTTATTCAAGAAGTATTAGTGTTACTAAATAATTATTGAAGAATATTAGTGTTACTAAATAATTATTTCAGTTTTTTGGAATTTTGGTCAAATCTGGTCAAACTGTGGTCAAACTTTGGTCAAAATGTGGTCAAACTCCTTATTCAAGAAATATTAGTGTTACTAAATAATTATTGTTTTTTAGAACAATAGTTTTAAACTCAAACAGCGAAATGTGTGACTTCATGCTGAAGCTAAACTCCCGAGGGTTAATAGGATTAACATCTTACTATTGTCAGGAAAACAACAAGTGCAGACTTGGAATCGAGGGAGAATAGAAACCGGAAGTTAAGCGTGCTCAGGCTGGAGTAGTGAGAGGATGGGTGACCGACCGGGAAGTTAGATGATTTTGAATGATGAGGGGTGATTAGAGATTAAATTGAGCAGTGGTGAGGGTGATTAGAGATTAGAGGTTAAAATAATTCAAAAATTTGAAAATTCGCGCAAAAAATTCGAAAAAAAAATTCCGCGGGTTAGTAGTAGTGCGGGTTTTTACCCACGCTACTACTAACGGACGTAGTAGTAGCGCGGGTGGCACCCGCGCTGCTGCTATACGTTAGCTGTAGCGCCTTATTAGTAGCGCCGGCCCCCGCGCTGCTAATAGGCCCAAAACCCGCGCTGCTGCTAGGCTTTTCCCTAGTAGTGGCTATGTAGCCTGGGATTGCTTATTTACTCATTCAGTACAATGCATGTTGCGAAACAAGAATTGAAAAATGAAAAGGCATGTCAACTGCAATATCCTTAACAGCAACCAAATATCATAATTCATAGTGGTATTGTTGAAATTGTTATTGATGAAATTGAACTGCACGGCAAATAGTTGCACATATAGAGCATCACAGTGTGAAGAACTGAAATAAAACAGTCATAAGGACATCTCTAGGCGATCCTTAAAAAGCTAAAGGACTAAAACCCTTAGTGGATATATATATATATACTCCAGCAATTTTTGGCCTTTTCTAGCCGATCCCCTAAACTTAAATTTGTAAACTTCAATTTGGTCAAGTTCAAAGCAGGTTCAACTGAAAGTAGCATGCATTCAAATATAAACATAGATAGTTTTGCATAAACAAACATAAAACATAAATTTAAACTAAGCTAAACTACTTTCAGTCGAAGTAGAGGTCGAGCCAATCCTTCCTCGTCATGTATGATCTGCCGTGAGCCGGGTCCGGGCCAGTACCATCGTCGGGGTCGTTGGGGAAGGCAGTCCTCCACTTGTCGACATTGATCACCTCGTCCTCGTCGCCCAGCTCAACGCCCTCTGTGCCGCCTTCGACCTCGTCATCAAAGGAGAGCATGATAACCTCGCCGCCCTCCGCACTGCCGTCCTTGCCGCCTTCGACCTCATCATCGAAGGAGAGCACGATAACCTCACCGCCCTTCGTGCCGGCAAAGATCGCCCACTCCACCTCCACGAGCTCCAGGTGCTACCGGCGGAGCTCTTGCATGTAGGCCTCGTCGGTGGCCTCGGCCTCAAGGCACTCCCACGCCTCGTGGTCCTCCCGCGCCATAGCCGAGCTCACCACCCCTGGCTCCGGCAGAACGAGGTCGACCAAACGTGTGCCAAAGGGGAAATTGAGCCTAGCCTCTACGTCGTGGTAGTGGACCTGCCAGCGGTCGTACTCCATGACCGCGAGCTCGGCCGTGTGGAAGCTACCGTGCCACCGGTGGGTGTGGGTCTCTCGATCTGCAATCTCAGCGACCCACGTCCCCCACCACCATTGTCGGACCCCGAGGTAGGACTTCGTCGGCTGTCGGTTCTGAGGGAGGACTGCCAAGTCCTCGAACCGGCATAGGGGCGTGACGACGGGTGGATCGGGGGACCGGCGATGACGGATCGGGCCCACGGAGGACGATGGGGACACCTCGGCGGCCACCACACCAGCGTCGGGCAAAAAGGCCGCGATAAACCTCTTTTTGGCCATTGGCTCCTCGAGCTCCCCGGCACACAGGTAGAGGTTGAGGATGGAGGCACCGGCGATGTCGGCGACCTACCAATGGTTTCGAGGGTTGTGTGTGTCTATGTGAGCGAAGATTTTGGGGTGTGTGTGTGGAGGTGGGGCGGGGGGGGGGGCAAGGTTGTGTTTGAGGAAATACTGTGGCAACTGAAAATTTTACTAGGCGGGAGTAACAAGGCGGGGCTACTAAAAATTTGGATCAAGGGCAAGCAGATATTTTTGAGATTGCGAGGGATGCAGAGGTGGGAGTAAAATGTTGGGGCTACTAAAAATTTGAATCAAGGGACTGAAGCAGAGCGGGAGTAACAGACATTGCACACGGTCCGCACATACTAATCGTGTGCTATCAAACAATAAAACCTTCCAGGAAGTAGGTATTTTCGCGATTGCGAGGGATGTAGAGGCGGGAGTTTTTGGGGAGCGAGCTAATGTGCTTGACACGCCGCTGTGGACTGTAGCCGACACACCTTCTTGCTTAAGACATAGGCGTACTATACACCGATGGTGCTCCAAGATATTTTGTACTACATCTCACACGGTTGGTGATAATAAACTATGCGAGATCTAATTGATTTGAATTACAAAATGGGGTCACAGTGGCAATGGACGCTATTTGAATTGCTAGACCTTTTATCTATAGTGAACATGCAACTATATGAGTGTCGGTAAAAGAATTAGAATTATTCAGGGTTCGTTTGGACATTTTATACATTAAACTGGTTTTGTAGCCATTTGAGGTGCACAATTCAAAATTAAACTACATGAACATAGATGAGGAGCATCCTACGGTCATCCCCATGGACCTACCATCATCTCATGAAGTGACAAGAGGACCTATGACACGAGCTAGAGCTAGAGCTCTCGAGACCGAGGTGACTTCCTTCCTTTGTGATGTCACATATGATCCTCTCGAGACATCGCTACTACCTAATTCCGGAATGTTGTGCATGATCAGGTAACAAGAGGACCCTCCTGAACATGCACATGAAGATGGACAAGTCCCCAAGTTCACGGATGAAGAGAACCAACGGAAGGAGTCAAGAACAGCTTCTAGGCCCCGGACATCCGGCCCCTGGAGCAACAGCCGCCAAGCACCTATAGGCCCCGGACATCCGGACCCAGCCCGGACATCCAACCTGAAGCCCGGAAATCCAGCACCCTCCATCCAGAGAGCGTCAAGGCCAGCCCTGACCACCCGGACAACTGGCTCAAGCCCGGACATCGGCCCGACGCCCGGACATCCGGCCTCCCCTGTCTACGCACAATGTAAGGACCGAGGCCCGAGTACCCCTTCGCCCACCTAGACTATATATACTCCTCCTCCCCCCTCTTTCTAGGGTCAGCATTGTGATAGCTCATTTTTGAGATAGAGCTTCGCTCATCCATATGGATCTACTCCTTGAGAGAGACCGCGGCTCCTCTTTGGAGAAGATCCACGTTGGATTCAAGACCCCCTCTTAGGTGGCCCCATCAAGACCTCCTTTCGGAGAAGAACCGGTTGCCCTTTGTATCGTCCCTTATTGACTTTGGGTCGTGTATCTCTCTTTGTGTTTCAACGATCTAGCACATGTGTGATCGCTTCTTATCTATTTGAGTGTTTCCTCTCGTTTCCCCTCGTGATTTCCCTCGCATTTCCCCTCGTGTTCTTCGTGTTCTTCGTAGCATCCCCTCCAATCGTGAAAGATCGGGCGTCTAGGGTTCTACCCTACATCATCTTGGTATCTATAGCCATGTTGATCACGATTTTGGGGCCTCCCCGTTGAAATGATCGAGAAGAGGTGTCTAGAGGGGGGTGATTAGACACTAAGTACAAAACGTTGCAATTTTTAATTTCTTTAAGTTGAAGTGGAGTTTTGGCACAAGTTTAATAAACACAATACACATCAAGCAACCATGCAAAGAGTATATGAGCAGCGGAATGTAAAGCATGCAACTTGCAAGAATGGAAAGGGAAGGGTTTGGAGGACTCAAATGCAATAGGAGACTCGGATGTTTTTGTCGTGGTTCCGATAGGTGGTGCTATCGTACATCCATGTTGATGGAGACTTCAAATCACGAAGGGTAACGGCTGCGCGAGTCCACGGAGGGCTCCACCCACGAAGGGTCCACGAAGAAGCAACCTTGTCTATCCCACCATGGCCGTCACCCACGAAGGACTTGCCTCACTAGTGGTAGATCTTCATGAATTAGGCGATCTCCTTGCCCTTACAAACTCCTTGGTTCAACTCCACAATCTTGTCGGAGGCTCCCAAGTGACACCTAGCCAATCTAGGAGACACCACTCTCCAAGAAGTAACAAATGGTGTGTTGATGATGAACTCCTTGCTCTTGTGCTTCAAATGATAGTCTCCCCAACACTCAACTCTCTCTCACAGGATATTGATTTGGTGGAAAGAAGATTTTAGTGGAAAGCAACTTGGGGAAGGCTAGAGATCAAGATTCATATGGTAAGAATGGAATATCTTGGCCTCAACACAAGTGTAGGTGGTTCTCTCTCAGAAAAATGTAAGTTGGAAGTGTAGGTTCGTTCTGATGGCTCTCTCCACGAATGAATAGGAGGTGGAGGGGTATATATAGCCTCCACACAAAATCTAACCGTTACACACAACTTGCCAATCTCGATGGGACCGAATTGATAAACTCGGTCAGACTGATTCAGCAAATCTAGTGACCGTTAGGATTTTCGGTGGGACCGACATGCAACTTGGTAGGACCGATATGGTTAGGGTTAGGGCATAACGTAATCTCAGTGAGACCGATTACACAAACTCGGTGAGACCGATTTTGGTAATAAGCTAACCAGAGAGTTGGTCAGGTAAACTTGGTGGGACCGATTTGCTAATTTCGGTGGGACCGAAATGTTACGAAAAGGAAACAGAGAGTTTACATTGCAATCTCGCTAGGACCGATTACGCAAACTCGGTGAGACCGATTTTGGTAATAGATCCATACAGAGAGATTGCAATCCCATCTCGGTGAGACCGAGATCCCTATCGGTGAGACCGATTTGCCTAGGGTTTGTGGCAGTGGCTATGACATCTGAACTCGGTGGCGCCGGATAGAAAGAATCGGTGGGGCCGAGTTTAACTTTTGGTTTAGGTCATATGTGTATGTGAGAAAGTAGTTGAGGGCTTTGGAGTATATCACTAAGCATTTTGAGCAACAGCCTGATTAAGCAACACCTCATCCCTCCTTGATAGTATTGTCTTTTCCTATAGACTCAATGTTATCTTGGATCACTAAAATAGAAAATGTAGAGTCTTGAGCTTGGAGCTTGAGCCAATCCTTTGTCCTTAGCATCTTGAAGGGGTTCCACATCCTCTAGTCCATGCCACTTCATTGTTGAACTTATCTGAAACATACTAGGTAAAAGTGTTAGTCCAATAAGAGATATGTTGACATTAATTGCCAAAACCACCTAGGGAGCGCTTGTGCTTTCAATCTCCCCCTTTTTGTTAATTGATGACAACATACATCAAAGCTTTAGATAAAGATATATAGAATAGTAAGTAAATCTTTGGAAAGACATGTAACATGCATAGGCTCCCCCTACATGTATGCAATCATGTGAATATGGAATATAGAAGCATGTGAATGCATAAACATGACAGAGTAAGCAATGTGTTACATGTATCTTGGATGTATGCATCAGAGAAAATGATGTGAATATGAGAAATGTACCTTCATGCTCATGAGTCCTTCTTGCAAACAGTATGTACATCAGCAAGAATTTCTCAAACACATGACTGTGATGCATATACTTACCTTGTGGTCTTGAGTTGGCTTTGGATGGGATGAACCTGTGTAAACAAGGTTAGATAACACAGATACACCTACTGGCCTGTAACGCCCTCGATGCGGCTATATCTCCTACGTGTCGGAGCACGACTTAGAGGCATAACCGCATTGAAAGCAATGTCGCAAGTAAGGTAATCTTCACAACAACCCATGTAAATAGATAATAAGGGGAAAGGTACATAGTTGGCTTACACTCGCCACATCACACAAAGTACATAAATAGCATTACAATCATCCAATCACTCATGGTCCGACTACGGTACCAAAATAAAAGATCAGCCCCAACATGCGACATGGTCCCGATCGCCCCACTGGGCACCACAACTGATCATCAGGGAAAGACAAATAGTAACGGCGTGAGTCTTCGTCGAACTCCCACTTGAGCTCAAGCGCATCATCGGGAACGGAGTCATTGGGCCCTGCATCTGGTTTGGAAGTAATCTGTGAGCCACGGGGACTCAGCAATCTCGCACCCTCGCGATCAAGACTATTTAAGCTTATAGGTAAGGCAAGGTAATATGTGGAGCTGCAGCAAGCGACTAGCATACTTGGTAGCTAACCTGTTCGCAAAAGAGAGCGAGAAGAGAAGGCAAAGCACGAACGAAGAACTATAGAACAACCTACGGCAAACATTACTCCAACACCGTGTTCACTTCCCGGACTCCGCTGAGAAGAGACCATCACGGTTACACATAGTTGATTCATTTTAATGAAGTTAAGGTTCAAGTTATCTACAACCGGACATTAACAAATTCCCATCTGCCCATAACCGCGGGCATGGCTTTCGAAAGTTCAATCCCTACAGGGGAGTCCCAACTTAGCCCATCACAAGCTCTCACGGTCAACGAAGGATAAACCTTCTCCCGAGACATTCCGATCAGACTCGGTATCCCGGTTCTACAAGACAACTTCGACAAAGATAAAACAAGTCCAGCAACACCGCCCGAATGTGCCGACAAATCCCGATAGGAGCTGCCCATATCTCGTTCTCAGGGCACACTCAGATGAACACTATGTACAACTAAAACCAAACCTTGAGTTTCTCCGAGGTGGCACTGCAAGTGGCTCTATTTGGACCAACACTTAGAGGAGCACTGGCCCGGGGGGGTTTAAAATAAGATGACCCTCGGGCTCCGGAAACCCAACGGAAAAGAGGCTAGGTGGCAAATGGTAAAACCAAGGTTGGGCATTGCTGGAAGAGTTTTATTCAAGGCGAACTGTCAAGGGGTTCCCATTATCACCCAACCGCGTAAGGAACGCAAAATCCGGGAACATAACACTGATATGATGGAAACTAGGGCGGCAAGAGTGGAACAAAACACTAGGAAAAAGGCCGAGCCTTCCACCCTTTACCAAGTATATAGGTGCATTTAAGATAACAAGATAATATAGTGATATCCCAACAAATAAACAATGTTCCAACCAGGAACGATCTCCAATCTTCACCTGCAAATAGCAATGCTATAAGGGGGGTTGAGCAAAGCGGTAACATAGCCAATCAACGGTTCGCTAGGACATGGTGGGTTAGAGGTTTGACATGGAAATTTGGGAGGCATGATAAGCAAGTGGTAGGCATCATAGCATAGGCATAGCAAAAGAGCGAGCATCTAGCAAGGAAAGATAGAAGTGATTTCGAGGGTATGATCATCTTGCCTGCAAAGTTGTCAGAGTTGACTGGATCCTTGAAAGCAAACTCAACGGGATCCTCGTTAGCAAACTCATCTCCCGGCTCTACCCAAACAATACAAACAAGCAAAAGGAACACAATCAACCACGTGCAAATGCTCGAACAACATGATGCAAACATGGTATGCTATGCGGGGTGCGATATGTGATGCATATGCAAGATTTTACAAGGAATGAATGAACCTGGCCTCAACTTGGAAATACAAGAGTGCCACTGGAAAGATGAGGTGATTTCGGTTGAAATCGATATAAAGATCACCGGAATTGGATGCACGGTTTGGAAATGGCAAGCAAAACAAATATGGCACCGGTCTGCAATAAACAGCAAGTAGCCATCTAAATGCAACAAAATAATTATGCTACAGCACTCAAACATGGCAACAAAATACATGGCAGGGATCCACTCATGATGGTTGACAAAAGATGAACACTGAGCTAGGCCCAATTCATCCATTAACAGGTTCAAACAAGCATGTCAAAAATGCAAACGATAAGAGTTTCACAGACTTAGTGAAAATGCTAGACATAGCAGAAACAGATTCAACATGGCTTCTTTACAAGCTTGATTAACTCACTACAAGGCATGTCATGGCATGGAATAACTTCTAGCATGAAGTAGACATGAAAATGAAGTTATCCATGTGCAAAACAACCACATAAGATATTTGTATGAATAAACACATAAAAGACAAAACAACAACATGATGTAGAATGACATGTTCATGAACTTGCTCAAATTCAAAAACTAATGCCACCACTGGATTGGTGGGATTTTTATACCCCAAAAACATATATAATATGTTGGGGTTGCATCAGAAAAATCCCCACATTTATGTAAAAACTGCCTATAATGGAAACCTCGGCATATGCCAAATCTGGCATGTTCCGAATTTAGGATAAAACAGAAGACGTGAGGGAAAGCTAGGTGCACCCAGGCTGTACCCAGCCGTTATACTGACTGGTAGGGCCGTGGGCCACGTGGCTGGGTGTGTGTATGACTGGTGGGGCCGAGGCGTCAGTGTCACAAAGAAAAAAAATCACAAAAACTGTGGAGAGCCTGGGATTTGAACCCATGTCTCTTGGTTGCGATCGTGGGCAGGCTACCAGTTGGGCTAGGATGGGACTGCTGGGTTGGTAGGGGTTTGGCTCTTGTTGAAGCAACTTGAGGCTGATACCGGCCCCTTCTCATCTGCAACAGAGAAGACGCCGACGGTGCGTGCGAGCAACGACGCCGACCACGGAAGCCAAGGGGCACCAGCAGGGGTACGGGATAGGCCAGAGTGGTACGCGCACGGGGTGCTGTAAGGGAATGTGCGTGCATCTGGAGCAACTGCGGGAGTTGGCGTGCGGGGTGCTCGAACTCGAGCATCTGCTCGACTCGGGATACGACGAGCACGACAGGCAGGGGGAGCAGCAGGGCGCGACGTGGGCAATGTGTGCACTACGGTTGCGCGCGCAAGCAACGGGAGCGTGGGCAACAGAGAGTTGGGGCGTGCGCTGCAACTAGGAGCAACAACTGCACTACAGAACACTCCGGAGCGCGGGGAGCACGATGCTAACATGGCCGGAGCAGCGACTACGCGAGGCTATCGCGGGAAGAGGATGGCGGAGGAGATGCTCGGCTCACCTAGCATCCACAGGACATGTAGATGTGGCCGAGGGGTCGACGGAGGGACGACGGCGAGCTGACGAACGAGGTGACGAGCTCTGTCCCGAGAAGTAGAGAAGAAGCATACGTCGACGAGGTAACCGGACTTGGCGATCCTTGGGCGCGGCTCGACGTCAGAATGGATCCTGGGCGGCGCTGCGGTGCTCAGGGTCGACGGAGGGGAGGTTGGCGTCGCACCTACTCCGACGAGGAGCTCTTGCTCGGGCCGGCCATGGTGGCTGTAGGGAGGAGACAGAGCGGGGAAGCAGGGCGTGGGTGCCTCTTACCCGTGGCGGCAGCGCGGAGGGGAAAGAAGGGAGGAGGAGGAACCCTAGGATTGCCCTTTATAGGGGGAAGCGAGGGACGTGGAGGCCACAGTGGCCATGTGTGCCCCTGTCTTCTGCTTTTACACTGAGAGGAACGAGCGAGTGAGGAGGAAGAGGAACATAGGTTTGGGTTGCTGCAAGTGGGGCCGGCGCGGGGCTCCAACGTGGAAAGGAGGGGGCGAGGGAAGCACTGCTGGCTCGCTGGGGAATCTGGGTCGGCCTGGAGTGAGGAGGTCCAGCCGGGCTGTGATGCTGCTGGGCTGGCCACTGCTGCTTTCTTTTCTTTTCTTCAAATAGAAAAAAAACTAGAAAAGCACAGAGAGCTAAGAGAGGTGTTGGGGACATATAAAAATATGTCTGGGGTCTTAGAATTATGGATTATTTGAATAAATTGGTTTGGGCATTTTTAGAGGTAGAAAAATAAAACAAGTTTGGATATAGTTCAAACTTGAGGCATTTTTGAACCTAACCAAATCAACTCCAAAATGCAAGGGATTTGGTAGAGGGGTTCTAGACATGTAGCAAGATTTATAGGTAGAAGATGAACATTAAAGGAGAAGGTAAAATGTGCACTTGCAAAATGAAAGAAAGGAAATGACTGATAAGTGGTGATCATGCAAGATTTATGCATGGAACATGCAACAGCATAATATGTATGAAATCACACCATGCACATGATGGGGATGGAAAGCAAAATGACAAAAGGCACAAATGCAATATGACAAGGAAAACATGGCAATGAAAAGAATAGACCACATAACTAAACAAGATGAGGCCAAACATGATAGAACCCACAAGAATTGGATGAAGGTCAAGTTGATATATTGCCAAAATGGGACATGTTACCACTTGGGGTGTTACAACTCTCCTCCACTACAAGAGGATCTCGTCCCGAGATCTAGGACTGGAAGAACGCCGTGTACTCAGAACGGAGGTGATCCTCGCGTTCCCAGGTGGCTTCACGGTCGGAATGGTGTGACCACTTGACTTTGAGGAATTTGATTGACTTATTGCGAGTCTTGCGTTCAGTCTCTTCAAGAATAGCAACTGGGTGCTCACGATAAGAAAGGTCTTCTTGGAGATCAATGTCTTCGAAGTTGACGGTGTGGTCAGGAGTCTTGAAGCACTTGCGGAGCTGAGAGACATGGAACACGTCGTGCACATTTGCAAAGTTTGAAGGAAGCTCGAGTTGATAGGCGAGATCTCCTCTCTTGCTGACGATCTTGAAAGGACCCACGTATCTAGGGGCGAGCTTCCCTTTGATACCGAAGCAACGAGTACCTTTCATTGGAGAGCCGCGGAGGTAAACATGATCTCCGATCTCGAAAGCCAAATCACGGTGCTTACTATCATAGTAGCTCTTCTGGCGCGATTGCGCTGCTTTGAGGTTATAACGAATGACTTTGCACATCTCCTCTGCCTCTGTGATTAAGTCATTTCCTAGAAGTTGACGTTCAACGGTTTCTGACTAGTTGAGAGGAGTACGACACTTCCTGCCATAGAGAATTTAGAATGGGGCCTTGCCCGAACTTGCTTGAAAACTGTTGTTGTAGGAGAATTCAGCATATGGAAGACAATCTTCCCACTTCATACCGAAGGAGATAACGCAAGCCCGGAGCATATCTTCAAGAATCTGATTGACATGCTCGACTTGACCGCTAGTTTGAGGATGGAAAGTTGTGCTGAAGCGGATGTTGGTGCCCATGGCCTTCTGAAAAGAATCCCAAAACTTGGAGGTAAAGATGCTGCCACGGTCTGACGAGATCACCTGTGGAATACCGTGCAGCGAGACAATCCGAGAGGTATACAGCTCCGCCAATTGAGCTGCCGTGATAGACTCTTTGATAGGAAGAAAGTGAGCCACTTTAGTGAGTTTGTCGATGACAACGAATATAGCATCATTGCCACGCTTGGACTTTGGAAACCCAGTCACGAAGTCCATCTAAATGTGGTCAAACTTCCATTCTGGAATGGCAAGAGGTTGGAGGAGACCAAATGGCCTTTGGTGTTCTGCTTTCACTCTTCTGCAGACATCACATTCATTCATGAACTGAGCAATCTCGCGCTTCATTTGAGTCCACCAATAAGTCTGCTTGAGGTCCTGATACATCTTCGTACTCCCAGGGTGGATGGAGAGGAGTGAATTGTGAGCCTCATTCATGATAACTTTACGAAGGTCACCTTTGGGCACAACAATACGATCCTCGAAGAAGAGAGTATCCTTGTCATCAAGGCGGTAGCACTTGTACTTGGGTTGACTCTTGGCAATCCCAATCTTCACCTTCACCATAGCATCAAGAAGTTGAGACTCGCGAATCTGCTCTTCCAAGGTAGGAGAGACTTGAAGGTTCGCGAGAAAACCTTGAGGAACAACTTGCAGATTAAGTTTGCGGAAAGCTTCACAAAGCTCGGGTTGGTAAGGCTTGAGAATCAGACTGTTGCAGTAAGCCTTCCTGCTCAATGCGTCAGCAATCACATTGGCCTTGCCCGGAGTATACTCGATACTCGGATTATACTCTTGAATCATTTCTACCCAATGAGTCTGCCTGAGGTTGAGATTAGGATGAGTGAAGATGTAGTTGAGACTCTTGTGGTCAGTGAAGATGTCCACTTTTCTTCCCAATAAGAGATGTCTCCAAGTCAAAAGAGCATGCACAACTGCCGCCAACTCGAGGTCATGAGTGGGGTAGTTCTTCTCGTTGGGCTTCAACTGGCGAGAGGTATAAGCCACAACTTTCTTCTCTTGCATCAACACTGCACCAAGACCTTGAAGGGAAGCATCATAGAAGACCTCAAACGGTTTGGATTCATCAGGAGGAGTCAGAACTGGAGCAGTGACCAATTTCTCTTTCAAAGTGTTGAAAGAAATGTCACATTCCGGAGAGCAAACGTACTTGACGTGCTTCTGGAGAAGGTTTGAAAGAGGCTTCGCGATCTTTGAAAAGTTCTCAATGAACCTTCGACAGTAGCTCGTGAGACCGAGGAAGCTGCGGAGTTGCTTCACGTTCTGAGGTGGTTCCCAATTCACAATTGCGGACACCTTCTCGGGATTCACCGCAATGCCCTTGGCAGAGATGATATGCCCAAGATAGAGAACCTCATCGAGCCAAAGCTCGCACTTTGAGAACTTGGCGTAGAACTGATGTTCCCTGAGCTTATCGAGCACCAAACGCGAGTGCTTGGCATGATCTTCCTTGTTCTTCGAAAAGACTAGAATGTCATCGAGATAGGCCAAAACGACGTCATTTGTGTAGGCGTTGGATATGAAGTTCATCATGCGAGAGAAAGTCGGAGGAGCGTTGACGAGGCCAAAAGACATGACAGTGTATTCATATGAACCATAGCTTGTTCTGAAAGCCGTCTTGGGAATATCTTGCTCACAGATTCGAATCTAGTGATAGCCCATACGGAGATGAAGCTTGGAGAATACTTGGGCACCTTTGAGTTGTTTGAATAGCTCATTGATGTTGGGAAGTGGGTACTTGTTCTTGATAGTCTTCTTGTTCAATGGACGGTAGTCAACACAAAGTCGGTCCGTTCCATCCTTCTTATTCACAAAAAGTACTCCACAACCCCACGGAGAAGAGCTAGGTCGGATAAGACCCATTCGCTCTTGAATATCGAGTTGCTTCTTCAGCTCTGTCAACTCTTCAGGTCCGAGCTTGTAAGGACGCTTGTAAACCGGTTTCGTGCCAGGCTCAAGATCAATGACGAATTCAACTGGCCGGTGCGTAGGCATTCCTGGAAGCTCTTCTGAAAAGACGTCTTGATATTCGCAAACGACTGGAATTTGAGAGATGACATCCAGTTCACCCTTCTCATTGAGAGAAAACAGACGGATGGTATCATCATGAGCGGCAAAGACAATTACATCCTCAGACGAATGAGTCAATTGAATCTGCCTGGCAGCACAATCAAGATGCGCCTTGTGCTTAGAAAGCCAATCCTTTCCGAGAATAAGATCAATATCCGAGTTACCAAGAACCACCGGAGAAGAAAGAAACTTGTAGTCACCCAACGTGATAGAGACATCCGGGACGCAATTGTTAGACGTCATTTGCTTGGCCGGAGACACAATCTTCAATGGGAAAGGAATCCTTTCGGTCACAAAATCATGCTTGGCAACAAATGGTGTTGAAATAAAAGAAAGCGATGCACCAGTGTCAAAAAGAACTTTTGCAGGAACATCGTTAATAGGAAGGTTACCCATGATGACATCTGGCGAGTCCTCTACCTGAGCTGCGTTCAACAAGTTGACCTTGGCGTGCTTGGGGTTATGCTTGACCACAGCTGTACTTGCCAATCTCATAGGAGGAGGAGGAGGGAGACGCCTCTGATTGAAGCATTTGTTGGCATAGTGACCCTTCTGTTGGCACTTGTTGCACGTGACCTCTGAAAGCGGACGGTGATACAGAGCACTCGATCTTGGAGCTTGAGACGAAGTCTTATTCTGAAAGCCAGGGTTGGGTAGGGGGAAGATCCACTGCCACCTTTGCTCTTCTGTTGATACGGCTGATGGAACGGAGGAGGAGGAAGCCAATACTTCTGCTGCTTAGCCACTTGAGTTGAGGAAGAAGGAGTAGCATCCCTGACTCGCTTCTTGGAAGCATCACACTTCAGTTGAGCAGCCTCTTGCTTCAATGCCATGTTGTAGAACTCATCGTACCTCAAGGGCTCAAAGAGAACAAGAGCTAGCTGGATTTTCTTCTCTGAGACCACTCCTGAACTGGTACATCATGCTCTTCTCGTCAGGGACGTCCGGCTTAGCAAAGCGGGCGAGCTTCTGAAACATCTTGTTGTAGTCATAGACAGACATATAGCCTTGCTTCAGGTTGCAGAATTCCTCACGCTTGCTTTCAACCACGCTCTGAGGAATATGATGAGCTTTGAAGTCTTGATGGAATTCATCCCAGGTAATCACACGGCCTCCTCTGGAATCTTTGTACTGCTGAAACCATTCTGCAGCTTGGTCTTTGAGTTGGAAGGAAGCGAACTTGACAAAGTCCTCAGGCCTGACGTTACTGCACTCAAAATTCTTGCACAAGTCCACGAGCCAATCATCAGCGTCAGTTGCCTCAACGCAATTGCTGAAGGTCTTTGGCTGGTTAGCAAGGAACTGGTTGAGTGTAGCAAAGTGATTCTGATTGTTGCCCTGGTTGCCTTGGTTCGCTTGGTTGCGCTCTTGAAGAATTTGCATGATCAGCTGCGTGTTTGCATTGGTAGCGGCCATCACAGCTTGCCATGCCTCCGGAGGAGGAGGTGGTGGTGGCAGATCAGGATTCAGAGTCGTGCACGTTGGAGGAGCCATCCTGAAGAGGTTGACATCCATTAGCACATTGACAGACAAATATTGAAGCTGAATCCAACGGGTAGAAATTGCAACATATAGTCTTCACATCCGAGCAAAATGAACAAATGCATTCCAATTGAAATGATCACATATCCATAAATTGAGAAGCCACTTAGAATTTAGGTAGAGGAATAAAATCAACAAGGAACGGAGCAAGAACGAATACTCGGTAAAGATCACCCAATCTCAAACCAAATATCCATGGAAGAAGAACTAGAGCTACAAGAATTCCCACCTATGAAACTCCCAAACCTTTCCGGTTATCCAATCAGGTGTTGGGGATACAGGGGAAGAATAATATCTCACCCAAATCTAGCAAATCCTACATCCAGCTATATCCATCCTTCAACACATAACCGAGAAAGACTTCGGAAATCATCTACCACAACCTTCGAAAAGCATCCGTTATACAAGTTATGGCAATACTCCCGAACTCCCGCCCCAGTACTGGGTGGCGTCGAGGTTATCTGACCAACAACTGCATAAAAGAGATTTTCGATGTCGACAAACTAAACTCAGGTATTCCAGAACTGCAACGATAAAATTGTGACGACAACACCTCAGAGCTCAACTCCCCGGGACACTGCCACAACCCCTAAATGACAGGAGGCACCAAGAACAATGTTCTTGTCACAAATCATCGGAAGGATTCCAAGATACCCGTGTGATCCTAACAATTTTTTAGTGAAATTTGAGAAGAGAAGAGTCAAAACTCTACGTCAGGATGCCTTACCAGAGCGATGAAGGGACTAAAAAGAATTCCTAAACTCTCCGATATATAATTCCTAAATGACTCAAAACATTTTTCTAGACTCAACAATGGCAGCTAATTCGATCAAGCAGTGGGAGCTCCTAAGGTCGGGGAAGGCTCTGATTACCAACTTGTAATGCCCTCGATGCGGCTATATCTCCTATGTGTCGAAGCACGACTTAGAGGCATAACCGCATTGAAAGCAATGTCGCAAGTAAGGTAATCTTCACAACAACCCATGTAAATAGATAATAAGGGGAAAGGTACATAGTTGGCTTACACTCGCCACGTCACACAAAGTACATAAATAGCATTACAATCATCCAATCACTCATGGTCTGACTACGGTAGCAAAATAAAAGATCAGCCCCAACATGCGACATGGTCCCGATCGCCCCAACTGGGCACCACTACTGATCATCAGGGAAAGACACATAGTAACGGCTTGAGTCTTCGTCGAACTCCCACTTGAGCTCAAGCGCATCATCGAGAACGGGAGTCATCGGGCCTTGCATCTGGTTTGGAAGTAATCTGTGAGCCACGGGGACTCAGCAATCTCACACCCTCGCGATCAAGACTATTTAAGCTTATAGGTAAGGCAAGGTAATATGTGGAGCTGCAGCAAGTGACTAGCATACTTGGTGGCTAACCTATTCGCAAAAGAGAGCGAGAAGAGAAGGCAAAGCACGAACGAAGAACTATAGAACAACCTACGGCAAACATTACTCCAATACCGTGTTCACTTCCCGGACTCCGCCGAGAAGAGACCATCACGGTTACACACACAGTTGATTCATTTTAATGAAGTTAAGGTTCAAGTTATCTACAACCGGACATTAACAAATTCCCATCTGTCCATAACCGCGGGCACGGCTTTCGAAAGTTCAATCCCTGCAGGGGAGTCCCAACTTAGCACATCACAAGCTCTCATGGTCAACAAAGGATAAACCTTCTCTCGAGACATTCCAATCAGACTCGGTATCCCGGTTCTACAAGACAACTTCGACAAAGATAAAACAAGTCCAGCAACACCGCCCGAATGTGCCGACAAATCCCGATAGGAGCTGCACATATCTCGTTCTTAGGGCACACTTAGATGAACACTACGTACAACTAAAACCAAACCTTGAGTTTCCCCGAGGTGGCGCTGCAAGTGGCTCTGTTTGGACCAACACTCAGAGGAGCACTGGCCCGGGGGGGTTTAAAATAAGATGACCCTCGGGCTCCGGAAACCCAAGGGAAAAGAGGCTAGGTGGCAAATGGTAAAACCAAGGTTGGGCATTGCTGGAAGAGTTTTATTCAAGGCGAACTGTCAAGGGGTTCCCATTATCACCCAACCACGTAAGGAACGCAAAATCCAGGAACATAACACCGATATGATGGAAACTAGGGCGGCAAGAGTGGAACAAAACACTAGGAAAAAGGCCGAGACTTCCACCCTTTACCAAGTATATAGGTGCATTTAAGATAACAAGATAATTTAGTGATATCCCAACAAATAAACAATGTTCCAACCAGGAACGATCTGCAATCTTCACCTGCAACTAGCAACGCTATAAGAGGGGTTGAGCAAAGCGGTAACATAGCCAATCAACGGTTCGCTAGGACATGGTGGGTTAGAGGTTTGACATGGAAATTTGGGAGGCATGATAAGCAAGTGGTAGGCATCATAGCATAGGCATAGCAAAAGAGCGAGCATCTAGCAAGCAAAGATAGAAGTGATTTCGAGGGTATGATCATCTTGCCTGCAAAGTTGTCAGAGTTGAATGGATCCTTGAAAGCAAACTCAACGGGCTCCCCGTTAGCAAACTCATCTCCCTACTCTACCCAAACAAGACAAACAAGCAAAATGAACACAATCAACCACGTGCAAATGCTCGAACAACATGATGCAAACATGGTATGCTATGCGGGGTGCGATATGTGATGCATATGCAAGTTTGACAAGGAATGAATGAACCTGACCTCACCTTGGAAATCCAAGAGTGCCACTGGAAAGATGAGGTGATTTCGGTTGAAATCGATATAAAGATCTCCGGAATTGGATGCACGGTTTGGAAATTGCAAGCAAAACAAATATGGCACCGGTCTGCGATATACAGCAAGTAGCGATCTAAATGCAACAAGATAATTATGCTACAGCACTCAAACATGGCAACAAAATACATGGCATGGATCCACTCATGATGCTTGACAAAAGATGAACACTGAGCTAGGGCCAATTCATCCATTAGCAGGTTCAAACAAGCATGTCAAAAATGCAAACTATAACAGTTTTACAGACTTAGTGAAAATGCTAGATATAGGAGAATCAGATTCAACATGGCATATTTAAAAGCTTGATTAACTCACTACATGGCATGTCATGGCATGGAATAACTTCTAGAATGAAGTAGACATGAAAATGAAGCCATCCATGTGTAAAACAACCACATAACATATTTGTATGAATAAACACATAAAAGACAAAACAACATGATGTAGACTGACATGTTCATGAACTTGCTCAAATTCAAAAACTAATGCCACCACTGGATTGGTGGGATTTTTATACCCCAAAAACATATATAATATGTTGGGGTTGCATCAGAAAAATCCCCACATTTATGCAAAAACTGCCTATAATGGAAACCTCGGCATATGCCAAATCTGGCATGTTCCAAATTTAGGATAAAACAGAAGACGTGAGGGAAAGCTAGGTGCACCCAGGCTGTACCCAGCCGTTATACTGACTGGTAGGGCCGTGGGCCACGTGGCTGGGTGTGTGTATGACCGGTGGGGCCGAGGCATCAGTGTCACAAAGAAAAAAATAAAACCACAGAAACTGTGGAGAGCCTGGGATTTGAACCCATGTCTCTTGGTTGCGATCGTGGGCAGGCTACCAGTTGGGCTAGGACGGGACTGCTGGGTTGGTAGGGGTTCGACTCTTGTTGAAGCAACTTGAGGCTGATACCGTCCCCTTCTCATATGCAGCAGAGAAGACGCCAACGGTGCGTGCGAGCAACGACGCTGACCACTGAAGCCAAGGGGCACCAGCGGGGGTACGGGATAGGCCAGAGTGCTACGCGCACGGGGTGCTGTAAGGGAACGTGCGTGCATCTGGAGCAACTGCGGGAGTTGGCGTGCGGGTTACTCGAACTTGAGCATCTGCTCGACTCGGGATATGACGAGCACGGCAGGCAGGGGGAGCACCAGGGCGCGGCGCAGGCGATGTGTGCACTGCGGGTGCGCGGGCGAGCAACGGGAGCGCGGGCAACAGAGAGCTGGGGCGTGCACTGCAACTATGAGCAACAACTGCACTACAAAACACTCCGGAGCGCGGGGAGCACGACGCGAACATGGCCGGAGCGGCGACTACGCGAGGCTCTCGCGAGAGGAGGATGGCGGAGGAGAGGCTTGGCTCACCTAGCGTCCACAGGACATGTAGATGTGGCCGGGGTGTCCACGGAGGGACGACGGCGAGCTGATGAACGAGGTGACGAGCTCTGTCGACGGCGAGTAGAGAAGAAGCAGACGTCGACGAGGTAGCCGGACTTGGTGATCCTTGGGCGTAGCTCGACGTCAAAATGGATTCCGGGCCGCACTGCGGTGCTCGGGGTTGACGGAGCGGAGGTTGGCGTCGCACCTACTCCGGCGAGGAGCTCTTGCTCGGGCCGGCTATGGTGGCTGTAGGGAGGAGATGGAGCGGGAAGCAGGGCTTGGGTGCCTCTTACCCGTGGCGACGGCGCGGAGGGGAAAGAAGGGAGGAGGAGGAACCCTACGATTTCCCTT
This sequence comes from Triticum dicoccoides, assembly GCF_002162155.2. NCBI lineage: Eukaryota > Viridiplantae > Streptophyta > Magnoliopsida > Poales > Poaceae > Triticum > Triticum dicoccoides. The sequence goes on along the minus strand of NC_041390.1, from coordinate 265,991,775 downwards.
TATAGGGGGAAGCGAGGGACGTGGAGGCCACGGTGGCCATGTGTGCCCCTGTCTTCTGCTTTTACGGTGAGAGGAACGAGCGAGGGAGGAGGAAGAGGAACAGAGGTTTGGGTTGCTGCAAGTGGGGCTAGCGCGGGGCTCCAACATGGAAAGGAGGGGGCAAGGGAAGCACTGCTGGCGCGCTGGGGAATCTGGGTCGGCCTGGAGTGAGGAGGTCCACCCGGGCTGTGATGCTGCTGGGCTGCCCACTGCTGCTTTCTTTTCTTTTCTTCAAATAGAAAAAACTAGAAAAGCACAGAGAGCTAAGAGAGGTGTCGGGGACATATAAAAATATGTCTGGGGTCTTGCAATTATGGATTATTTGAATAAATTTGTTTGGGCAGTTTTAGAGGTAGAAAAATAAAACAAGTTTGGATATAGTTCAAACTTGAGGCATTTTTGAACCTAACCAAATCAACTCCAAAATGCAAGGGATTTGGTAGAGGGGTTCTAGACATGTAGCAAGATTTATAGGTAGAAGATGAACATTAAAGGAGAAGGTAAAATGTGCACTTGCAAAATGAAAGAAAGGGAAGGACTAAGAAGTGGTGATGATGCAAGATTTATGCATGGAACATGCAACAACATAATATGTATGAAATCACACCATGCACATGATGGGGATGGAAAGCAAAATGACAAAAGGCACAAATGCAATATGACAAGGAAAACATGGCAATGAAAAGAATAGACCACATAACCAAACAAGATGAGGCCAAACATGATAGAACCCACAAGAATTGGATGAAGGTCGAGTTCATATATTGCCAAAATGGGACATTTTACCACTTGGGGTGTTACATGGCCAGAGCAAACAAAAGAAACCACAAGAGTACCAAGACTGGGATGACATGTAGAGTGAGTACTAATACCACATTGGATATAGACATGTCCCCAAAGGTAAAGATGTGCAATAAATTCAAAGATTTCCTTCCCTTAGATGTGTTGATCCCCCTGAATCTAGCATGGGATACTGGGAGAAGATAGGGAATAGAAAATCAGAGCTCAAAGGAAATAAACAGAGCTAATGCAAATGAGCAAATATGAACATGTCTTTCCCCTCTTGAAGACATGTGACTTCTCTCCTCTTGAACACCAAGCATCTGGGGTCCTTGATGATTACTCTTTCTTCCCTTGAGTATTCTCTCCCCCTATAGATATGATTAAGCTTTGATGTGATCTCTCTCTCCCTCTTTGACATCAATTTCCAAGAAGGATTCTTCTGGATTTTTGTCATGATGGGTTTGTTCCTTGAGTCACAGAACAAAGCAGCAAGTTGAATGGGATGCTGGTCGAGGACAAGATTCATTGAGTGGAGCTGGATCAAAAAGAATGCAAAAACAAGTGGCAAGATGTCTTTCCTGTAGTGAAATCGGTGACACCGAGTTGTATGGTTCGGTTGTACCAAGAGGATTCGGTTCGACTGAAAGCATCTGACCGGTGAGATCGAGTTCATCACAGAGAAAACACTTGTCACCTCAGCTCACTAAACAAGTAAGATCTCACAAGGATTTGCAAGGAATTAACTGAAAGATTTGCAAAGAATTGGATGCAAGGAATGCAGAACAGAAAATAAAAGAGAAGAAACTAAAAAGGAGTCTAGATGAAGTCAAATGCAAGAGCACAAGAGAACTTCATCTAGAATTGGTCGGCGACAAAGTCACCTATGTTAGAGTATATTGACTTAGGAGTCAAGTGAGATCACTTGATCATAGGTCATACTCATCGTTTAAGCTCAAAATGGGGTTACCATTTTTCGTTTAAGCTTTTTGATGTATTCACATCTTGTCGAGTTGCTTTGACTCATGACTTGGAGTAAAGCTTGTCTAAGATGGAATAACATACCTTGGGTGGTGGCATTGATCATGATCATGTAGTTGAACTTGTGTGGGTTGCTCAAGGTTGATGTTGCTCATTAAGAGTTGGGAGCACCACTTGGCGTTTGAGTTCATCTACCTACATGGGTTAGTTTTTGCAAGGAAGAGCACTTGTATATCCAAAATGACAATCATGAAACTCAACATAAAATTTGTCAAAAGATATGTTTGAATGGTTGCGTGCTTCCTTGTCTTCATCCACCATTGTGTAGAGACTTGGTGATATAGAAATTGCTCAAGATGTGAGTGAGTTGCAATCTCATAGATTTAGATTCATCCAAGTACCTACACGGGTTAGATAACATGCAAGGTGCAAATATATCCAAGACATAAGATAGTCAACATAAGAGAACTATCAAGGATTAGTCATAGGCTCATGCCTTGCATGTATCAAATGGAGTTCCTACTCCAAGTTTGAAGCAACAATGATGTTAAATTCACCTCTTAACCTGCAAAACACTTGCTCATCAAGTGGTTTCATGAATATATCAGCTAAATGCTTTTCGGTGCGAACATGCTTAAGATTAATGTCCCCTTTGCCAACATGATCTTGAATGAAATGATGACGAACTTCAATAAGCTTAGTTCGAGAATGTTGCATGGTATTGTGAGCAATCTTAATAGCACTTTCATTGTCACAAAGTAATGGAACATGTTTCACAGATATCCCATAATCTTTAAGAGTTTGGGTCATCCAAAGTAATTGAGCACAACATGTTCCAGCGGCAATGTATTCCGCTTCGGCGGTGGATAAGGATACCGAGTTTTGTTTCTTAGAAGACCAAGACACAAGAGATCTACCAAGAAATTTACAAGTACCCGAAGTGGACTTTCTATCAACCTTGTCACCGGCATAGTCCGAGTCGGAGTAGCCAACAAGATCAAAGGAGGCCCTCTTTGGATACCAAATGCCAAAATTTGGTGTATGGATTAAGTATCTCACTATCCTTTTCACGGCCTTAAGATGACATTCTTTAGGAGCGGCTTGATATCGTGCACACATGCACACACTTAGCATAATATCGGGACATGAAGCATAGAGATATAACAATGAACCAATCATAGAGCGATAAACCTTTTGATCAACCGGTTCACCATCTTTGGTTAAATCAAGATGTCCACTGGTAGGCATGGGCGTAGTCATACCTTTGCATTCTTGCATATTGAACTTCTTGAATAAGTCCTTGGTGTACTTCGTTTGAGAGACAAAGGTACCTTCCTTAGTTTGCTTGATTTGCAAACCAAGAAAGAATTTGAGTTCACTCATCATCGACATCTCAAACTTCTCCGACATTAGCATTCCAAACTTTTCACTAAAATGAGGGTTAGTTGATCCAAATATAATATCGTCGGCACAAATTTGGCACACAAATAGTTCTCCATTAACCCTTTTAGTAAAAAGAGTAGAATCTATTTTTCCAATTTCAAAGCCTTTTTCAATAAGGAACTTGGTCAAGCATTTATACCATGCTCTAGGAGCTTGTTTAAGACACTAAAGAGCTTTGTGAAGTTTGTAAACATGATTAGGTTTCTTAGGATTGACAAATCTGGGAGGTTGCTTAACATAAACTTCCTCCTCTATTTCACCATTTAGAAAAGCACTTTTAATGCCCATTTGGTACAAGGTGATATCATGATGATTAGCATAGGCAAGTAAGATGCGAATGGACTCAAGTCTAGCAACGGGGGCATATGTCTCACCATAGTCCATACCTTCGACTTGAGTGTAGCCTTGGGCGACGAGACGTGCTTTGTTGCGAACTATTTGTCCATCTTCATCTTGCTTGTTGCGAAACACCCATTTGGTACCGATGATGTTGTGGTTGTTGTCGGGCTTCTCAACTAATGTCCAAACTTGATTTCTCTCAAAGTTGTGTAGCTCTTCATGCATGGCATTTATCCAATCCGGATCTTCCAAAGCTTCTTCAACCTTCATAGGTTCAATGCTAGAGATGAATGAATAGTGTTCACAAAAGTTAGCTAAACGAGTTTTTGAGGAGTGATTCTCCCGGTTTGGATATCATTGTATATTTGCTCGATGGGATGGTTTTTAGCAATTCTTGCTCGAACTCGTGAAAGCTTTTGCTTGGATATTGGTTGAACATCTTCTTCATCTTGTTCTTCTTCTTGGCCTTCTTCGTTGTTGACGTTGTCGTTCTCTTGTCGTGGTGGAGAAGGAGGTTGTTGGCGTTCATCTTGGTGCACTTCCTTGTTTTCTTCATTTTGGTGTGTCCCACTTGTGGATGCTTCCATATAAATTCTTGGTTCACCTTGTCGTGAGGTAGAAGCTTCCACTTGGATGAACGAGGTACTCTCCTTCACCTCCGTTGGACGAATCTTGCCAATAGACAAGTCTTGGATTGCTTTCGAATGGTCTTTGTCTCCTACATCAATTGGCAATTGCTCTACTTGCGAGCCATTAGATTCATCAAACTTCACATCTACCGTCTCTTCAACCTTTCGGGTGAAATTGTTGTAGACACAGTATGTGTGAGAGTTTGAGGCATAACCAAGTAGGAAACCTTCATGAGACTTTGGAGCAAATTTAGAACGACGATGCTTATCAAGAATGTAGCACTTTGAGCCGAATACTTGAAAGTATCCAACTTGTGGTTTGTTACCGGTGAGGAGCTCGTATATCGTCTTGCCGAGTAGCTTGTGAAGATACAAGCGATTTGTTGCATGACAAGCTGTCTCAACCGCTTCCGCCCAAAAGTGCTTTGGCGTCTTGTACTCATCAAGCATCGTTCTCGCCATTTCGATGAGTGTCCAGTTCTTCCTCTCAACAACTCCATTCTGTTGAGGTGTGTACGTAGCCAGGAACTCATGTGAAATCCCTTCTTCGTCAAGAAAGGTGTCCACATTTGCATTCTTGACCTCCGTTCCATTGTCGCTACGAACCTTCTTGATTTTTACTTCAAATTGATTTTGGGCCTTCCTAGCGAAGTTTTTGAAGATCTTTTGGACCTGTGATTTATCATCAAGAAAGAACACCCATGTAAATCTTGAAAAATCATCAACTATAACTAGACCAAAAGAATTTCCACCGAGACTTTTGTAAGCGTTAGGACCAAAAAGATCCATGTGAAGTAGCTCGAGTGGCCTCCTTGTGGTCATGATGTTCTTCACGGGATGCCTTCCTCCAACCTGTTTACCTGTTTGACAAGCGCTGCAAAGTCTATCCTTATCAAATATGACATCATTAACGCCAAGGATATGATTTTCTTTAATAAGCTTGTCAAGATTTCACATACCAACATGACCTAATCTTCTATGCCATAGCCAACCTTTAGAGGATTTAACAATTAAGCAAGTTCTAGGTTGGGCTTTTTTAGTGAAATCAACAATGTAAAGATCACCTCTGCGTATACCGGTAAAGACTATTTTATGATTATCTCTACGAAACACTTGGCAATCTACTTCAGTAAATAGGACATTGAAACCGAAATTAGCAAGTCTAGATACTGAAAGTAAATTGTAGCCAAGAGATTCAACGAGCATGACATTTTGTATGGAGCTATCATGTGAGATGGCCACCTTACCTAGGCCAACCACCTTACCCTTTGAGTTATCACCAAAGGTGACATACTTTCGAGGGCCGTCATTTTCAACAAGCTCACGGAACATATCTTTATCTCCGGTCATATGATCAGTACATCCACTATCAAGAACCCATTCCTTTCCTCCAGCCATGTAGCCGTGAAGATTTTCCATAAGACCAAAGTGTCTCATTGCATAATTAAGATCATGGTCACTGTCATCATCATCCTCATCATAGTATCCATGTTCAACAACATCTTGTGACTGATCAATTCCTAGAGAGGGTAATTCATTAGATAAATGATCATTTCTATGGTTATCTTTATGAATTCTAATAGCTTTGGAAATGATATTGCTAATGATTCCAACATCTCCTTTGGCGCTCGTAAGATTAGTAAGCTCAAATAAGCAGTCACTAAATTTGGGATCATTGGAACTCATCTTAATCAAGGCAATGGACTTATGAAGAATATCATCTAAGTTCTTCAAGGAATGGTTTGGAAAACGTTTCGCAAGGAATCTCCATATAGTGTAGGCACAATCAAGAGTAGGCAAACATTCAATCAAGTTTCTAGGAAAGCCTCTAGTGATAATATTAACAGTTCTAAGGTTGCGGATCATGTCAATAGACTCATCAAAGGTAGGATGCAAAGGATCAACATGAGGTGCACAAGGGCTAGTAATGTACTTGTTCAAATGATATTCATTGAAAATCTCAAGCATCTCATTTTTCCACTCATGAAAATACTCTCCATCAAGTATAGGCACTCTATTTCTAAGTCCCCCAAAGTAGACTCATCCATCTTCCTCCAATGGTGTTTAAACCAAGGCAATGGGGACCAAAGCTCTGATACCAATTGAAAGGATCGAGAAGAGGTGTCTAGAGGGGGGTGATTAGACACTAAGTACAAAAAGTTGCAGTTTTTAATTTCTTTAAGTTGAGGTGGAGTTTTGGCACAAGTTTAACAAACACAATATATATCAAGCAAGCATGCAAAGAGTATATGAGCAGCGGAATGTAAAGCATGCAACTTGCAAGAATGTAAAGGGAAGGGTTTGGAGGATTCAAACACAATAGGAGACTCGGATATTTTTGTCGTGGTTCTGATAGGTGGTGCTATCATACATCCATGTTGATGGAGACTTCAACTCACGAAGGGTAATGGCTGCGCGAGTCCACGGAGGGCTCCACGCACGAAGGGTCCACGAAGAAGCAACCTTGTCTATCCCACCATGGTCGTCGCCCACGAAGGACTTGCCTCACTAGCGGTAGATCTTCACGAAGTAGGCGATCTCCTTGCCCTTACAAACTCCTTGGTTCAACTCCACAATCTTGTCGGAGGCTCCCAAGTGACACCTAGCCAATCTAGGAGACACCACTCTCCAAGAAGTAACAAATGGTGTGTTGATGATGAACTCCTTTCTCTTGTGCTTCAAATGATAGTCTCCCCAACACTCAACTCTCTCTCACAGGATATGGATTTGGTGGAAAGAAGATTTGAGTGGAAAGCAACTTGGGGAAGGCTAGAGATCAAGATTCACATGGTAAGAATGGAATATCTTGGCCTCAACACAAGTAAGGTGGTTCTCTCTCAGAAAAATGTAAGTTAGAAGTGTAGGTTCGTTGTGATGGCTCTCTCCATGAATGAATAGGAGGTGGAGAGGTATATATAGCCTCCACACAAAATCTAACCATTACACACAACTCGCTAATCTCGGTTGGACCAAATTGATAAACTCGGTCGGACCGATTCAACAAATCTAGTGACCGTTAGGATTTTCGGTGGGACCGACATGCAACTCGGTAGGACTGATATGGTTAGGGTTAGGGCATAACATAATCTCGGTGAGACCAATTACACAAACTCAATGAGACCGATTTTGGTAATAAGCTAACCAGAGAGTTGGTCAGGTAAACTCGGTGGGACCGATTCGCTAATTTCGGTGGGACCGAAATGTTACGAAAAGGGAAGAGAGAGTTTACATTGCAATCTCGGTAGGACCGATTACGCAAACTCGGTGAGACCTATTTTGGTAATAGATCCATACAGAGAGATTGCAATCCCATCTCGGTGAGACCGAGATCCCTATCAGTGAGACCGATTTGCCTAGGGTTTGTGGCAATGGCTATGACATCTGAACTCGGTGGCGCCGGATAGAAAGAATCGGTGGGGCCGAGTTTGACTTTTGGTTTAGGTCATATGTGGATGTGAGAAAGTAGTTGAGGGCTTTGGAGTATATAACTAAGCATTTTGAGCAAGAGCCTCATTAAGCAAAACCTCATCCCTCCTTGATAGTATTGGCTTTTCCTATAGACTCAATGTGATCTTGGATCACTAAAATAGAAAATGTAGAGTCTTGAGCTTGGAGCTTGAGCCAATCCTTTGTCCATAGCATCTTGAAGGGGCTCCACATCCTCTAGTCCATGCCACTTCATTGTTGAACTTATCTGAAACATACTAGGTAAAAGTGCTAGTCCAACAAGAGATATGTTGACATTAATTGCCAAGACCACCTAGGGAGCACTTGTGCTTTCACCCGTTGTGTTTTCTAGCCTTGTTTTGTTTATCTTGTCCCTAATTCAAAAATTCCCCTCAAAAATAGCCCCCCCCCAAATTGTTTGTGATTTGTTTGTGTGATGAAGTTTTGTTGGATTTGCTCCGCGGATTTCATGTGTCGCAGGTAGATCTAGCTTTCCCCCATCTTTTGCCCAATTTCCATTCATAAAATCTCCCGATTTTACCTCTTCCACACGGTGTTCCTCGAGTTCGTCCACGGATCTAGAGTCCGGGCATCTGGCCCGAACCCCCGGACATCCGGCCCCTGACAGCATCACTTCAATCCACCGCCCCGTTTTCCGTCCAAATCTCGCCAAATTTTGTCCCAGTGCCCACATCTACTTCCACATACCACCACCAGTTCCGCATAGCACCACCATTTCCCACATACACCACCATCGCTTACCCATTACCAATTCCGACAATTTTGACACGTTTTGCCTTGAGAATTTGAGTTGCGGTTCTATGTCCTATTGTGTTTCGGCTATTTAGGTACGGTTTGACATCAACATCACTAACGCTCATCTTCGCCACGGATTCGTCATCGACAACAACTACTTCACCATTTTTCCACCATACCGTAAGCAAGAATCGGTAACCTCATCTTAGTGTCGTGATACATCATTCTTGCCATTACATGGATAGCCACCATAGCCAAATTTTGCGTATCTTACCCATCGAGACTAGCCTTTGAGTATTGCTGGCAACATCACTTGTGTACATTAGTGATCATACTTCCCATTGCATACATATCATATCATTGGTCCATATCTTGGTATCATCTTTTGTGTCACAAAGTTGTCATTGCATACACAATTGCTATCTTGGTTCGTGAAGCATTGCATAAGAAGAGAGATCAAAAGAGAAAGAGCCAAGCAAGCTTTTAAGCAAAAGGGAAAGATAAGCAAAGAGCTTTTAAGCAAGAACCATAGCATCATACTACATTAAGATTGTCATACTAGATCATCTGGGATCATATCATCGGAATACCATACATAGAGCATACTTGGGATAGAAGACGTTGCATTTTTGCTTAGTAGGTTGAGCACAAGTCTTCGTATCTGCCTATGGTGCAATCGTGCTAGCGTCTCTGTAGTGTTGTGCAACAAGAGCATTTTCATGGATTCCACATTTTGGCTCATTCCTTGGTTGCACGACTCCATTTATCTCTTTGCGTGTGTGTTTCAGTGTACCATATTTTGCTATTGGTCTACTTGTTGCATTGCAAATTTGTGAATCTTTTCCAACATTATTGAACCCCACTAACAATTGCATCAAATTTTGTGCCAGCATCCTAACCGCGCTCCACCATAAGCTTTTACATGTGTAGGTGTGAGAAACCGACAAGAATTGGTACCATTTGTGCTATTTCCTTGTTCCACATACGAGTGATCATTGATCCATCTTCAACATCAGTCAAGGTACATTTGGTTTAAGTTCTTCTCTTTCTCCCATTCACATTTTTCCTTGGACTGATGGATAGGCCAAGTACTTCTACCAACCCACTCTTCATCGAGCAAGATGACGATATGACCTTCTACGTCACAAAGACCCACCTCTTTGGTGCACAACATGCTTTGCATCAAGAGCAACAAGCAATGAGCGAACGCATCGACAACCTCGCCGCTGACTTGCAACTCTCTGAGCAACGTACAAGAGACTATTTCGACAACAAGCTTGACGACCACAAGCAAGAGAATGATGCAAGAATGGACGATATTCGTGCTTTGTTGCTCAACCGCTCTTCTTCAACTTCGTCCTCCTGAAGAAGGAGCTGCTCAAGTCAACACTCCGACTACACCATATCCGACTCAAGTACACTGACATCGAATACTCTTTGGCGTGCCGCATGCCAAGATCGTCAAGCAAACCACAACCCTCTACACGACAACGGCTCTCAAGAACAACGACATCATCAAAACCAAGCTACTTTCGCGCAAGCACGAGAACAGCAATGCCAATGTCATCAAGAGGAGGAAGAGTGAGCGCGTCTACACCAAGATGCACAAGATGCCGAGGCACAACATTAAGAACAACAATTGTGAGAACCTCAAGCACTTGAGGTGCAATGTGCCCACCGAGATTCAAGTCAAGCCGTAGCCACGTGCAACCGGCAAAATTGTGAGCATCAAGAAGCACTTCGCGAAGAAGTTCAAGAGAGGATTTATCAATCTAGAGTGCATCGTCAAGTTCCTCAAGCTCATCCACAAGCTCGAGAAGAACCCCAAGTTCAACAAGAGTAGGAAGACAATGGAAATCATCCAAGACATGAACAAGCTGACAGAGATGATCCTCCTCGTCAAGGACATCATCATCCCCGACCCCAACACAATGAAGAGCAAAGATACGGCAAGATTAAGTACACCATGCCCAAGTTCAATGGAAGCAATCATCCCGAAGATTACCTATAATGGGCATTGAAGGTTGACAAAATCTTCCACTTGTACAACTATGAGGAAGAGAAGAAGATCGCTATGGCATCCCTTGAGTTCCAAGACTACGTCCTCATTTGGTGGGAACAAGTCATTGAGCGCTGAGCGGCAAGAGGTGAAGCACCCATCACTACTTGGGCACAAATGAAGGATGTCATGAGAGCACATTTTGTGCCAACTTACTACAGTCACAACCTCTTCAAGAAACTCCAACTCCTCAAGCAAGGAACCAAGAGCATTGAAGAATATTACAAGGAAATGGAGATTGCCATGATATGAGAAAATGTCACGGAAGATGATGAGCAAGCTATGGAACGTTTCTTGAATGGACTCAATCATCCTATCAAGAAGATCGCTGACTTCCAACCATACTCGAACCTCATCAAGCTAGTGCATCAAGCTACCAAAGAGGAACTTCAAGTGCAAGATGACTTCAAATATGCCAAGTTCTCATCCAAGTCATATGGTTTCTCCAACACCCAAGCTTCAACGACTCCAACACCTTCTACCTCAAGCAAGCCATCTACAAGCAACGCCGACAAGTCGAGTTACAAGAAAAATTTGACAACTCCAAGTCATCCTCCTATGACAATCAACTTCAAGCAAAGAGCTTCATCATTATATACCCCAATCGATGAGACCATCAAGACAAGTTCCTTCAAATGCTTCACATACGGAGGCCGAGGCCACAAGTCCTTGAGTGTACCAACAAGTGAACCATGATCCTCAACGATGATGGTACATACAACTCCATGAGGGAAGGAGAAACGGAAGCACTTGAGAAAGTGGCCTTGAACCGACAAGTGAATGAAGATGACGAAGAACAAGTCTTTTGTGACAAAGATTCAAGCCCTGCTCTCATTGTCTCCAAGGTCTTAACTCTTCAACATCAACAAGAAGAAGACCAAAGATGACATATCTTTCATACCAAGGCTGACATCAATGGAAGGTCCGTCAAGGTCATCATCGATGGAGGGAGTTGCCATAACTTAGCTAGTGAGGAACTATGCTCCAAGCTCCAATTGGTCAAGATGAAGCACCCATATCCCTACAAAGTTCAATGGCTTAGCGACTCCGGCACCATCCAAGTCGAGCATAGAGTGTAAGTCCTTCAAAATCAGAGATTACAAAGACACTTTGGAGTGTGATGTCGTTCCAATGACCATTTGCCACCTTCTTAGGCGACCATGGCAATATGATCGATGTGACATCCACAATGGCCGTACGAATCACTATATCTTCAAGATGAAAGGAAATGAGTACGTACTTCGCCCTATGTCTCCAAGCCAAGTGATCGCCGAGAAGCAAGCCACCCATCGTGGAGAGAATAGTGAGAGAGTGAACCACCAAAAAGAGAGTGAAAGCCACAAGCCAAATCGAGTGCCTCCACGATGTGCAACAAGAAGAACTTAGTTCTATTTGCCACCAAAAGTGAGATAAGAGAAGTGTGTGAGAACCCATCTAGTGTCATGCACTATGTCCTTTTGTGCAAGGACGAGGCACCAAAAGCTAACACCCCTCACAATATACCTTTAGTGTTATCTTCTGTGTTGCAGGAATTCCAAGATGTTTTCCTTGGCGAGCTACCTCTGGGCCTACCTCCTCCACGAGGCATCAAGCACTGAATCAACCTCATCCCCGGAGCTCCCCCTCCTAACAAGGCTCCATACCGCGTCAACCCCGAGAAAACTAAGGAGATCCAACGGCAAGTACAACAACTCATCAACAATGGCCATGTTTGAGAAAGTTTGAGCCCTTGTGGCATCCCGGTAATCCTTGTTCCCATGAAAGATGGTGCATTTCACATCTATTCCGACTGCCGTCCTATCAATTGTATTACTGTGCGTTATCGTTACCCCATACTACACCAAGATGATATGCTTGATGAGCTTAGCGGAGCCACAATTTTCTCTAAGATTGATCTTAAGAGTGGCTACTATCAAATACGCATCCAAGAAGGTGATGAATGGAAAACCACATTTAATACCAAATTTGGCTAGATGAATGGCTTGTTATGCCAATGGGTTTATCCGAAGCACCTGGTACTTTCATGCGACTCATGCATTTTGTTTTTTGACCTTATATTGGTGTATTTGTTGTGGTATACTTTCATGATATTGTTGTGTTTAGGAAATCTCTCAAAGAGCACGTCACCCACCTTAGGACCGTGCTACAAACTCTTTGAAAAGTGCACCTTTTGCTAATATGGACAAATGCCTTTTCGGTGTTGACAAGCTTGTTTTCTTGGGTTTCGTTGTGTCTTCTAAGGGTGTTCATGTTGATGAATCTAACATCAATGCTATTAAGAATTGGCCTCAACCAACCAACTTGCAACAAGTGCGTAGCTTCCTTGGTTTAGTCGGTTTCTATCATAGATTTGTGAAGGATTTTAGCACAGTTGCTTCACCTTTGAATTCTTTGAGTAAGAAGAACGCACCCTTTTTTTTGGGGACCATCCCAAGATAGCGCATTCAAGGAGATTAAGAATTTGCTTACTCATGCTCCCGTGCTTGCATTACCCAACTTTGAAAAACCCTTTGAGATTCGTTGCGATGCTAGTGGTAATAGCATGGGAGCTGTGTTAACGCAAGAGAAGCGCCCCATAGATTACTTTAATGAGAAACTTTCTGGAGCAAAACTCAATTACCCCATCTATGACAAAAGAGCTTTATGCTTTAGTGTGAGTTTTGCATGAATGGGAACATTATCTTCGCCCTTATGAATTTATCATCCATACCGACCATGAAACACTTAAATACCTTAAGGGTCAAACTAAGTTGAACAAGCGTCATGCTAAATGGAGTGAGTTCATTGAGTCTTTTCCTGATGTCATCAAGTACACTAAAGGTAAGAAAAATGTTCTGGCGGATGCACTTTCCCGCATATGCATGCTTGTTACTAAACTTGAACTAAATGGCATTGGCTTTGAGCACATAAAAGACTTGTACGCGCATGATCATACTTTTGCTATTCCTTATGCCAAATGTTTGATGCATACATCTTGGGAACGCTATTACATCAAAGATGATTATCTTATGAGAGCTAACAAACTTAGCATCCCCGAGCCTTCTCTTCGTTTGTTACTTCTGCAAGAATCTCATGGAGGAGGACTAATGGGACATTTTGGATGTGACAAGACATTTGCTACGCTCTCCAAGAACTATTTTTGGCCCAAGATGTTTCGCGATGTCAACTGCTTCACCAATCGATGATCTACATGTCGCAAAGATAAGTCTAAAGTTCAATCCCATGGTCTCTATATGCCTCATCAAATTCCGAAGCAACCATGGGAAGATATTAGCATGGATTTTGTCCTTGGTTTGCCTAGAACTAGAAATGGAAAGGATTCCGTATTTTTTATTGTGGACCGATTCTCTAAGATGGCTCATTTCATTCCTTGCAACAAGATAGACGATGCTTCACATGTTGCCAATCTCTTTTGTAGGGAAATATTGTGCCTCCATGGAGTACCAAAGACGATAGTCTCGGACCGCGACGTCAAGTTCCTAAGCTACTTTTGGAAAACCTTATGTGCCAAGCTCGGAATCAAGCTACTCTTCTCCATGGCATACCATCCACAAACCGACGGCCAAACGGAGGTGACCAACTGCACACTCTCCGCCCTACTTCGCGTGCTAATCAAGAAGAACATCAAGGAGTGAGAGGAGTGTCTACCTATCGCCGAGTACGCCTACAACCGAGCAAGACATTCGACTACCGACAAGTCCCCCTTCGAGGTCGTCTATGGTTTCAACCCGTTGTCCCCATTGGGCATTCTTCCTCTACCACTACAAGAGAGAACCAACATGGACGCAAGTGCTTGAGTCAACTATCTCAAGAAGATGCATCAAGATACAAGGCACACCATTGAGCGCCAAGTACAACGACTCGTGACCAAGCTCAACCTCAACAAGCACCCCATGGTATTCAACATTGGAGATCTTGTGTGGCTACACCTTCGCAAGGACCGCTCCCCCCACGAACGTAAGTCCAAACTTCTACAATGAGCGGATGGACCCTTCAAGGTGCTTGAACACTACAACAACACCTACAAGATCGACATTCCACGCGACAAGTACTCCGTGAGCGGTATCTTCAACATTGAAGATCTCTCTCCCTACCATGGTGATGAAGATTTCGATCCGAGGTCGGATCTTTCCCAAGGGAGGGGAGATGATGCGGAGCATCCTACGGTCATCCACATGGACCTACCATCGTCTCATGAAGTGCCAAGAGGACCTATGACACGAGCTAGAGCTAGAGCTCGTGAGACCGAGGTGACTTCCTTCCTTAGTGATATCACATATGATCCTCTCGAGACATGGCTACTACCTAAGTACGAAATGTTGTGCATGATCAGGTACCAAGAGGACCCTCCCGAAGATGCACGTGAAGACAGACAAGTCCCCAAGTTCACAGATGAAGAGAACCAATGGAAGGAGTCAAGAACAACTTCCAGGCCCCAGACATCCAGCCATGACCCCGGACAACTGGCCCCTGGAGCAGCAGTCGCCAAACCGTCAAGCACCTACAGTCCCCGGACATCCGGCCCATCCCGGATATCTGGCCTGAAGCCTGGAAATCCGGCACCCTCCATCCAAAGAGCGTCAAGGCCAGCCCCGACCGCCCGGACATCCAGCACCTCGTGAAGCCCCGGACATCCGGCCCAACGCTCGGACATCCGGCCTCCCCTGTCTGTGCACAGTGTAAGGACCAAGGCCCGTGTACCCATTCACCCACCTAGACAATACACACTCCTCCTGCCTCTTTCTAGGGTCAGCGTCGTGATTGCTCATTTGTGAGATAGAGCGTCGCTCATCCATACGGATCTACTCCTTTTGAGAGACCGCGGCTCCTCTTCGGAGAAGATCCACGTTGGATTCATGACCCCCTCTCAGGTGGCCCCAGCAAGACCTCCTTTCGGAGAAGAACCGGTTACCCTTTGTATCGCCCCTTGTTGACTTTGGATCGTGTATCTCTCTTTGTGTTTCAAGGATCTAGCACATGTGTGATCGCTTCTTGTCTATTTGAGTGTTTCCTCTCATTTCCCCTCATGATTTCCCTCGCTTTTCCCTCATGTACTTCGTGTTCTTCGTAGGATCCACTCCAATCGTGAAAGATCGGGCGTCTAGGGTTCTACCCTACATCACACATGCTCCGGTGCATACAAATTGGTTGAAAAATCATATATGTATCCTTCAGTGCATGCTTAGGTCCCATGCAATAAATGGGAATGAATTTTTTCGGGGTTCGTTTGGCCTTTTTATACATTAACTGGGTTTTCTAGGCATATTATGTGCGTAATTCAAATTTGAACTACAAGTACATGCTCCAATGCACCAAAGTTGGTTGAAAATCACATGTCTGTCCTTGGGGGAATTTCTAGGTCCCATGCAAGAGATGGGAATGAATTTCAAACAACAGGGCACTGTTGATTGCCGGCAAAACGTTGAGATACCTGGTTTTTAAATTCTAGTAAATCCAAAACTCATCTGAAATTCATCAAAACTTGTCATGCTATCATGGAGCGGCATCAACTTGCCGTGGTGAAAAATTTGTCCCATTTGGGGCAGGTTTGGTTATAAGGTTCTCACAAACCAGAGCTTCTCACAACAAGGATGGTGATTTGATAGGGAATGTACCACCTTTGGGGACTGGACGGTATCCCTTGCCTATTATTGCTTTCAAAAAATTTCTTGTGTCAATATAGAACAACAGGGGTCTTGTGTTTAATCTTGAAATTTTCTGGGGTTCCTTAGGTCCTTTTTATACATTAACTGGGTTTTCTAGGAATTTTATGTGCATAATTCAAATTTGAACTCCAAGCACATGCTCCAATGCACCAAAGTTGGTTAAAAATCACATGTGTTTCCTTGGGTGAATTTCTAGGTCCCATGCAATAGATGGGAATGAAATTCAAACACAAGGGCACTGTTGATTGCCGACAAAATGTTGAGATTCCTGGTTTTTAAATTCTAGTAAATCCAAAACTCATCTGAAATTCATGAAACTTGGCATGCTATCATGGAGCGGCATCAACATGCTGTGGTAAAAAAATTGTCCCATTTGGGGCAGGTTCGGGTATAAGCTTCTCACAAACCAGAGCTTCTCACAACAAGCATGATGGTTTCGATAGGGAACATACCACCTTTGGGGATGGGATGATATCCGTTGCCTCTTATTGCTTTCAAAAAAAATTCTAGTGTCAACATAGAACAACAGGAGTGTTCTATTTAATCTTGGAATTTTTTGGGGTTCGTTTGGCCTTTTTATACATTTACTGGGTTTTCTAGGCATTTTATGTGCATAATTCAAATTTGAACTACAACCACATGCTCCAATGCACCAAAGTTGGTTGAAAAATCACATGTGCGTCCTTGGGTGAATTTCTAGGTCCCATGCAAGAGATGGGAATGAAATTCAAACACCAGGGCAATGATGATTGCCGGCAAAACATTGACATGCCTGGTTTTTAAATTCTAGTAAATCCAAAACTCGTCTGAAATTCATGAAACTTGGCATGCTTTCATTGAGCGGCATCAACATGTCATGGTAAAAAAATTGTCCCATTTGGGGCAGGTTCAGGTATGAGCTTCTGACAAACCAGAGCTTCTCACAACAAGCATGATGGTTTCGGTAGGGAACGTACCACCTTTGGGGACAGGACAATATCCATTGCCTCTTATTGCTTTCAAAAAAATTCTACTGTCAACATAGAATAACAGGTGTGTTCTGTTTAATCTTGGAATTTTTTAGGGTTCGTTTGGCCTTTTTATACATTAACTGGGTTTTCTAGGAATTTTATGTGCATAATTCAAATTTGAACTACAAGCACATGCTCCAATGCAACAAAGTTGGTTGAAAAATCACATGTGTGTCCTTGGGTGAATTTCTAGGTCCCATGCAAGAGATGGGAATGAAATTCAAACACCAGGGCAATGTTGATTGCTGGCAAAACATTGAGATGCCTAGTTCTTAAATTCTAGTAAATCCAAAACTTGTCTGAAATTCATGAAACTTGGCATGCTATCATGGAGCGGCATCAACATGTCATGGTTAAAAATTTGTCCCATTTGGGGCAGGTTTAGGTATGAGCTTCTGACAAACCAAAGCTTCTCACAACAAGCATGATGGTTTCGATAGGGAACGTACCACCTTTGGGGACGGGACGATATCCGTTGCCTCTTATTGCTTTCAAAAAAATTCTAGTGTCAACATAGAACAACAGGAGTGTTATGTTTAATCTTGGTATTTTTTGGGGTCCTTTTTTATACATTAACTGGGTTTTCTAGGCATTTTATGGGCATAATTCAAATTTGAACTACAAGTACATGCTCCAATGCACCAAAGTTGGTTGAAAAGTCACATGTGTGTCCTTGGGTGAACTTCTAGGTCCCATGCAAGAGATGGGAATGAAATTCAAACATGAGGGCACTGTTGATTGCAGGCAAAACGTTGAGATGCCTGGTTTTTAAATTCTAGTAAATCCAAAATAAGTCTGAAATTCATGAAACTTGGCATGCTATCATGGAGCGGCATCAACTTGTCGTGGTAAAAAAATTCCTGTTTGGGGCAAGTTCGGGTATATGCTTCTCACAAACCAGAGCTTCTCGCAACAAGCATGATGGTTTCGATAGGGAACGTACCACCTTTGGGGACGGGACGATATCCGTTGCCTCTTATTGCTCTCAAAAAATTTCTAGTGTCAACATAGAACAACAGGAGTGTTGTGTTTAATCTTGGAATTTTTGGGGTTCGTTTGGCCTTTTTTATACATTAACTGGGTTTTCTAGGCCTTTTATGTGCATAATTAAAATTTGAACGACAAGCACATGATCCAATGCACTAAAGTGGGTTGAAAAATCACATGTGTGTCCTTGGGTGAATTTCTAGGTCGCATGCAAGAGATGTGAATGAAATTCAAACACTAGGGTACTTTTGATTGCCGGCAAAATGTTGAGATGTCTGGTTTTCAAATTCTAGTAAATCCAAAACTCATCTGAAATTCATGAAACATGGCATGCTATCATGGAACGGCATCAACATGCTGTGGTAAAAAGTTTGTCCCATTTGGGGCGGGTTCGGGTATAAGCTTCTCACAAACCAGAGCTTCTCACAACAAGCATGATGGTTTCGATAGGGAACGTAGCACCTTTGGGGGCGGGATGATATCCATAGCCTCTTATTGCTTTCAAAAAAATTCTAGTGTCAACATAGAACAACAGGAGTGTCGTGTCAATTTTTGTGATTTTTCGGGCTTCGTTTGGACATTTTTATGCATTGACTGGGTTTTCTAGGTGTTTTATGTGCATAATTGAAATTTGAACTACAAGCACATGCTCCAATGCACTAAAGTTGGTTGAAAAATCTAAGCTGTGTCCTTGGGTGTCACATCCCTGGTCCTGTTATGCACTAGGCTAGACCCTCATGTGAGCATCATGTTTTAATTCAAATGAAATTTGAATTGAGAGATTTTCAAAGCCTCAGAAACCTTCTAAAAATGATCAACATTAAAATCTTCTCAAAGAAGTCCAAGAAAATGTTCCTCTTAGTCTCTGAAAATATTGCAAAGAGGTAAAACTCAAAACAATATTTTTGGTATCTCAGAGTTAATTATTTTGGGCCTTTGAATTAAATAAATAACTATTTGCATTGGATATATATTTGATATATAAATAATATATGTCCAATACTACTGGAACATTTTATGTGGTTTGGTATATTTTAGTTCTAGCCACATAACTATTTTCAGGATTTTATAAAATGGTTTAGTATTTTACTAAACTAAAACAACACAAAACAAAATACAAAAAACAACAGAAATAGGAAAAGAGAGAGAGAACCCACCTGGACTTACCTGGCGCTCACCTCTCAGCCCAGCCGGCCCAGCTCCTGTGCGGCCCAGCCCGCCACCGCTACCCCCCCCCCTGTCGCCTTCCTCCTCTGCCAGGAGGACGGGCACGCGCCCGGCGCGCGCGGCCACGCGCCCCGGCCACCTCCTCCCTCCCAGCCTGCTTGCCTCCTCCTCGACGCCCCGGCGATGCCACGCGGCCCCCTCGACCCTCTCTCACTCTCCCGTGTCTCCCCCCTCCATCCCTATCCTCTTCTGCTCCCTCTCCCTCTCGAGCCCGAGCGCAGCCGCAGCCGCGCCACCGTAACGCCGCGGCCACCGCCTCCCCCTCGACCCCTCGCTGTGCCTGCGAGCTCCGTCTCGACGTCCCCGACCTCCTCGACAAGCCACGATGCCACGGACGCGCTGCAACGCCGCCATCACCACTGTCTTCATCGCCATGGCCGGAGAATCGCCGCCGCTCGATTCGTAGCAACGAGGATGCCCCCGAGCTCACCAACCCCTTCGTTCGATCCACTGTGAGCTGCTGCGTCGATCCCCTCCCTTCCCTGGCACTTTTTCTCCCGCTAACGCCAATATCCACCGGAGCCGAGAGCTCTTCGCCGCCGGCCATGTCGCCGCCGTAGCCACCGTTGCCTAGAGCTGCAACCGAGCACGCGGCCGTGCTCAGTGCAACCCCAGGAGGTCGTAACACCCCTCTTTGCCTCCTGTCGTGCTCCCTAACCCCGAAACCCAGTTCACCTGAACGCCAGCGCCGCCGTGAGCTTCATTCCGGTGAGCTCCGGCCACCCCAGCTCGCCACGGTTGCACCATTGGATGCGCGGGATCGCCAGCTTTCTGTAGAGCCCAACGGCGCCTCGAATGGTTCCCTGTATCGCAATCCCGAGCCGCCCCGCCGTTTCTGTCGTCGCCGGCGACGAGTCGCCGGCAGGTTTGACCTGATCGACCTGGGGTTTGACCCCCCAGGGTCGCTGACTAGTGGGGCCAGGCCCTGCTAACTTTAGTTAAATATTAACTAAACCTAATTAGCCACTAACACTGACCAGTGGGCCCCGACCCCCCTAATCCTTTAATTAGGCAGATAACCCCCTGTTAACTAACTGTGACACTGACATATGGGTCCCACAGGTCAGATTTGACCTGGACAACGCCCGTTGACTTGCTGACGTCACCGTGAAGTCATGCTGACGTAGTAATAGGTTTTCTGGATTTATTTTTATTCAGAAAATTCCAAAAAATTGTTTAAACTTCTAAAATTCATAGAAATTCAACCGTAACTCCAAATTAAACAAATTATATATGAAAAATTATCAGAAAAATTCAAGGAATCCATCTGTACCATTTTCATGCATGTTAGAACAACTTATAGCTGCTGTTTAGCACAAATCAATTAAATGGCATTTGAATAATCACATATGGAGTTTGAATTTGAATCTTGTATTCAAACCAACTTCATTTAATCTGTTGCTAGTTGCATTAGCTCAAAACACATTCATATTGCCATGTCATGAGCATGCATCATATTGTGCATTGCATTGATTGTGTTCTTTCTTGTTTGCCGGTATTTGTCCCCTCTCGATAGACGTGATACCGATGATGTGATCGTTGACACTGATGAAGACTCAATGCTATCTTCAGAAGTGCCAGGCAAGCAAAACCCCCTTGTTCATTCCGATAAAATCCCACTCTCTCGCTCCTGCTCTCTACTACTGCATTAGGACAACAACGAATCAACTGTTACTTGCTGCGGTAGCTGAACCCCTTTATCCTTTGCATGACCTGTCATTCCACAGTAAATAGATGAAACCCACTAGCATGAGTAGGAGTTGTGTCGTGGATTTGTCACGGCAGATGTCCTAGCGAAAGGACTTAGTCGTGGAGCCATCTCTACGAGTTTACTTGAAGGGGTTAAAGCGGACACAAAGACACGTGGGGTTTATACTAGTTCGGCCCCTTCGATGAAGGTAAAAGCCTACGTCTAGTTGTGATAGAATTGATGTGGTCTCGATGGCTAGGGAGCAAACAAGCTTCGCCTAGGCCCGAGTTGTGGTTGTCCCTTGAACCGCCGCCGGGTCGTCCCCTTATATACACGGGTGACGCCCGTCGGTCCATAGAGTCCCAGCCGGTTCATATTCGTATCCCGGTCGGTATCTCTCTATCCCTAACTTACAATACAAGCTATACATCAGGTCGGTTTTACTGATACAGATTCTAAACCGACTATAGGCCTTGGGCCTTCACCTGCTTATACCACTATGACGTTAACCCGGCCCAAGTAAGCCGGTTTACGCCCAGTGGTAATATCCCCAACATTAGGCCCCAGATTGATTTGAACTGGTTCATGTCAATCCATCACACCATCTTGCGTCTTGGATGTCTTCTGGTAATTGGCAAATCTCCATGTCGTCATCATTTTTGGTCACTGTAAACTGGCATGACGTCATCAGTTTTGGCTACTATAAACCGGCATGACGTCATTATGAAATTCATAACGCCCTCTTAATGACAGCTCCTGGATTCGCGCGTTTGACCTAGCTCAGTTGCCTTATAAATAAGACCGAAGGGTCATTTCCTTTCTCTTCCCCTTCGTCCCTTCTTCTTCTTCTTCCTTACTTCGCCGGCCTTGGAGCTCCGCCACCACCGTCGACCTCTGCCTCGTCTCAGGCCGCTGCATCAACCTGCACGTACCAGAGTGTCGCGGCGTCTTTCTGCATCCTCTCCGTTCCTGGTAAGTTCTCTCTCCCTCTTAACCTAGATCTATTCTTAGGGTTCCATGTTCTTGCTATGTTCATCGCGCGTTCATAGCTGCTCTCTGATCTTGAATGCATCCGTGAACTCTTGCTGTGTTTAGTAGCGATCCCTTTAGCATCCGCTTACCATTTCTCATCCAGACTTATAGATCTCCCGCATCTATCCACTCAATGGTTCACTTCTGTTTCCGTCTTAGTCTTCAAAATACTTCCTGTTTTTTATGAGCTTGCTGTAGATCCGTGGCTGTAACATAACTTTGTGAAACTTGTTTCTGCATAACTAGTTATCCATAGTTTCGATTGCTTCCGATACTTAGGCCAGGCGGTTTAACTTCACCATAGAAAAAAAATAGCTAGACCGGTATATATGTCATTAGTCCCCTGGTTGAACCGCCAGAATCCATCTGATGCTGCGTTGTAGAAGACCGGTTTATGGTAGTGCCTACGGTTTACCGTAATTAGATCACCACCGTTTTATCCGGCATATGCTTGAACCGGATCATTTATTCCTTGTAGATCTTGTCATGGCCAAACAAGTGTACGAGTGCAATTGGGTTTCCTCCCGTGTCACAGAATCACAGCTGAACGACCTAGTCCTGATTGGTGCTTTGGACAGCAAAGACACGATTCATTGGCGGGTTCCTGGAGATGAATGTCCTCCTACACCCCAGGAAAGAGAGGTCGTGGTCTTCACAGATCATATGGCCCGGGGCTTCAAACCGCCCGGCTCCAAATTTTATCGGGACGTGTTAGCCAACTTTCAACTCCGTCCACAGGATATTGGCCCCAACTCCGTCACCAACCTATGTCACTTTCAAGTACTTTCTGAGGCATACCTTCAAGAGGAGCCTTCCGTCGAGTTATTCAGAGATCTCTTTCATCTGAACCGTCGTACTGAATTCACTGACGGCCCTAATACCGAACTGGGCGGTATGGCCATTCAGAAGAGGAAAGAAATCACCTACCCTCACGTCAAACTCCATACTCACCCCAAGGAATGGAACGTAACTTGGTTTTATTGCAAGGATACATCTCCTGACAACGAAAATCCCTTGCCTGGCTTCCGTCCGGAATGGCCCAGCAACACTCACCCCTTTCCACAAAGGCTAAACGCCAAGGAGAGAATTAAATATGCTCCTCAACTGTCCAAGCTCCGGGCCTTCATGGCCAACGGTTTAACAGGAATAGACCTTGCACACTGCTGGATATCATGGAGTATTTTGCCTCTAAGCCGGCACCCAAATTTGATGTGTGAGTATACTGATAGTATCGATGACCCACTCCGACACACTAAAATCCAACTCCTTGAGGATGAAGTCACAGAATCTGTGAAGAAGATGCTGAATGAACCGGAGCACCTCTGTGCTCAAACCGGTCTGCTTCCGTATTGCACCACCAACAAACCGCCAGCGGTAATATTTCAATTGCTTTATTGTTGATCCGAGTTACTATTTTATATGTTCAACATTTTAATTGCTGCTGATCCAGGGTGATAATCCGTTCTGGAGTAAGAAACTTCCTCAAGACAAAACGGAAAAGGCAGGACGGCCAACCCGGCCCAAGACCAAGGTTGTCAAGAAACCAGCTCATAAGAGAAAAACCACCGCTTCGTCTGACCCGGCCATTGATGATGATGTGGGTAAACCGGATCTTGAGATAGAACTTGATTCACTTGGCTTACTTTTTACACGCCTTATTGATGATGATGTTTGTCAGGATGATGCTGAAGCCAGCAATGCGGCTTTCGTTGAGGTAACCATTCTCTCTTCCGATTCAGAAATCTTGCCTTTGCCAAAATTTCGCCGGGCAAACCGGAAAGTTAAATTTTCTCATCCTCTTGCTTATCTGGATTCCCAATTTCTTATGAAGATCCAGCAACACGAAGCTCGCCGCACAACCCGGCACAGTGGCCAAGTAGTTACCTCTGCCGGTTTACCAAACAGTCCGGTTCGAAAACGCCGCTCCGAGGTCTCCGACCTTTTTATTGATTTAAATCGTAAAGCGGGTTTCTTCCGTCAACCTCTTAATCCATCCGACTCCGATTATCAGGTCACTTCTCATTCCTCATCTGGTGAATCGTCAGCCACCCAGCTACCACCTTTGAAAATAGTTGCTGGGTAAGTTAAACCGATCATATGCTTCCAGTATGCTGCGCAATGGTTTACACTTTTCCTTAATTTTTATCTTTTCTTCCAGGGCTAAACCGAAACCAAGCAAGAAGGCCCGCCTGGATAAAGCGGCTGAAGAAAATGTGGCCCCGGAACATGACCAAGCGCCGGATCATGAAGTGTTTATTTCTGAAGATATCCCCAATGATCCTCCTCTGCAAGATGACATTATCCCTGAAGAAGGTCTTACTAATGCTCCAGCGTCTGCTGATCCGCCTGCCAGTTCTGTCCAGATTGAAAAATCCCACACTCCTGCTGACAAAACGGCCGCACCAACCCAAACCGGTGAATCAAAAGATGATGATGTTGTGATTACCGGTGTAGGCCGTTCTGAACCCGGGAATCCTGCCACTCTTACCAGGCATACCATCAAAGAGGATTCTTCCTCTTTGAACAAAGGAAAATGGGATGTCGAATTGGAAACATATGCCGCTCTGAATGCGCAAGATCTTCATTATGGCTATTTAAACCGGCTTTACACTAGCCATGATTGTGAAGCTGGCCTGGTCAAAATGATGAGGGATAAATTTGAGGTAAATTCCTTCTTTCTCTTCTGCTCTTGCATTCATCCCGGTAGCCCCCAAGGGCCGGTTTGTGACCTTGGTCAAACCGGGACTTGATCCTGAATATATAATTATTGAAATCCATCGGTATAACCCTCGAGGGCCGGTTTAGCATAATCAAACCGGGGCTAAAAAGCTGTCCTTAAAACAGAACTTGATCAAATAGCCATTAGCCCCCAAGTGCCAAGTTGAATACTTGTATTGAGCTTGGGACTTTGTAGTTGAGCAATATACAAAAAATTGAAGATACATTAGCCCCCAAGTATCAGGCATATAACTTTGTTTATGTGGTTGATACTTCAATTTCTTGTCTTGACTGTGAAAAACTTTAAAATGTCATCTGTATGCAGGCTGAGATTAAAATCAAGGAGGACCGAATTGCCGATTTGCAGGAGGCCCTGAAGACCCAGCAAGCTGAAACAGATAAAGCCAAGGAAGAATTAACCAGCGCTTTGAACACTGTTGAACGGCTGAAGAAAAATTTTAAGAAAGAGCGAGCTGACTGGGCCACTGATAAGGCCGGTTTAACCAAAAGAGCAGAAAATGCTGAAGCGGCCCTTAAACCGGTGGTAGATGAACTAACGGCCGTACAGCGGCAAATACACTCCATGACTGCTGCTATCTTTGGTAAGCTCCTTGTAACTTCTGTAATAAATTTGAATCTGCTGTATCATAAGTCCAGTTTGAGACCATTCCAATCCTTTTGTAGGCACACGTATTGGGCACTTAGGAAATGATGTTCGGAAGAAACTGAAAGCTGCCTACACCTTGATAGAACAATTGTACACTAGAGCCCAACGGATCATCAGCACAGCTTCTCACAACAATCCGGCGCCCTCTTTAATCCAGGACACTCTTAGCAAGTCGTCAATGCTTCCAGCCCGGATTGAGGAGCTGAAAAAATCCGCTGCCCGAACCGGAGCCATCAATGCCTTAATCCGGGCAAAGGCATGGGTGCCCGACTTTGATCCTGTGGAAGCAGCTCAAGGCTATCCTAGTCTGAAAGAAGACGGCTCTGAGTTCGATGAAGAAGATTTAAGGGCTATAAACCGTGTAGTGCGCCCTCTGGCTTGCCAGCTAGCTGAAGAGGCGGATTTGACGCATTATCAAGCGCAATACAATGATCAAAACAAGCGAGTGCCTGCCCCAACTGTTGAAGCGGAGAATCTGATTCCTCCAATCCGTAAGCACACTTACGCCCCTGATATTGAACCGTCTTCCCTGATCCATGAAGAAGCTGTTTTCCAAGCTTTAATGGGAATCGACTGGACCACTGTTGATTTCCAGCCAATGGGTAGAGACGAGGAAGCTGAAGCGGCGGAGGACGAGGAGCAAGCTTGAACCGGAAGCCGGTTTGAAGTGCTATTTGAAACATCCTTCTACAGAAACAACGATTTTGTTTGGGCACCATGCTGCCTTGTAATAGGATAGCGAAAACTTCTGCCTGGGATATGCCTTCGTGCATAAGTACTAAAGCTTTTGCTTGAAAAACTTTAATTCATATTTCCTGCAATCAGAAAAAATTTGAACTTCGGTAACGGTTATACCGCAGCCGGATTATGATCTTGATATGTGTATCAGAAATATAACAAACACATGATACACAAATACCTTCCATGTTTGGGTATAAAGCTGGTTTACCCAAGCCTGAAGCGGTGGTTTTATAAACCAATACCGTCAAAAAAGGGAGAAAGTAGCCCCCGTACAAACCGTGCTGACTTAATACAAGCCCCCTGGTTATTCCATGAGTGTAACAGGGAAAAGGTAAACCGGGAGACTCCTCCGGATTAGAAGGGGGATCAAAAATCATTGGCTGAACCGGAAAAAATATGCTTGTCGACATAAAGAAATCCAGCAAAAGCAAAAACGAACAAACCATGAAAACAAGATGGAAACAAAAGTAATGATAAAAACCATTCGCAAAAATATGCTATATTAAGCTGTTCAGATGGCATTACCATGGTCGGACAGGATCAAGGCCCTCAATAGGGGTGACAATGATTCAAGTCAGCCAGGTCCCCAAATGACTCGTGGCATATATGCCAAATCAAGAGGCGTAGCAATGGCTCGGGCCTGACCATGCTCCCAAGTGATTTTGTGGCCTTAAGCCGACAAAGAGGCATTACTGGTTCAAACGTGACTCAGTCCCCAAATGATCTGGTGGCTGTCGCCTATCAAAGGGTGTTCGTTGGTTCGGACACGACCAAAGCCCCCAGTGATATTGTGGCCTTAGGCCGACCAAGAGGCATTACTGGTTCAAACTTGACTCAGTCCCCAAATGATCTGGTGGCTGTCGCCTATCAAAGGGTGTTCGTTGGTTCGGACACGACCAAAGCCCCCAGTGATATAAAACAAATGTCAAAGGGTAAACCGGAGGCCGCTTTAGACAGAACCACTCCGTGTAACCTCGCATGATGAGAAAGACAGAGACCCCGCTTCGGCTGAGGCTCCGGTTTGATATATCAAAGATAATATATACATTGTCATGATATGTACATAAATAGAGCCAATGGCTCAAGTATAGTAAGGCCGAAGATGAGCTATATTCCACGGTCTGTTGGTCTCCTCTTCTGATGTACGTGAGTCTTGATGCTCTCGAATATCAATCAGATAATACGACCCGTTGTGCAGATTCTTGCTGACTACGAAAGGTCCCTCCCAAGGCGGGGATAACTTGTGCATATCCGTTTGATCTTGGATGAATCGAAGCACCAAATCTCCTTCTTGAAAAGTTCTGGTTCTAACCCGGCGACTGTGATAGCGACGAAGATCTTGCTGGTAAATCGCCGAACGGGCAGCCGCTATATCACGCTCTTCGTCCAATAGGTCCAAAGCATCTTGTCGTGCTGTCTCATTATCTGCCTCAACATAAGCTGCCACACGAGGCGAATCGTGTCGGATGTCACTAGGGAGAACCACCTCTGCTCCATAGACCATGAAAAACGGCGTGTATCCTGTGGACCGGTTTGGCGTAGTATTGATACTCCATAATACAGATGGCAGCTCTTCAACCCAACATCCTGGTGTTCTTTGCAATAGGACCAAAAGCCGGGGTTTGATGCCTCGCAAGATTTCCTGATTAGCTCGTTCTGCCTGTCCATTGGACTGGGGGTGTGCTACTGACGACACATCAAGTCGGATGTGTTCACGTTCACAGAACTCCTTCATAACACCCTTGGATAAATTGGTACCATTATCAGTAATGATACTGTGTGGAAAACCAAACTGGAAAATCACCTTCTTGATGAACTGTACCGCTGTTGCTGCATCACACTTGCTGACAGGCTCCGCTTCAACCCACTTGGTAAATTTGTCAACTGCCACCAAAAGGTGAGTTTTCTTATCCTTGGATCTTTTAAAAGGTCCAACCATGTCTAGCCCCCAAGTTGCAAACGGCCATGTTATTGGGATCATCCTCAACTCCTGAGCCGGCACATGAGCACGCCTTGAAAATTTCTGACATCCAGCACACCGTTTAACCAAGTCCTCCGCGTCAGCATGAGCTGTCAACCAGTAGAACCCATGACGAAACGCCTTTGCAACCAGAGACTTTGAACTGGCGTGGTGCCCACAATCCCCTTCATGGATTTCTCTTAAGATTTCACAGCCTTCTTCAGGAGAGACACAATGTTGAAACGCCCCTGATACACTGCAATGATGTAATTCACCATTGACAATCGTCAAGACTTGGATCGCCGGACTATCTGCTTGGCCAGAATCTCATCCTCTGGCAGCTCCCCCCTTGTCATGTACGCAAGATAAGGAACTGTCCAATCCGGAATAACACGCAGGGCTGCCACCAATTGGGACTCCGGATCAGGAATGGCCAAATCCGCTTCACCTGGGAGCTTGACTGACGGATTGGGCAACACATCCAAAAAGACGTTAGGCGGGACCGGTTTACGCTGAGAGCCCAACCGGCTTAAAGCATCCGCCACTTCATTCTTCCGATGGTCCACATGATCCACTTGATAACCCTTGAAACAACCTGCAATATTATCCACTTCCCGACGATATGCAGCCATGAGCGGGTCCTTAGAATCCCAAGTGCCAGACACCTGTTGAGCCACTAGGTCTGAGTCACCAAAACACTTGACCCGGCTTAAATTCATCTCTTTAGCCATCCGCAGACCATGGAGCAAGGCTTCATACCCAGCTGCATTATTAGTACAAGGGAACATTAAGCGGAGAACATAACAAAACTTATCACCTCGCGGGGAAGTTAATACGACTCCGGCCCCCGAGCCTTCCAATTGCCTGGACCCATCAAAATGAATAGTCCAATATGTGTGATCCGGCTTCTCCTCTGGTGCTTGTAATTCTGTCCAATCATTGATGAAATCAACAAGTGCTTGAGACTTCACGGCCGTCCAAGGCACGTACTTCAGACCGTGTGGCCCCAGCTCTATAGCCCACTTAGCAATCCGGCCAGTCGCCTCCCGATTCTGTATAATATCACCCAAGGGAGCTGAACTGACCACTGTGATGGGGTGCCCTTGAAAATACTGCTTCAATTTTCGACTGGCCATAAAAACACCATAGACCAGCTTCTGCCAATGCGGATACCTTTGCTTGGACTCAATCAGCACCTCACTGATATAATAAACCGGCCGCTGAACCGGATATTCCTTGCCTGCCTCTTTGCGCTCTACCACAATAGCCACACTAACTGCCCGAGCATTAGCCGCTACGTATAATAATAGTGGCTCCTTGTCGACCGGAGCTGCAAGAACAGGCGGATTGGCTAACTGCCGCTTCAAATCCTCAAATGCCTCGTCAGCAGCTGTACTCCAGACGAAATTGTCTGTCTTCCTCAGCAGTTGGTACAAAGGGATAGCCTTCTCCCCGAGGCGGCTTATAAACCGGCTCAGCGCAGCGATTCGGCCCGCCAAACGCTGAACATCGTTGATACACTCCGGTTTAGCTAGAGATGTAATAGCCGTAATCTTCTCCGGGTTAGCCTCAATTCCTCTGTTAGA
This sequence comes from Triticum dicoccoides, assembly GCF_002162155.2. Taxonomy (NCBI): domain Eukaryota; kingdom Viridiplantae; phylum Streptophyta; class Magnoliopsida; order Poales; family Poaceae; genus Triticum; species Triticum dicoccoides. The sequence continues at coordinate 265,962,018 of NC_041390.1, read as the reverse complement.
CACCAAGAAACCCAGCAACTTGCCTGCTGGAACACCAAAAACACACTTGGACGGATTAAGCATCATCCTGTAAGCTCGCAAGTTGTCAAAGGTCTCCTTCAAATCATCCACCAGTGTCTCCTTCTGCCTTGATTTTACTACAATGTCATCTACATATGCGTGCACATTGCGGCCGATCTGCTCATGCAGGCAATTCTGTACACACCGTTGATAGGTGGCTTGGGCACTCTTGAGCCCGAAGGGCATAGATACATAACAGAAGGCTCCAAAGGGAGTGATGAATGCTGTTTTCTCCTGGTCCTTAACCGCCATCTTGATCTAATGATATCCAGAGTATGCATCCAAAAAACTCAAACGCTCACAACCCGCCGTGGCATCAATGATCTGATCAATACGGGGGAGGGCAAAAGGGTCTGCAGGACAGGCTTTGTTAAGATCTGTATAATCCACACACATACGCCAAGTGCCATTTTTCTTAAGAACCAGCACCGGATTAGCAAGCCACTCTGGATGGAACACCTCAATAATAAAACCAGCTGCTAAAAGCCTGGCCACTTCCTCTCCAATGGCTTTGCGTCTTTCTTCATTAAAACGGCGGAGGAACTGTTTCACCGGTTTATACTTAGGATCCACATTAAGAGTGTGCTCAGCGAGTTCCCTCGGTACACCTGGCATGTCAGATGGCTTCCATGCAAAAATGTCCCGATTCTCACGGATGAACTCGATGAGCGCGCTTTCCTATTTGGGATCCAGGTTGGCACTGATAGTGAACTGCTTGGATGAATCGCCGGGCACGAAGTCAACAAGCTTGGTCTCAGCTGCCGATTTGAACTTCAGATCTGAATCATGCTCTGTAGTTGGCTTCTTTAAAGGGGTCATATCCGCCGGATCGACATTGTCCTTATAATACTTCAACTCTTCCGTGGCACAGACCGACTCTGCGTAAGCCGCATCACCCTCTTCACATTCCAAAGCGATCCGACGGTTCCCGTAAACCGTTATCGTCCCCTTGTAACCCGGCATCTTGAGCTGTAAGTAGATATAACAAGGCCGCGCCATGAATTTGGCATAAGCCGGTCGCCCAAACAAGGTGTGATACGGGCTTTGGATCTTCACCACTTCGAAGCTCAATTTTTCCGACCGGGAGTCATGCTCGTCTCCAAAAGTCACATCTAGAGCTATTTTACCAATAGGATATGCAGATTTTCCTGGCACAACACCATGGAACACCGTATTTGATGGTCTGAGATCCTTGTCAGTTAGTCCCATGCGCCTGAATGTCTCATAATACAGTATGTTAATACTGCTTCCTCCATCCATGAGTACCTTGGTGAATTTATAACCCCCCACCTGAGGGTCCACAACTAATGCTAACTGACCCGGATTATCAACCCGGAGCGGGTGATCTTCTCTGCTCCACACGATGGGCTGCTCTGACCAGCGTAAGTAACGCGGTAAGGCCGGTTCAACAGAATTCACCGCTCGTTGGTGGAGTTTTCGGTCACGCTTATCCAAGCCCGTTGTGAAGACATGGTACTGCCCATTGCTCAACTGCTTCGGCTGGCTCTGATAGCCCGATGGCTGCTGCTGCTGCTGGCTCTGATAGCCTGACTGCTGCTGCTGCTGCTGGCTGTTCTGATTATTCTGGTAGTTGTGACCGCCCTGATTACGTCCTGAACCGGAAACCCCATCGTGATCCGGTCCGCTGAAACCGGATCCTGAACCGCCACCTGATCCGTGATCATACCGGAAAGCATTAGAGTTCTTGAACTCCTGCATGATGTAGCAATCTTTCCAAAGATGGCTAGCCGGTGCCTCCTTCGTCCCGTTCTTTGGGCAAGGCTGATTCAACAAATAGTTCAAACGGCTTGCACTAGGATTGGGAGCCCCGTTATGATTTGCCGGTTTACCTCTGCGCCGCTGCCCCCTGTCCTGTGCGTTAGTGTTAGCCAGAAAGTCCATGCTGCCGTCTGCCTTGCGCTTGCCTCCGTTTCCATGACCCACTAGTTTATTCTGCTGCTGTTTGGAGTTGCTATCCTTCTTTCCCTTCCCTGCTTCATTATCATTAAGCTCGGGATCCTTGGTACTGTCCGAATCGGCATACTTCACTAGGGCAGCCATGAGGGTTCCCATGTCATTACAGAGTCGCTTCATGCGTCCCAGTTTCAATTTTAGAGGCTCAAACCGGCAGTTGCCTTCCAGAGTTAAGACCGCAGAGTCAGCATTAATCCTGTCAGACGAGTGCAAAATTTCCGAAACGCGACGCACCCAGTGGGTCGTTGATTCTCCTTCTTCCTGGACACAAGCCGCCAGGTCTACTATGGACTTGGGCTGCTTACATGTATCCTTGAAATTCTGTATAAACCGGCTCCGCAACTGGGCCCAAGAGCTGATAGAATTGGGCGGTAGGCTCTTTAACCAAGTACAAGCCGTGCCTTCGAGCATCATGGTGAAATATTTGGCACATGCAGCCTCATCCACATCCAGCATTTCCATGGCCATCTCATAACTCTCTATCCATGCTTCAGGGGGTAAATCAGCGGTATAATTCGGCACCTTGCATGGGCCCTTGAAATCCTTAGGCAGGCGCACACTACGCAAAGCAGGGATCAAGCAAGGCACTCCCAGAGCGGATGTGATTCCTGGTCCGGCAAAGGTGGCAGAACGAACCGGTGTAAGTTGGCCCGCATTATCCTGTGCTGCTAACTCGGCCTCCCTTTGTGCCCGGGCCCGGTTCACCGCATCCTGAGCATTGACAACACCACCCGCCGGGTCATCACCACGGGCCGCTTCACGGCCGTGCGTGTTGCTTGATATGGCCGGTTCATCTATGCGCCTGCTGTAACTCCGGCTCGGACGGGGCGTAGAATGAATCCGATCACGGCTATATGAGTATGCCTCCTGCTGCATCAGCGCGGTCCGGAGAAGCTCCTTAACCCGGCGCGTTTCTACTACTTGCGGAGAATCCCCTTCGACCGGGATGGCCTCTAACCGTGCTGCGGCCGCAACAAGGTTGTCCATAGGATTCGAATAATGACCTGGGGGCGTCTGCACCGGTGGAGGCATCGCAATATTTTGTTGAGGGGGCTCCATCAGGCGAGGTTGGACCGTCGCTCCTGGCCCTGGCGCCTCAATCCGGTTTGTCTCCTGGTACCGCGGTGGATTACTGGGTCCAGCTCCCGGAGTGTGAAAGAGATTTCGGGAGTCAAACCCTAACGGCAGGCGTGATCTGTGCTTTCGCTTTAAAACCTCCTGTGATGCATTCTGGTCAAGCATGAGTTTATAGGCCTGTGCGTCCAAAGCGGCCCGCTCTGCGGCCATCCGGTCTTTTTCTGCTGCCAGATCCGCTTTGGCTTGCACGATCTGCTCTCTCACCTTCGCGATTTCTGCATTATGAGCATCTTGATCCGCCGGGTCATCCTCTGCCATAAGCGCGGCCAGTGCGTCAAACAGATCAGATAGAACTTGAACCGGCGGGCACACAAGGCCTCCTGCCCCTGCTGCCGCTGCCGCTGCGGATCCGGAGAGCATTGCTGCGGCAGTCGAAGAATAATTCGCCGCCTGGGTGCCAGCCATGAATATTCCAACCCGGTTGATCTGGCCTGGGGGGTCCGGAATACTGTCGCCATCGGAACAACCCCTAACTTGATCGTCTTGCATCTGGTATAGCGACTCGGTCTCTCCGGTCGAGGACTCGTCGCCAGAATAGACGACAGTCTCGCTATCGCGCTCTGATTCGTCCTCATGCCCTCCTCCATAGATGACTCCAACGAAGGCACGCTTCATGGCCGGTTTAACCTTAGTAAAGCTCGCACGCTGAGCCGTCTCGACGGGGTTGGTGTAGATGTCCGGCTCAGGCCCAGGCTCACCGATCTTGCCGATGAAGATGTGTACGCTGCCAGAGGGGACCCGGTAACCATACTCGATTGAATCGGCCTCCGGACCCCATCCTGCATCATCGATGTAGATCCTGCCCCGACGACTCTTGGTCATCCGGTCCACAACATAGCCTTCGAGTCCTTTGAGCTTGCCCTCCAAGATCGTCAAACCATCGTGCGATAGCCCCACGGTGGGCGCCAACTGTCATGGATTTGTCACGGCAGATGTCCTAGCGAAAGGACTTAGTCGTGGAGCCATCGCTACGAGTTTACTTGAAGGGGTTAAAGCGGACACAAAGACATGTGGGGTTTGTACTAGTTCGGCCCCTTCGATGAAGGTAAAAGCCTACGTCTAGTTGTGATAGAATTGATGTGGTCTCGATGGCTAGGGAGCAAACAAGCTTCGCCTAGGCCCGAGTTGTGGTTGTCCCTTGAACCGCCGCCGGGTCGTCCCCTTATATACACGGGTGACGCCCGTCGGTCCATAGAGTCCCAGCCGGTTCATATTCGTATCCCGGTCGGTATCTCTCTATCCCTAACTTACAATACAAGCTATACATCAGCTCGGTTTTACTAATACAGATTCTACACCGACTATAGGCCTTGGGCCTTCACCTGCTTATACCACTATGACATTAACCCGGCCCAAGTAAGCCGGTTTACGCCCAGTGGTAATATCCCCAACAAGTTGTTTGAGCCCTGTTGTGCCTACTCATTCATGTTTGTTCGTCATGCCTGCTATTGCTTAGAGTTGAGTCAGGTCTGATTCATCGGGGATGAATCAGAAGCGTGTGAACATGTCCTGCTGCGTGTGAGCTAAGTGTGTGAACACGATTTGGTAAAGGAAGCGGTGAGAGGCCATATAGGAGTACATGGTGGGTTGTCTCATTGCAGCCGTCCTCAGGAACTGAGTTCTGTGTTTGTGATCCATGACCAGTTACTACCACACATTGGGTTCCGGTAACTCGACCCCTCTCGACTTATTAATCAACATGATCTCTGTCCAGGAGTTGCAACTAGTTTCTGGTGTTTGTAGGTAGTGTTAGTAGTCTACCAAGTGGCACCCGGTACAGGTGGGCTTGGGACAGACTAGGCACAGTGGCACGGTGTACCAAGCGTACATCCACCCGTCGAGGTGGGCTTGGGAACCCTGCACACATCATTTGGGGCCGTAAGCGACACCCCGGCCGGATCTCCTTGCGGATGGAACCCGAATAGGCGATAAACCTAGAATAGAGACTTGTTCGGTTAGTCAGGTCGTGGCCGACTCCCTCGCCCGGCTTCCGCTTGAAGGTTGCCGAGGTACATGACGTGTACAGGGCGATAAGTGGCGAAAGCGTGTGTGAAGAAGTACACCCCTGCAGGGTTATCATTATCTATTCGAATAGCCGGATTCCTCGGATATGGAAACGTGGACCCCTTGTACAGTTCATAGACAAGTGAAAGTGGATACTCTAAAATACGCAAGATAAGCGTGAGTGCTATGGATGGCGATCTCGTAGGGAGACGGGAGCGGATCCATAGTGGTGTATTGATATGGTGAATATGTGGACTCGTGTGCGCCACCTCAAAAGAGTTACTTGCAGTCGTAGTTCAGGTTAGCCACCGAGTCAAAGCTGGCTTGCTGCAGTTAAACTCCACCACCCGCTTTGTTGATAATGATGCATATGTAGATAGATCTGATGTAAGTCTTGCTGGGTACATTTGTACTCACGTTGCTTAATTTATGTTTTTGCAGAGAGACTTCAGTCTCACTAGTAGTTCCACGTGGACTTCGACATTTAGCTTGTTACCTCAGCTACGATCTTGTGCCCTCGGCAGGATCTGGTAGATAGTCAGGCTTCTCAGCCTTTTTCATTTATAGTTGTCTGTACTCAGACATGTTAAGCTTCCGCTTGTGCTTTGACTTGTATGCTCTGAGTGTTGGGTCATGAGACCCATGTTTGTAATATCTCGCTCCTCGGAGCCTATTGATAAACTACTTGAGTCGTAGAGTCATTTTGTGATGCCATGTTGTATTTGCACATATCGAGCATATTGTGTGTATGTTATTGAAATGCATGGTATGTGTGGGATCTGACTATCTAGTTGTTTATCCTTAGCCTCTCTTACCGGGAAATGTCTCCTAGTGTTTCCACTGAGCCATGGTAGCTTGCTACTGCTCCGGAACACTTAGGCTGGCCGGCATGTGTCCTTCTTCGTTCCTGTGTCTGTCCCTTCGGGGAAATGTCACGCGATGAATACCGGAGTCCTGTTAGCCCGCTACATCCCGGTTCACCGGAGTCCTGCTAGCCCAGTGCTACAGCCTGGATTCACTCGCTGATGACCGACACGTTCGATGCTGGGTCATGGATGCCTGTCCCTGTAAGTTAGTGCCACTTTGGGTTCATGACTAGCCATGTCAGCCCGGGTTCTTTGTCATATGGATGCTAGCGACACTATCATATATGTGAGCCAAAAGGCGCAAACGGTCCCGGGCCAGGTAAGGTGGCACCCGTGGGAATACCGTGCGTGAGGCCGCAAAGTGATATGATGTGTTACATGCTAGATCGGTGTGGCATTGAGTCGGGGTCCTGACAGCGTTAGTATCAGAGCTTGACTGCCTGTAGGTTTACCAAGCCAAACTGGTCGAAGTTGAGTCTAGAAATTCTTTAGTTATCTAAGGGAATTGATTGTGGGATGGAACGTAAGGCTCTTTTACTCCTTATACCTTATGGCCTTCTGATCTGAGTCATCTTATCTTTCCTACGGGGATTAAGAACTAGGCTATCTCTTCTTTCTATCAGGATCACGTGTTACTAATCCGTAGACTTATAAGATTGTTGGACTTAAGCCTCTGTTCAGTTCCTACTACTTCTGTATGTTAGCTGTTGATCTCCAAACCTTGATATTGTGCTTCTGAGTGGTTATGCCACCATTTTTGTGATTGTCTCAAATCTTTTTGAGCATTTACATCCGTTATGCTGTCCGAGTCATCCCAGGTTTCTAAATAATCTGATGCAATTGCAAAATCCTTTCCCTCTGATTTCGATGACCTTTCTGGCCAGGTTAACCACACTACTCAGTGAGTTGAGGTACTCTATTGCCTTGACATTTATGTTGGAGTTAGTATTATGACCCTAGGTGTCTTAGGGGATCATCTAGTAGTCTAGCCATGTTTTGTGATCCCAGTGTGATGATTCTGGCCTTTATTCTCGAAAGCATCCCGTGATGCCAACTAGTTAGTAGGTATTCTACTCCTGGGTTTTGAACCCGAGATTCACCCTACTTACTTCATGTTGATAGTGTTTGCTAGTTCCTTTAGGTTATTAGTAACCTTTGCGATAGTCCTCGAGGTTCATGGTACATCCTTCTTCCAATTACCATGAACCATTCTTGGCAGGAGTTCTTCTGAACCAAAAGATGACAACAAGAGTGCTCTCGATGAGTTCTCCATGCTATATTGTGACTCTGCCAGTCCTACCTCTCTGCATGGCTTATCCGGAAGAAACATGTTGAACTTGGTTCGACATACTAATCTATGCATCCACAACTCAGAAAATTATATGTTCCTTTGAGTTGTTCTCTTTAGTTGCATTCTGACCCTCGTCTATCAATTGATAGTCAAGAGTATGCGTGCATTCGTTTATCGAGGCCTATTACTCTTGTGGTCCGTCAAGCCATTCTATTCCGGAATAACTAGGAGAAACAAACTCCAGTACCTCTTCCATATCCAGGATTGGGTCAAAGAAGTTGTGCTCCGCAGAACAAATTGCTAATCCAGCTTTTGCTCTGTTCTACCTTGGAGTATTACCATCTTTTATATCGGGATTGTTATAGGAATTGCACACCATCCTATGAACTCTTGGTACAATGATACTTCTCGCCATCATTACTCATTCCTCGGTTCCGTGTGGTTATAACTGGAATGTTGACAAGTGAATCGTGATGTGTGAAATCAATACTCCTAGCAACCTTGTTGCTTGGTAGTTAAATGGACAATAACCTCATTCTTAACGTGTTTGTTCTTGAATCATCATTCTAAGATTGATCGTGCTACCTTGTCCATCTTCCTAGTGCACATTTCGATTGATGAGTTAGGATTTTGTCAAGTCCTCGCTCATTTGATCATATCGTCTTGCCCTGAAAGGCAAGATTGTTCTCGAGCTTAGTAACATACCGGTCGTTCGTGACTTTCCAAATATCTTCTTGGAAGCGCTACCGGGTTATTTCCTGACTGTTATGTTGGGCTCGTGATCAAGTTGGTTTCTTGTGAACCACCCTTTCTCCAAGAATCTGTGTTGGATATCCCGGAGCTAGTTGGTTAAGCTAGACAACAACTTGGAGAGTTGGATGATAAAAGCTTGCCTGACTTACTTCGTTCCAAAGGGATATTCTGGTGTAGTGTGTGTTGAAGAAAGATGATATCTTCATCGATTGGTCCCTGTGATCAGTTGCTGGACCTATGGTCTTATCAATCCTTTGATTTGAGTGTGGGCTATCGTCAAATCAAATCAGTACCAACGATGCTCGTAATGTTGTCTTACTCGTGGTTGATCCCTCGAGCATACACCATTACATCTTTGGTCTGACCAATGCTATCACCGTGTTCACATGATGGTGGAAGTCCAGTGATATGGAAATTCCGATGAGTTGTTGTTGAACCCATCAACAGCATTTTGTCTTCCCCCATGAATCATGTTGAACATCAACCTAGTGTTGGAAACTTGTGTAAGCATTTCTTCGTGTTCCGTTCATGAAGCCTATGTTTGGATGAAAGTAGTGACTTCCTCTAATTCATGTGCATCTGATGTAAGTTGCCGCCATGAATTCGAGGAAGATTGTTTTGTTTCCTTTGGAATCATCCCAAATGAGTCATGCACACGTGCGAAGTATTCTGTAGTCTGGAGGCTTGCAACCTTCATTCTATATGTGTCCCCAGCACACTAGGCCACTGATTGACTTGTTCAAAGAAAAGAAGTCTATGCTTGGGATCTAATCCATGGACTTGCGTAAAGACTTCGATATCCTCGATGATGGTTCCCCACCTGAACTCGGTAGTGTTTAATTATAAGACTACTACGTGGCCATGCTTGTCTGGGACAACGTGTTCACATGTTTGTAGCAGAACCAGCTCATGTTTTGGAGCTTACTATCGTAGTTCATTCCCCGAGAATCTCGCAACATCATCTCGTCAATTTGTGTTGCAAACTTTCATTTTTCTTTCTAGACTTGATGAGTCTGGAATTTCCTGACACCAACCAGATCTGAATCTCAGACAGATATGATGGTTGGAACATTTCCCCAAGAACTATAATATTGGTCCCTCGATACTGGTAAAGTGGATGTCGTGGCCAGCACCACCCAGCCGAAAGACCTATTATTGTAGTATCTTGATAGGAGAAGTTGGCCACCTTCCCATAAGGACTTCGTAGGATTTACTCCCTAGTTGTGCCTTATGATTTTGTGTTCCGAAGTCCGACCTTTTACTTGATGTTCTAGATATCAAACCATGGGATGGGATACACTAGCACATCAAGGAGAACATTAGAGGCGGAGTGCTAAATGTCTCTCGGTCGATCATCCAGATTTTATTCTCCTTGGCCCCGCCAAGGGTGAAATCTGAGAAAGTGTTACCCTCCTTTGCATCTGCATCGTCCATCGCTATTCATCATGGTAGTATGTTGTGTTGTCAGCACCCTTGACGCGGTTGTTGATAAAACCTTGATGATTGTGGAAATGCTCAAGTTCTTGAGAGCACGCACAAGCGCTACGTGTTATCATCGGCACTAACTCGGATTCCTCTCAGTTTCCTCGACAATGCTATGACCCTTTCAAACAGTGAATTCACTCTCTATTGTTGGGTTCTTCCCCCAGTTACCAGAATCATTCCCAGCATTTGCATTTTGTTCCCAGCTTGCACCGCCAATGTGCCATTCTACCATGGGTCTCTTCCATTTCCGGTGGTAAGCAAATTCATCCATTATGTTGTCTTCAACAAGGTAATCCACATCATCCAAGTCCGAGTATGCCATTCCACCGACCCCCTCCAAACGATCGCTCGAAAATTGCCTTAGGCTGGTTTAAAGAGTTTCAATGATTTCTGAATCAAAGGTAATTCTTTTTGCCACTTAAGGGGATATATCTACGAGTCACCATCCCTAAGGTGCCTCGTTGTGGTATCATGGCAACTCAACTCCTCGCTACGTTGACAATCGTCTACCACCTTCTTAAGTGTGGAATTGTTGTATACCTAGTGACCCTCGTCATCTGTCTCACTCCATCTCTTCAGATGTATGCTTCGGGTCTCAGCTCAAGAGATGTTGCTACGACTCACTTTGTGAGCTGATCCTAGGTTGATTGATCTTCGAGAAGATAGATTCTTCTAGAGTTTTCCTTTCCTCTTCTCGTCATGCTAGTTGGAGTTCTCAGAGCAAGACGACGGGACAAAGATGGTGATCGAATCAACGCTTTGATAAAGTGCACCCTGGATCGTGAAGATTGTGCTAGTTTGCGTTCCCCCTTCACCCTACCCTACGCTTGAATCTCGGGACGAGATTTTGTTTAGTGGGGGGTGAGTTGTCACATCCCTGGTCCTGTTATGCACTAGGCTAGACCCTCATGTGAGCATCATGTTTTAATTCAAATGAAATTTGAATTGAGGGATTTTCAAAGCCTCAGAAACCTTCTAAAAATGATCAACATTAAAATCTTCTCAAAGAAGTCCAAGAAAATGTTCCTCTTAGTCTCTGAAAATATTGCAAAGAGGTAAAACTCAAAACAATATTTTTGGTATCTCAGAGTTAGTTATTTTGGGCCTTTGAATTAAATAAATAACTATTTGCATTGGATATATATTTGATATATAAATAATATATGTCCAATACTACTGGAACATTTTATGTGGTTTGGTATATTTTAGTTCTAGCCACATAACTATTTTCAGGATTTTATAAAATGGTTTAGTATTTTACTAAACTAAAACAACACAGAACAAAATACAAAAAAGAACAGAAATAGGAAAAGAGAGAGAGAACCCACCTGGACTTACCTGGCGCTCACCTCTCAGCCCAGCCGGCCCAGCTCCTGTGCGACCCAGCCCGCCACCGCTACCCCCCCCCCTCTCGCCTTCCTCCTCTGCCAGGAGGACGGGCACGCGCCCGGCGCGCGCGGCCACGCGCCCCGGCCACCTCCTCCCTCCTAGCCTGCTTGCCTCCTCCTCGACGCCCCGGCGACGCCACGCGGCCCCCTCGACCCTCTCTCACTCTCCCGTGTCTCCCCCCTCCGTCCCTATCCTCTTCTGCTCCCTCTCCCTCTCGAGCCCGAGCGCAGCCGCAGCCGCGCCACCGTAACGCCGCGGCCACCGCCTCCCCCTCGACCCCTCGCTGTGCCTGCGAGCTCCATCTCGACGTCCCCGACCTCCTCGACAAGCCACGACGCCACGGACGCGCTGGAACGCCGCCATCACCACTGTCTTCATCGCCATGGCCGGAGAATCGCCGCCGCTCGATTCGCAGCAACGAGGACGCCCCCGAGCTCACCAACCCCTTCGTTCGATCCACTGTGAGCTGCTGCGTCGATCCCCTCCCTTCCCTGGCACTTTTTCTCCCGCTAACGCCAATATCCACCGGAGCCGAGAGCTCTTCGCCGCTGGCCATGTCGCCGCTGTAGCCACCGTTGCCTAGAGCTGCAACCGAGCACGCAGCCGTGCTCAGTGCAACCCTAGGAGGTTGTAACACCCCTCTTTGCCTCTTGTCGTGCTCCCTAACCCCGAAACCCAGTTCACCCGAACGCCGGCGCCGCCGTGAGCTTCATTCTGGTGAGCTCCGGCCACCCCAGCTCGCCCCGGTTGCACCATTGGATGCGCGGGATCGCCAGCTTTCTATAGAGCCCAACGGCGCCTCGAATGGTTCCCTGTATCGCAATCCCGAGCCGCCCCGCCGTTTCTGTCGTCGCCGGCGACGAGTCGCCGGCAGGTTTGACCTGATTGACCTGGGGTTTGACCCCCCCAGGGTCGCTGACTAGTGGGGCCAGGCCCTGCTAACTTTAGTTAAATATTAACTAAACCTAATTAGCCACTAACACTGACCAGTGGGTCCCGACCCCCCTAATCCTTTAATTAGGCAGATAACCCCCTGTTAACTAACTGTGACACTGACATATGGGTCCCACAGGTCAGATTTGACCTGGACAACGCCCGTTGACTTGCTGACGTCACCGTGAAGTCATGCTGACGTAGTAATAGGTTTTCTGGATTTATTTTTATTCAGAAAATTCCAGAAAATTGTTTAAACTTCTAAAATTCATAGAAATTCAACCGTAACTCCAAATTAAACAAATTATATATGAAAAATTATCAGAAAAATTCAAGGAATCCATATGTACCATTTTCATGCATGTTAGAACAACTTATAGCTGTTGTTTAGCACAAATCAATTAAATGGCATTTGAATAATCACATATGGAGTTTGAATTTGAATCTTGTATTCAAACCAACTTGATTTAATCTGTTGCTAGTTGCATTAGCTCAAAACACATTCATATTGCCATGTCATGAGCATGCATCATATTGTGCATTGCATTGATTGTGTTCTTTCTTGTTTGCCGGTATTTGTCCCCTCTCGATAGACGTGATACCGATGATGTGATCGTTGACACTGATGAAGACTCAATGCTATCTTCAGAAGTGCCAGGCAAGCAAAACCCCCTTGTTCATTCCGATAAAATCCCATTCTCTCGCTCCTGCTCTCTACTACTGCATTAAGACAACAACGAATCAACTGTTACTTGCTGCGGTAGCTGAACCCCTTTATCCTTTGCATGACCTGTCATTCCACAGTAAATAGATGAAACCCACTAGCATGAGTAGGAGTTGTTTGAGCCCTCTTGTGCCTACTCATTCATGTTTTTTCGTCATGCCTGCTATTGCTTAGAGTTGAGTCAGGTCTGATTCATCGGGGATGAATCAGAGGCGTGTGAACATGTCCTGCTGTGTGTGAGCTAAGTGTGTGAACACGATTTGGTAAAGGAAGCGGTGAGAGGCCATGTAGGAGTACATGGTGGGTTGTCTCATTGCAGCCGTCCTCAGGAACTGAGTTCTGTGTTTGTGATCCATGACCAGTTACTACCAGACATTGGGTTCCGGTAACTCGACCCCTCTCGACTTATTAATCAACATGATCTCTGTCCAGGAGTTGCAACTAGTTTCTGGTGTTTGTAGGTAGTGTTAGTAGTCTACCAAGTGGCACCCGGTACAGGTGGGCTTGGGACAGACTAGGCACAGTGGCACGGTGTACCAAGCGTACATCCACCCGTCGAGGTGGGCTTGGGAACCCTGCACACATCGTTTGGGGCCGTAAGCGACACCCCGGCCGGATCTCCTTGCGGATGGAACCCGAATAGGCGATAAACCTGGACTAGAGACTTGTTCGGTTAGTCAGGTCGTGGCCGACTCCCTCGCCCGGCTTCCGCTTGAAGGTTGCCGAGGTACATGACGTGTACAGGGCGATAAGTGGCGAAAGCGTGTGTGAAGAAGTACACCCCTGCAGGGTTATAATTATCTATTCGAATAGCCGGATTCCTCGGATATGGAAACATGGACCCCTTGTACAGTTCATAGACAAGTGAAAGTGGATACTCTAAAATACGCAAGATAAGCGTGAGTTCTATGGATGGCGATCTCGTAGGGAGACGGGAGCGGATCCATAGTGGTGTATTGATATGGTGAATATGTGGACTCGTGTGCGCCACCTCAAAAGAGTTACTTGCAGTCGTAGTTCAGGTTAGCCACCGAGTCAAAGCTGGCTTGCTGCAGTTAAACTCCACCACCCCCTTTGTTGATAATGATGCATATGTAGATAGATCTGATGTAAGTCTTGCTGGGTACATTTGTACTCACGTTGCTTAATTTATGTTTTTGCAGAGAGACTTCAGTCTCACTAGTAGTTCCACGTGGACTTCGACGTTTAGCTTGTTACCTCAGCTACGATCTTGTGCCCTCGGCAGGATCTGGTAGATAGTCAGGCTTCTCAGCCTTTTTCATTTATAGTTGTCTGTACTCAGACATGTTAAGCTTCCGCTTGTGCTTTGACTTGTATGCTCTGAGTGTTGGGTCATGAGACCCATGTTTGTAATATCTCGCTCCTCGGAGCCTATTGATAAACTACTTGAGTCGTAGAGTCATTTTGTGATGCCATGTTGTATTTGCACATATCGAGCATATTGTGTGTATGTTATTGAAATGCTTGGTATGTGTGGGATCTGACTATCTAGTTGTTTATCCTTAGTAGCCTCTCTTACCGGGAAATGTCTCCTAGTGTTTCCACTGAGCCATGGTAGCTTGCTACTGCTCCGGAACACTTAGGCTGGCCGGCATGTGTCCTTCTTCGTTCCTGTGTCTGTCCCTTCGGGGAAATGTCACGCGATGAATACCGGAGTCCTGTTAGCCCGCTACAGCCCGGTTCACCGGAGTCCTGCTAGCCCAGTGCTACAGCCTGGATTCACTCGCTGATGACCGACACGTTCGATGCTGGGTCATGGATGCCTGTCCCTGTAAGTTAGTGCCACTTTGGGTTCACGACTAGCCATGTCAGCCCGGGTTCTTTGTCATATGGATGCTAGCGACACTATCATATACGTGAGCCAAAAGGCGCAAACGGTCCCGGACCAGGTAAGGTGGCACCCGTGGGAATACCGTGCGTGAGGCCGCAAAGTGATATGATGTGTTACATGCTAGATCGGTGTGGCATTGAGTCGGGGTCCTGACATTGGGTTAATTTCTAGGTCCCGTGCAAGAGATGGGAATGAAATTCAAACACTAGGGCGTTGCTGATTGCCGGCAAAATGTTGGGATGCCTGGTTTTCAAATTCTAGTAAATCCAAAACTCGTCTGAAATTCATGAAACTTGGCATGCTATCATGGAACGGCATCAACATGCTGTGGTAAAAAGTTTGTCCCATTTGGGGCGGGTTCGGGTATAAGCTTCTCACAAACCAGAGCTTCTCACAGCAAGCATGATGGTTTCGATAGGGAACGTAGCACCTTTGGGGACGGGACGATATCCATTACCTCTTATTGCTTTCATAAAAATTCTAGTGTCAACATAGAACATTAGGAGTGTCGTGTCAATTTTTGTGATTTTTCGGGCTTCGTTTGGACATTTTTATGCATTGACTGGGTTTTCTAGGCGTTTTATGTGCATAATTCAAATTTGAACTACAAGCACATGCTCTAATGCACTAAAGTTGGTTGAAAAATCTAATCTGTGTCCTTGGGTTAATTTCTAGGTCCCGTGCAAGAGATGGGAATGAAATTCAAAAACTAGGGCGTTGCTGATTGCCGGCAAAATGTTGAGATGCCTGGTTTTTAAATTCTTGTAAATCCAAAACTCGTCTGAAATTCATGAAACTTGGCATGCTATCAGGGAGTGACATCAACATGCCATGGTAAAAAATGTGTCCATTTGTGGTAGGTTCGGGTATATGCTTCTCACAAACTAGAGCTTCTCACAACAAGCATGATGGTTTCGATAGGGACCATCCCACCTTTGCGGATGAAACGATATACATTGCCTCTTATTGCTTTCAAAACAATTCTCATGTCAACATAGAACAACAGGAGTGTTGTGTCAATTTTCGGGATTTTTCAGGGTTCGTTTGGACATTTTTATGCATTAAGTGAGTTTGCAATGCATTTATGTGCATAATTCAATTTTGAACTACATGCACATGCTCCAGTGCATATAAATTGGTTGAAAAATCAAATATGTGTTCTTGGGTGCATGCTCAGGTCCCATGCAAGAAATGGGAATGAATTTCAAACACCGTGGCACCGTTGATTGCCGGCAAAACATTGAGATGCCTAGTTTTTAAATTCTAGTAAATCCAAAACTCGTCTAAAATTCATGAAACTTGGCATGCTATCATGGAATGGCACCCAACATGCTATGGAATTTTCATGTCCAATTTGGGAGAAGGCACACTCGAGTAATGACAGCCAACAAAGGCATTTTGAAAAAATAGATGCCACTTGAATATCTCAAACGTTTGTATAATTCAAACCATGTGCGTTATGTTAACCATTCACATGATGCCACATGTCTTGGTTTTAATGGTTGTAGGAGGTGTCGTGCTGACAGCTGCTTGACCTTGACTTAACGGGAGGCGGGCGAGCGCAGTCCGGTGCGCAGGCTGACCGAGAGGCGTGCAAGCTGTCCTCCAATGCGCAGGCTCATCGGGAAGCGTGTGAGTTGTACGCATCGCAGGCTCACTAGGAAGCGAGCCCTTTGACTTCCATGGCCACCCGCCTTCCTCTCCATTAATGGCGCCCGAGCCGCTGTTTAATACAGGCGGCCTTACTGTTCGCCTTCCATTCCCCTCCCTCCCACAGACCTCCACCAACGCCATGGCGCAGAATGATCATCTTCCACTAGTCTTCAAGTTTGGTGAAGTTGACTGTGAGCCGGAGGAGATAGAAAATAAGGAAGAATGGGGCCTCATGGACATGGCCCAGAACGAGCTGGCCGTGGTGGTTGCTGCCCCCGCTCCTGTCCCAGCTCCCATCCCCGCGCCTGCACCAGCGACCATCCCCGTAGCATTCATGGGCTGGTCGCCGAGCACTATCGCAGAGCCGGAAGCCGAGGGCGTCAGTAAGGTCTCCACGGACCCGCGCAAGCTCGTGTACATGCCAGCGCGAGCGCCCATGCCCGTGCCCATGCGCGCCCCTCCACCCACCGTGGCGCCGGCCCCGTGTGTTTGGCTGAAACCGCCGCGCCCGTGCCCCTGCCCGTGCACGCCCCTCCACCCACCGCGGTGCCGGTCCCCATGCGTTTGACTGCACTCGCCATGCCCGTGCCTGTGCCTGTGCCCTCGCCCCCCTCAGCGGCATGGGACGCTGCCGTCGACCGCTACCTCTTAGCGGCGCCAGTTGCCGTCATCCCGCGCCCCGCCCATCGATCGCGCGATGACATGATGTTTGATTTATAAGTGAAGAACATTTTGTGCTGCCTTGAGGACTTCAACAGCGGCGTCCTGGAGGACGACAACGACGGCGCGGCACGCTACCTGTGCCACCACCGGAAATAGGTTTTTGGGGTTTAATACTGTATCTCGAAATCTCGATCATATGAATATAAATTTGCAGTGTGACTGAATGAAAGATATGGTTTGAACGAACTTGCATTTTTCTCTCTTAATGTACAGACTTAACAAACGATTTTCTTTTGAAAAAAATGTCAATGATTTTTAAATATAAAACACTCATCGAAACGTTTTAGTTAAAACACCCGTATGCAAACCGACAGCTTCCCTGGGAAGCCAAGGGAAAATGTGCCGAGCAGGATTTCTGCATCCCTTCAACGCAAACGGTTGTTTTGCATGACCCCTGTGCAACCACATACAAACAGTTGGGTAAGATTTGCATATCTATCATTTTGGGTATGCTATCATTTTGGATTATAGATCATTTCCAACAAAACATTCTAGTAAAGTTTTTCTCACACAACAAATAACAAAGCGATTAAATGAACTTCAGCTCAACCACTCGTCGGCGTTGGAAACGCTTGCTTTGAACCAGAAGTGATTCTCTAGGAAGGGCCAGCTACTGTCAATCTCGAGACCAACACAGGACTGATCATCGAGGCTGAAGCGGCCTATGTCAGGACCCATATTGGGACGGTAGGGAAGCATAGTAATGTCCGAGGTATAAATACAGTTGCTTCTCATAAATGGTAGTAACGTTGTGTCAACAGCAACTAGATCGCCTTCCACCATCATTGGATAGTTTTTTTCCAAGGAAGAGCGAGTTTCCTCCAAGACTTTCAATACTGAACCAGGGAGAAGGTGTTGGCGCTAGTACACTAGTATCCATCCCGAATACCCTGCAACAGATGTTGGAATAGGTCCGGAGGATGCGACCATGCGAGACAACACCTGCTTCCTTACTAAAATCCTCAGTTCCATGTATATAGACAAGAAGAGGTGATCCATCGGAGTAAGTTGCCAGGCGCCACTGAGTATATGGGTCCTGCTCGTCCTCATGCTCGTAAAAAAATTCAAGTATAGGTGTGGGAATGTTCACAGGACCTTGGAAACACAAGAAGGTTAATTAGTAAAGGGAAACTAGCTAACCTGCATGCATGTGGATGAAACAATTATAATTACGGTGGAAGACAAATGTAATGAAATCATCAGGATTCCATGCAAAAACAGTGCCACGGGTGGTGGCAGTAAACACAAGACCATCGTATTGAATTGCATCACAGTACTCATCCGTGTACAGAAATTGATTTTTGAGCAATATCCATCGAGGGCGTGGAAGTAAGGACGGCAACAAGCTTGTCAAAGATAGCAACAACTTCATAGTTCGTGTAACCCCAAGAGCGGTTGGGAACTCGACAAATTGCTATCTTCCATAGACGACAGTCACCAAGATCGTATTTGAAATCACGTAGAATACCGGTGTACTCAACATTTGGGGAGCCGTCTGAGATTTTTGGAAGTGGAACCCGGTGACGAGTGTACACATTCACAAGTTCCCACTCGCAGTTGTACCCAATATAAACAACCCAATCTCCGTTTGTGCATGCCCAAGCCTTGCCCTCAAGCGATGGCATCTTAACATCATACGTATCATTATCAAGCAGCATCAACTTACACAAGGTGAGGCTTCCCTCGTCCCCGCGCTAGTTAGCAGGGTCACGGTGAAGAAGATAGGGGAGATCAAACCGCTCCTGGACCCTTGGGTTCCTCGTAATGATGTTATTAGTTGAGTCAAGAATGGTCTTGAACGAACTTGCCATGCTAGTCGAGGTGATGACGTCGCATCGATCAATGAGTTCCTCCACCCGCGTCATCATTCAGATCGGGGCAAGAATAATGGGGTCATTTCCGGCCTGTTCCCTCCATGGAGAAGATGATCAAACAATGGCAGAAGGAAGGGTGAAGGCAAATGGAGGAGGGAGGAAGAGCGTGTGATAGCAGTTCCAAATCGAGAGGGAAAGGCAAAAAGTCGATGGACGGTTGCCACGGTACATGAAGAGGCGCCTGGGGAGTGAACAGTTGCCACAGAGGTCACACACTGACGACAAGGGCCGAGTGAACCGCATGCGTATATCGCACACACCTTGATCTGGCTGACCGTTTCTTTTGTGTTGCCTAATCACAAACAGTTCATCCGAGTGCACCGTATGCTTATATCGCACACACCTTCATCTGGCTGCCTATTTCTTTTGTGTTGCCTAATCACAAACAGTTCATCCGAGTGAACTGTATGCTATGTATCGCACACGTCTTCATCTGGCTACCCGTTTCTTTTGATCCTTCACATCGCAAACAGTTAATTGAACTGAACCGTATGCCCTTGATCGCACACACAACTAAAATCTGAACCGTGTTTGATGCATCCATCATCACAAACATTTTATACATTTTTGACGATTTTCATACACCACCGTTTGCGATTATTGCATCGCTCAAAGTTTCTCGAAGGGTCTCTGATCCTAGTGTCACGTTAGCAGCATCCGACAGTAGTGATGGCCCGAAGAAACCAGAGGGCGGGCGTGGATGGTGATGCTGCCGAAGGACCAGATGGGGGACACAGAGTCACATGCAAACACAACTCATTGGAACGGTCACCCCCGTTCTTGACACGTCGTGGGTTGCTGCCGCCATCCGCATCACTACCACCCGAAGACCCCGACGCAGCAGTCACATCGGGCACCATGCTCTCTAAGTTATCACACAGAGAGCATGGTCATCCCCAGCAGCCCTGACGTTAGGAGTCATCGCACGCCCCGAAGACGTGTATGGAAGCAGAGAGCCCTCCTACATGACGAGAAGAAGGCGCCACAGAGGAGTCAGATTCACCTTTACTGATGGCGACTCTCTTCCGTGACTCCTCCCCGGCACTACAAGAGGAAGAAGAATCAGGGGCGATCGACTACCACGCACCCTACCCACTATGGGCCTTGACATGGTGTCGGACGTGTCCCCTCCCACTGAAGTCAAGGCTACGGGCGGCCCGGCGGCGAGCACGCCGGAGTCGCCACCTCCGGCGTTGTCGCCGCGCCGCCCGAGTATCCCCTTCAAATCCAAGCAAAGCCCCGGAATGGAGCCCGGGGCCTGGCCCTAGGCTCTTCTCTTCAGCATAACCAACAAGAAGCAGGAAGCAGAGGAGGGGGAGCACAAGGATGGATGACTCGGCCCTCCATTCGCCCCTCCTTTTATAGGCAGGACGGGGAGGGGAGCCGCTCCCTCAACGGGCGACCATCGTCCTCCTTCGCAAATTCATAGAGACCGAGCCCTCGCCTTGATGCTCTCTTGCACCACACGCCTCCGTTAACTACCCCGCGTGATGCATGCCGCATACGTGGCTAAGGATAAGGGCGTGGTGAGAAGAGTGAATTGGCAGTTTCTACCCCGTGCGTTAAAGTCATTCACGGGCCATTACAAGAGAGGCCCACCGCTATTGGCTTTGCATGAAGTGTGGGGTATCCGGAAACTAGCCTAGACCCGAGATTAATGAAGAAGCAAAGAAGACTTCAAAGAAGACCTCAAGAGACCAGCCTCTTCAACACCCCCGCCTGTGCATTTATTAGGCCCTGCCCCGACGATGCTCGGCAACATGTTCGGGACAGGCCCGGGGGCTTCTGTTGGTGCAACAAACCCTGGGTCTGTTTCTCGGACTATGCATAGACACGGGAACAAGATCAAGAGGACCAAGATCAAGCCAGAGAAGCAAGGAACCACCAAGAGAAAAAACCTCCCTTGCCAGGCAGGTGAGCTCGACAAGGATGGGGCCACCCCCGGAAGAAGACGTCCAAGACGTCCCGGCAGGTCTTGCCGGGACATGCGAAGGCAAAACCACCTCATCCAACCACTCCACCACGACCCACATCGTCAATCTGTGCGGTGTCAAGCCGCAAAGTGACTGAGTGGCAGCCATTTGCCACATGGCAGCCTCTTTCTACATGACATGCCTACATATGACACTCGTCCTGTGACGTGTCAAGCAAGCAGGCGTGGAGCAGGCAAAATTTCCCGGCAAGTCTTGTCGGGCTCCCAATGACATGACGTTGAGCAGCGCATTTAATGTGCCCTGTCAGCCTGCGGAGTTAGGTATGATAGCATTGTTTGCTATCTTATCAGTGCATAATGACTACTTTGCCATTGTGGTGACCCCTTAATCTACAAAAGGAGGCCCATAGCAACCGTAGAAAGGGTTAGAAGGTTGGACAACTCATACCCCCATACGCGTGTATCCACTGCTGCCCCTGCCGAGCAAGTGTACTACTCTCCATCACCACTCTTCCACCATCAATCCACCAAAGCAGGAATAGGTTTTTACGCCTCACGGTGGCCCAAACCTAGGTAAATTGCTCGTGTGATCTCTGTCGCACTGCCCCACGCTCGTCTGCTCTTTGTGCAACGCCACATCGCCCCTGCTGAACCAGCATGGGGCCCTTTGGTCCCATAGGTGGTCGTGGTTTCCTGCGATAGTATGAACCATCGAAAAGTTGGAATACAGTAGATATTACACCAATTTAAACAAAGAATGAGTTCACAATAGTAACAAATAGATAGTATTTTCTTATACTAACAGATTTCATGAGTTTTCTATTGAGTTTTGTGTTGTGAAGTTTTCAAGTTTTGGGTAAAGATTTGATGGACTATGGAATAAGGAGTGACAAGAGCCTAAGATGGGGAATGCCCAAGGGACCCTAAGGTAATATTCAAGGACAACCAAGAGCCTTAGCTTGGGGGTGCCCCGGAAGGCATCCCTCTTTCGTCTTCGTCTAATCGGTAAATTTACTTGAGGCTATATTTTTATTCACCACATGATATGTGTTTTGCTTGGAGCATCTTGTATGATATGAATCTTTGCTTTTTAGTTTGCCACAATCATCCTTGACGTACACACCATTTGAGAGGGACATTCATGAATTATGATTTATTAGAATACTCTATGTGCTTCACTTACATCTTTTGAGCTAGGCAATTTTGCTCTAGTGCTTCACTTATAACTTTTTAGAGCACGGCGGTGGCTTTATTTTATAGAAATTCTTGAACTCTCATGATTCACTTATATTATTTTGAGAGTCTCTAAATAGCATGGAAATTTGCTTTGGTTATGAATTTAGTCCTAATATGATGGGCATCCAAGAGGGATATAATAAAAACTTTCGTATAAAGTGCATCGAATACTATGTGAAGTTTGATTCCTTATGATTGTTTTGAGATACAAAGATGGTGATATTAGAGTGATGCTAGTGAGTAATTGTGGATTGATAGAAATACTTGTGTTAAAGTTTGTGATTCCTGTAGCATGCACGTATGGTGAACCGTTATGTGATGAAGTCGGAGCATGATTTATTTATAATTGTCTACCTTATTGCCATGGGAAACCACGGCCACCTATGGGGCCATGAGCCCGTTTTGGTTCGGCGGGGGGATAGAAACGTTGCACAAAGAGCGGAGAAGCGTAACACAGCATGGCAGAGATCACACGGGCAGTTTTACCCAGGTTCAGGCCGCCGCGAGGTGTAAAACCCTACTCCTGCTTTGGTGGATTGATGGTGGATAATGGTGGAAAATGCGGCACTCTTGCCCGGCAGGGTTGCCTCGGGGCGAGAGTGGCTGCGCGTATGAATGTGTGAGGGTCCGAATCCTTTCTACGGTTGCCATGGGCCTCCTTTTATAGATGAAGGGGTCACCACAGTGGCAAATCAGTCTTTACATACTGATTAGATAGCAAACAGTGCTATCATACCTAACTCTGTAGGTTCACAGAGCGCATTAAATGCGCCGCTCAGTCACATCATAGCGTGCCTGGCAGGCCTTGCAGGCTGTTTTGCCAGCTTCGCGCCTGCTTGCTTGACACGTCTCAGGACAGGTGTCATTTGGAGGTATTTTATGTAGAAGTGGGTGCCATGTGGCAGGAAGCAGCCACTTAGTCACTTAGGAGCTTGACACCACACTGATTGATGACGTGCGTTGCTATGAGGTGGTTTAGTGGAGTGGTTTGCCTCCGCAAGCCACAACAGGCCTACAGGGACGGTCTTGGAGGCTTGCTTCCGGGGTAGCCCAAACATTGCCAGGCTCGCATCCCCGGCAAGGGAGGTTCTTCCCTTAGTGATATCTTGTATGTCTGGCTAGTCTTGGTCTTCTTGTTATGCACATTGATCCTTCAAAGACCTGATCCCTTCGTTCTTTGATCTGATCTTGGATGGTGCAAGCTCGTTCTTGGGCATGTGCACAGTCTGGGCAATGGACCCAGGGTTTGTTGCATCCACAGGAGCCACCTGTTGGAAATATGCCCTAGAGGCAATAATAAAATGGTTATTATTATATTTCTTTGTTCATGATAATTATCTATGGTTCATGCTATAATTGTGTTATCCGGAAATCGTAATACATGTGTGAATACATAGACCACAATGTGTCCCTAGTGAGACTTTAGTTGACTAGCTCGTTGATCAACAGATAGTCATGTTTTCCTGGCTATGGACATGGGGATGTCATTGATAATGGGATCACATCATTAGGAGAATGATGTGATGGACAAGACCCAAACCTAAGCATAGCACAAAGATCGTGTAGTTCATTTGTTGTAGCTTTTCTGGATGTCAATTATCATTTCCTTAGACCATGAAATTGTGCAACTCCCGGATACCGTAGGAGTGCCTTGGGTGTGCCAAACGTCACAACGTAACTGGGTGACTATAAAGGTACATTACAGGTATCTCCGAAAGTGTCTGTTGGGTTGGCACGAATCGAGACTGGGATTTGTCACTCCGTATGACGGAGAGGTATCTCTGGGCCCACTCGGTAATGCATCATCATAATGAGCTCAATGTGATCAAGTGGTTGATCACGGGATCCTGCATTACGGTACGAGTAAAGTGACTTGCCGGTAACGAGACTGAACAAGGTATTGTGATACCGACGATCGACTCTCGGGCAAGTAACGTATCGATTGACAAAGGGAATTGAGTACGAGATTGATTAGGTCCTCGACATCGTGGTTCATCCGATGAGATCATCGAGGAGCATGTGGGAGCCAACATGGGTATCCAGATCCCGCTGTTGGTTATTGACCAGAGAGTCATCTCGGTCATGTCTGCTTGTCTCCTGAACCCGTAGGGTCTACACACTTAAGGTTCGGTGACGCTAGGGTTGTATAGATATGAGTATGCAGTAATCCGAAAGTTGTTCGGAGTCCCGGATGAGATCCTGGACGTCACGAGGAGTTCCAGAATTGTCCAGAGGTGAAGAATTATATATAGGAAGTGTAGTTTCGGCCATCGGGAAAGTTTCGGGGTCACCGATATTGTACCGGACCACCGGATGGGTCCCGGGGGTCCACCGGGTGGGGCCACCCATCCCGGAGGGCCCCATGGGCTGAAGTGGGGAGGGGAACCAGCCCATAGTGGGCTGGTGCGCTCCCCCTGGGCCCCCCATGCGCCTAGGGTTGGGAACCCTAGGGGAGGGGCGCCTCCACTTGGCTTGGGGGGCAAGCCAACCCCTTGGCCGCCGCCCCCTTGGAGATCCGATCTCCTAGGGCCGGCGCCCCCCTAGGGACCCTATATATAGTGGGGGAGAGGGAGGGCAGCCGCACCCTAGCCCCTGGCGCCTCCCTCTCCCTCCCGTGACACTCCTCCCTCTCCCTGAGCTTGGCGAAGCCCTGCCAAGATCACCGTTGCTTCCACCACCACGCCGTCGTGCTGCTAGATCTTCATCAACCTCTCCTTCCCCCTTGCTGGATCAAGTTGGAGGAGACGTCTTCCCAACCGTACATGTGTTGAACGTGGAGGTGCCGTCCGTTCGGTGCTAGGTCATCGGTGATTTGGATCACGACGAGTACGACTCCATCAACCCCGTTCTCTTGAACGCTTCCGCGCGTGATCTACAAGGTTATGTAGATGCACTCCCCTCTCCCTCGTTTCTAGATGACTCCATAGATTAATCTTGGTGGTGCGTAGAAAATTTTAAAATTCTGCTACGTTCCCCAACAGTGGCATCATGAGCTAGGTTTATGCGTAGTTTCTATGCACGAGTAGAACACAAAGCAGTTGTGGGCGTCGATATTGTCAATTTGCTTGCCGTTACTAGTCTTAGCTTGATTCGGCGGCATCGTGGGATGAAGCGGCCCGGACCAACCTTACACGTACGCTTACATGAGACTGGTTCCACCGATTGACATGCACTAGTTGCATAAGGTGGCTGGCGGGTGTCTGTCTCTCCCACTTTAGTCGGATCGGATTTGATAAAAAGGGTCCTTATGAAGGGTAAATAGAAATTGGCATATCACGTTGTGGTTTTGGCGTAGGTAACAAACGTTCTTGCTAGAAACCTATAGCAGCCACGTAAAAACTTGCAACAACAATTAGAGGACGTCTAACTTGTTTTTGCAGCATATGCCGTGTGATGTGATATGGCCAAAAGGATCTGATGAATGATATATATGATGTATGAGATTGATCATGTTCTTGTAATAGGAATCACGACTTGCATGTCGATGAGTATGACAACCGGCAGGAGCCATAGGAGTTGTCTTTATTTATTTATGACCTATGTGTCAACATAAACGTCATGTAATTACTTTACTTTATTGCTAAAGCGTTAGCCATAGTAGTAGAAGTAATAGATGATGAGACAACTTCAAGAAGACATGATGATGGAGATCATGGTGTCATGCCGGTGACAACGATGATCATGGAGCCCCGAAGATGGAGATCAAAAGGAGCAAATGATATTGGCCATATCATGTCACTATTTGATTGCATGTGATGTTTATCATGTTTTACATCTTATTTGCTTAGAACGATGGTAGCTTAAATAAGATGATCCCTCGTAATAATTTCAAGAAAGTGTTCCCCCTAACTGTGCACCATTGCGAAGGTTCGTTGTTTCGAAGCACCACGTGATGATCGGGTGTGATAGATTCTAACATTCGAATACAACGGGTGTAAGCCAGATTTACACACGCAATACACTTAGGTTGACTTGACGAGCCTAGCATGTACAGACATGTCCTCGGAACATAGAAGACCGAAAGGTCAAGCATGAGTCGTATAGAAGACATGATCAACATGAAGATGTTCACCGATGTTGGCTAGTCCGTCTCATGTGATGATCGGACACGGCCTAGTTGACTCGGATCATGTTTCACTTAGATGACTAGAGGGATGTCTATCAGAGTGGGAGTTCATTGAATAATTTGATTAGATGAACCTAATTATCATGAACTTAGCCTAAAATCTTTACACTATGTCTTGTAGATCAAATGGCCCAGGCTAATGTTGCCCTCAACTTCAACGCGTTCCTAGACAAAACCAAGCTGAAAGATGATGGCAGCAACTATACGGACTGGGTCCGGAACCTAAGGATCATCCTCATAGCTGCCAAGAAAGATTATGTCCTAGAAGCACCGCTAGGTGACACACCCATCCCAGAAAACCAAGACATTATGAACGATTGGCAGTCACGTGCTGATGATTACTCCCTCGTTCAGTGCGGCATGCTTTACAACTTAGAACCGGGGCTCCAAAAGCGTTTTGAGAGACACGGAGCATATGAGATGTTCGAAGAGATGAAAATGGTTTTCCAAGATCATGCCCGGGTCGAGAGATATGAAGTCTCCGACAAGTTCTTCAGTTGTAAGATGGAGGAAAATAGTTCTGTCAGTGAGCACATACTCAAAATGTCTGGGTTGCATAACCGCTTGACTCAGCTGGGAGTTAATCTCCCGGATGACGCGGTCATTGACAGAATCCTTCAGTCGCTTCCACCGAGCTACAAGAGCTTTGTGATGAACTTCAATATGCAGGGGATGGAAAAGACCATTCCTGGGGTATATTCAATGCTGAAATCAGCGGAGGTGGAAATCAAAAAGGAACATCAAGTGTTGATGGTGAATAAAACCACTAAGTTCAAGAAAGGCAAGGGTAAGAAGAACTTCAAGAACGATGGCAAGGGGGTTGCCGCGCCCGGTAAGCAAGCTGCCGGGAAGAAGCCAAAGAATGGACCCAAGCCTGAGACTGAGTGTTTTTATTGCAAGGGAAGTGGTCACTGGAAGCGGAACTGCCCCAAATACTTAGCGGACAAGAAGGTCGGCAACAATAAAGGTATATGTGATATACATGTAATTGATGTGTACCTTACCAGTACTCGTAGTAGCTCCTGGGTATTTGATACCGGTGCGGTTGCTCACATTTGTAACTCAAAGCAGGAGCTGTGGAATAACCGGAGTCTGGCGAAGGACGAGGTGACGATGCGCGTCGGGAATGGTTCCAAGGTCGATGTGATCGCCGTCGGCACGCTACCTCTACATTTACCTACAAGATTAGTTTTAAACCTCAATAATTGTTATTTAGTGCCAGCTTTGAGCATGAACATTGTATCAGGATCTCGTTTAATTCGAGATGGCTACTCATTTAAATCCGAGAATAATGGTTGTTCTATTTATATGAGAGATATGTTTTATGGTCATGCTCCGTTGGTGAATGGTTTATTCTTAATGAATCTCGAGCGTAATGTTACACATATTCATAGTGTGAATACCAAAATATGTAAGGTTGATAATGATAGTCCCACATACTTGTGGCACTGCCGCCTTTGTCACATAGGTGTCAAACGCATGAAGAAGCTCCATAAAAATGGACTTTTGGAGTCTCTTGATTACGAATCATTTGACACGTGCGAACCATGCCTCATGGGTAAAATGACCAAGACTCCGTTCTCAGGAACAATGGAGCGAGCAACCAACTTATTGGAAATCATACATACTGATGTGTGCGGTCCAATGAGTGTTGAGGCTCGTGGTGGCTATCGTTATGTTCTCACCCTCACTGATGACTTGAGTAGATACGGGTATGTCTACTTAATGAAACACAAGTCTGAGACCTTTGAAAAGTTCAAGGAATTTCAGAGTGAGGTTGAGAATCAACGTGACAGGAAAATCAAGTTCTTGCGATCAGATCGTGGGGGAGAATACTTGAGTCACGAATTTGGCACACACTTAAGAAAATGTGGAATAGTTTCACAACTCACGCCGCCCGGAACACCTCAGCGTAATGGTGTGTCTGAACGTCGTAATCGCACTCTATTGGATATGGTGTGATCTATGATGTCTCTTACCGATCTACCGCTGTCATTTTGGGGCTATGCTTTAGAGACTGCCGCATTCACTCTAAATAGGGCTCCGTCAAAATCCGTTGAGACGACACCGTATGAATTATGGTTTGGGAAGAAACCTAAGCTGTCGTTTCTGAAAGTTTCGGGATGCGATGCTTATGTCAAGAAACTTTAACCTGAAAAGCTCGAACCCAAGTCGGAAAAATGCGTCTTCATATGATACCGTAAAGAAACTATTGGGTATACCTTCTACCTCAGATCCGAAGGCAAGATCTTTGTTGCCAACAATGGGTCCTTTCTAGAGAAAGAGTTTCTCTCAAAAGAAATAAGTGGGAGGAAAGTAGAACTTGATGAAGTATTACCTCTTGAACCGGTAAGTGGCGCAGCTCAAGAAAATGTTCCCAAGGTGCCTGCACCGACTAGAGAGGAAGTTAATGATGATGATCATGAAACTTCAGATGAAGTTGCTACTGAACTTCGTAGGTCCACAAGGACACGTTCCACACCAGAGTGGTACGGCAACCCTGTCTTGGAAATCATGTTGTTAGACAACGGTGAACCTTTGAACTATGAAGAAGCAATGGCGGGCCCGGATTCCGACAAATGGCTGGAAGCCATGAAATCCGAGATAGGATCCATGTATGAAAACAAAGTATGGACGTTGACTGACTTGCCCGATGATCGGCGAGCCATATAAAATAAATGGATCTTTAAGAAGAAGACAGACGTGGATGGTAATGCAACCATCTATAAAGCTCGGCTTGTCGCTAAGGGTTATTGACAAGTTCAAGGGGTTGACTACGATGAGACTTTTTCACCCGTAGCGAAGCTGAAGTCCGTCCGAATCATGTTAGCAATTGCCGCATTCTATGATTATGAGATATGGCAAATGGACGTCAAAATGGCATTCCTTAATGGTTTCCTTAAGGAAGAATTGTATATGATGCAGCCGGAAGGTTTTGTCGATCCTAAGAATGCTAACAAGGTGTGCAAGCTCCAACGCTCGATTTATGGGCTGGTGCAAGCATCTCGGAGTTGGAACATTCGTTTTGATGAGATGATCAAAGCGTTTGGGTTTACGCAGACTTATGGAGAAGCCTGCATTTACAAGAAAGTGAGTGGGAGCTCTGTAGCATTTCTCATATTGTATGTGGATGACATACTATTTATGGGAAATTATATAGAATTCTTGGAAAGCATAAAGGCCTACTTGAACAAGTGTTTTTCAATGAAGGATCTTGGAGAAGCTGCTCATATATTAGGCATCAAGATCTATAGAGATAGATCGAGACGCCTCATTGGTCTTTCACAGAGTACGTACCTTGACAAGATATTGAAGTTCAAAATGGATCAGTCAAAGAAGGGGTTCTTGCCTGTATTGCAAGGTACGAGATTGAGCATGGCTCAATGCCCGATCACGGCAGAAGATAGAGAAAAGATGAGTGTCGTCCCCTATGCCTCGGCCATAGGGTCTATCATGTATGCTATGTTGTGTACCAGACCTGATGTAAACCTTGCCATAAGTTTGGTAGGAAGGTACCAAAGTAATCCCGGCAATGGAACACTGGACAGCGGTTAAGAATACCCTGAAGTACCTAAATAGGACTAAGGATATGTTTCTCGTTTATGGAGGTGACGAAGAGCTCGTCATAAAGGGTTACGTCGATGCTAGCTTCAACACAGATCTGGATGACTCTAAGTCACAAACCGGATACGTGTATATTTTGAATGGTGGGGCAGTAAGCTGGTGCAGTTGCAAGCAAAGCGTTGTGGCGGGATCTACATGTGAAGCGGAGTACATGGCAGCCTCGGAGGCAGCACAAGAGGCAATCTGGATGAAGGAGTTCATTACCGACCTAGGAGTCATACCCAATGCGTCGGGCCTGATGAGACTCTTCTGTGACAACACTGGAGCTATTGCCCTTGCCAAGGAGCCCAGGTTTCACAGGAAGACCAGGCATATCAAGCGTCGCTTCAACTCCATTCGTGAAAGTGTTCAAAATGGAGACATAGATATTTGTAAAGTACATATGAACCTGAATGTAGCAGATTTGTTGACTAAACCTCTCCCTAGAGCAAAACATGATCAACACCAGAACTGCATGGGTGTTCGATTCATCACAATGTAACTAGACTATTGATTCTAGTGCAAGTGGGAGACTGTTGGAAATATGCCCTAGAGGCAATAATAAAATAGTTATTATTATATTTCTTTGTTCATGATAATTGTCTATTGTTCATGCTATAATTGTGTTATCCGGAAATCGTAATACATGTGTGAATACATAGACCACAATGTGTCCCTAGTGAGCCTTTAGTTGACTAGCTCGTTGATCAACAGATAGTCATGTTTTCCTGGCTATGGACATGGGGATGTCATTGATAACGGGATCACATCATTAGGAGAATGATGTGATGGACAAGACCCAAACCTAAGCATAGCACAAAGATCGTGTAGTTCGTTTGCTGTAGCTTTTCTGGATGTCAAGTATCATTTCCTTAGACCATGAGATTGTGCAACTCCCGGATACCGTAGGAGTGCTTTGGGTGTGCCAAACGTCACAACGTAACTGGGTGACTATAAAGGTACATTACAGGTATCTCCGAAAGTGTCTGTTGGGTTGGCACGAATCGAGACTGGGATTTGTCACGGGCCTGGCGGCGGTTCAGGCGGAGGCGGCTTTCATGGCCCGGGCGCCGGTTCAGGTGGAGGCGGTTTTCACGGTCAGGGCCATATGGGTAACCAGGGAGGTTATAATCCACAACCCGTCCAAGGTAATTTGCAGCAACAGTCCGGATATCAGAGCAACCCAAAACAGTTGAATAGTTGGCAGTACCATTTATTTACCACTAGTTTATGCAAGAGGGACCAGAAGCTTCATAAGAGGGTTGTCAATGCCGTTGAGCCGGCGATTCCACGTTATTTGAGGTGGTCAGAACAGCCTATTGTGTGGAGCAGAGAAGATCATACTCCCCGGGTTGATAATCCGGGTCACTTAGCCTTGGTGGTGGCACCTCAGGTTGGTGGATATAAATTCACTAAAGTGCTCATGGATGGAGGCAGTAGCATCAACATCCTCTACTATGAGACGTTCCGTCGGATGGGGTTGACTGATAAGAGTCTTAAGCAATCCAACACTATTTTTCATGGTGGTGTGCCTGGAAAGTCGGCATACCCATTTGGTAAGATTGAACTGGAAGTAGCCTTTGGGGATGAATATGATTCCAGGGCTGAGAATTTAACTTTTGAGGTGGTTAAGATCAAAAGCCCATAGCATGCTCTGTTTGGACGGCCGGCTTACGCCAAGTTCATGGCTCGGCCATGTTATGTATATCTGCAGCTCAAGATGCCGGGTTATAAAGGCACCATTACAGTACATGGAAGCCGGAAAATAGCCCTGGAGTGTGAAGAAGGAGATGCCGCTTATGCTGAGTCTGTTTGTGCAACAAAGGAGTTAAAGTTTTCTAAAGATAATGTTGACCCGGCAGACATGACGTCTTTAAAGAAGCCAACTATGGAGTATGAACCAGTGTTGAAATTCAAGTTAGCTGATGACACCAAAACGGTTGATTTTGTGCCTGGCGACTCATCCAAGAAGTTCATCATCAGTGCCAACTTGGATCCAAAATAGGAAAGCGCGCTCATCGAGTTCATCCATGAGAACCGGGACATCTTTGCATGGAAACCTTCTAACATGCCGGGTGTCCCGAGAGAACTCGCTGAGCACACTCTTAATATTGATCCGAAGTTTAAGCCAGTCAGGCAGTTTCTCTGACGGTTTAACGAGGAAAGGCGCAAGGCCATTGGAGAAGAGGTGGCCCGGCTCTTGGTGGTCGGGTTCATCATTAAAGTCTTTCACCCAGAGTGGTTGGCTAACCCGGTGCTTGTACTCAACAAGAACGGCAGCTAGTGTATGTGTGTGGATTACACCGATTTGAACAAGGCTTGTCCGGCTGACCCTTTTGCTCTCCCTCGTATTGATCAAATCATTGATGCTATGGCGGGTTGTGAGTGTTTGAGTTTTTTGGATGCATACTCAGGTTATCATCAGATCAAAATGGCAGTTAAGGACCAGGAGAAAATAGCTTTCATCACTCCGTTTGGAGCCTTCTGCTATGTGTCTATTTTTAGAGAAAAGGCCACAACCCGACTTTATAAATAAAGCCACCAGGCAGACTTAACACAAACCGAAGGACCAGCACAAAAATCGCGCAAAGTATCAACCCAGACGACACCAGAGAATAGTATAAGTACAAGGCTCCCAGGCCCGTACACGACACGCAGGCTGGAGGTAGAAAAAGATAACGGAAGCGAGGCCAACCGCGCCTAATGCAACACCCCAGATGTAATTTACCTTATTTGTACTCCAACTCTTGTCGTTTCTGGTACTAAGTTATTCTATTTCATCGTTGTCGGGTTTTTCTCTCCGTGTGTTTTGTCTTTGTCATTTATCTCATATCATGTCATCATGTGCATTGCATTTGCATACGTGTTCGTCTCATGCATCCGAGCATTTTCCCCGTTGTCCGTTTTGCATTCCGGCGCTCCGATGTCCTCCGGTGGTCCTTTCTACCTCTTTTCATGTGCAGGTGTTAAAAGTTTTCATATTGGACCGAGACTTGTCATGCGACATTGGTTTACTACCGGTAGACCGCCTGTCAAGTTTCGTACCATTTAGACTTCGTTTGATACTCCAATGGTTAGCCGAGGGACCGAAAAGGCCTCGTGTGTGTTGCAGCCCAACACCCCTCCAAAGTGGCCCAAAACCCACCAAAACCTCTCCCATCATCTAGAGCGTTCGATCACAATCGCGTCGCCGAAAACCGCACCTCATTTGGAGCTTCCTAGCTCCTCCTACCTCTATAAATAGGTCCCCCATTTGGAATCACGGACGAAACCCTAGAGATACTCCACCCGCCGTCGCCGGACAAAAATCCCAGGCCGGACGCGTCCGCTCCGCCCGTCCGCTGCCATGTGGCACCATCGGATTCGCCCGCTCGGTGCCCACTCCGCCACGCCGCCGCCCGGCCCGCGGAAGGCCCCCGCGGCCCGTTGCCACTGCGCCGCCTCGTGCCGTCTTCCTCCCTCGCCGCACCACCCAAGCCTGCCAGCGCCACCCTACGCCACCTCATCGCCGGTGACGCCGTCTTTCGCCGGTGGCCGCTGCCACCTCGCCGCGGCGAGCTCCGCAAGGCACAGATCCGAGCCGCCATCTGCCGTCTCCCAACGAGCGCCGCGCCGCCCAGCTCTTCTCCGACCACCCCGCGCCCGAGATCCGCCGGCCGCCGTCATCTCCGTCAAGTCCGGCGAGAGCGTCGCCGCCTCGAAGTCCATGCCTCGTCAGATCTAGATCGGGAGCTACAGTAACCCTAGATCTGGTTGATTTTTTCCCCTCTCCTCCTAAGACTTTTTGCATACTTTGACATGCCATAACTTCCT
Source organism: Triticum dicoccoides (assembly GCF_002162155.2). NCBI lineage: Eukaryota > Viridiplantae > Streptophyta > Magnoliopsida > Poales > Poaceae > Triticum > Triticum dicoccoides. The sequence continues at coordinate 265,928,589 of NC_041390.1, read as the reverse complement.
CATCGTGGCTCCGATTCGTGCGTGTAGCATATCAAAATGTTCGCCTCAAAGAGTACACCATTTCATCTCATTGCATCATTTTCATTTGATCTCATCTTGATGCCCGAAATGCTGTTGGAAGAGGCTATGTGATGATAGTTTCTGATCTGTTTCAGCAAATGCACTTTTGTCATTTTTGCCATGATTAATGTGTGCATGCTATGATCCTGAGCTCTACATGTGTTTTGAAGAATGCCCTGCCATCTTTACAGGGGTGTATGCCATGTATTTTTGTGATCTCTGTGGTGACTAGCACAATCATGCAAAGTAGCTTACTCAATGATGCTGATTTCGAGGACTTAGAATTTAACTAAGTCCTTGCCCTGTCATAATTTTTATGCCATATGTTCATGTTGTTTCCTAGTGATCCATGCCTCTTTGGAGCATGATCAGTAAGGATGTTTTGTAGATAATGTTGTGCTCTATCCATACATGTATTTGTGTGCATTTATGGATCAACCTAGTTTGAGTCAATCGAGCTCTACTTTTGCTATAAAATGTTCCTGGCAGATTGTTAACATGTTTAGCAATTTTGCCGAGCTTGTTGTAATTGATCCGTGCATGCTATGATGTTGTTCTTGCCATGTCTAGCTTTTATGCCATGTCTATTTGCTGGGTGTATGCTTAGTTTGTCATGCAATGCCTCGTGGTGAGTGCATCGAGCTCGTAAATATGCCTACTTGATATCTGTTTTGCCATGCTCCAGTTTTTCACTAAGTCCGAAACTGTATGTTTTTTGCTATGTTCACATGCTTGCAATTGTATTTTCTGATCCCTTTTGGATCGTGGTCACTAAGGGACTTTTGTTATATGCTTCGAGTAGCTTCATGCCATGCCTTGATTTGCCATGATATCTTCCTGTAGCATGTAGTTATCGTGCTCTAAACATTGCTTCCTGATGATAAATCCTGACATGCTCTTAATTTCACTAAGTCTGAAACATGTTATCTTTTGCACTTTTGCCATGCTTGTTTGAACCTGTTATTGAGTTAATTAGCCGTAGCTCAGTGTTCATCTTTTGTCAAGCATTATGAGTGGATCCCTGCCATGTATTTTATTGCCATGTTTGAGTGCAGTAGCTTATTTATCTTGATGCATTTAGGAGGCTACTTGCAGTTTATCGCAGACCGGTACCATATGTTTTACTTGTCATTTCCAAACCGTGCATCCGATTCCGGTGATCTTTATATCGATTTCGACCGAAATCACCTCCCATTTCCAGTGGCTCTCTTGGATTTCCAAGTTGAGGCCAGATCCAATCATTCCTTTCCAAATCATGCCTATGCATCACATATCGCATCCCGCATATGATACCATGTTTGCATCATGTTGCTTGAGCATTGCACGTGGTTGATTGTGTTCCTTTTTCTTTGTTGTTCTTGATTGGGTAGAGCCGGGAGACGAGTATGTGAATTAGGAGCCCGTTGAGTACGCTTACGAGGATCAAGGCAACTCTGAGAACTTTGCAGGCAAGATGACCATACCCTCGAAATCACTTCTATCATTGCTTGCTAGATGCTCGCTCTTTTGCTATGCCTATGCTACGATACCTACCAATTTCTTATCATGCCTCCCAAATTGCCATGTCAAACCTCTAACCCACCTTTTCCTAGCAAACCGTTGTTTGGCTATGTTACCGCTTTGCTCAGCCCCTCTTATAGCGTTGCTAGTTGCAGGTGAACATTGGAGATCGTTCCTTGTTGGAACTTGTTTATTGTTGGGATATCACCATATTATCTTGTTTATCTTAAGGCACCTATATACTTGGTAAAGGGTGGAAGGCTCGGCCTTATGCCTCGTGTTTTGTTCCACTCTTGCCGCCCTAGTTTCCGTCATATCGGTGGTATGTTGCCGGATTTTGCGTTCCTTACACGGTTGGGTTATAATGGGAACCCCTTGACAGTTCACCTTGAATAAAACTCCTCCAGCAATGCCCAACATTGGTTTTACCATTCACCACCTAGCCTCTTTTTCCCTTGGGTTTCCGGAGCCCAAGGGTCATCTTTATTAAACCCCCCGGGGCCAGTGCTCCTCTGAGTGTTGGTCCAAACTAGAGCCCCTTGCAGCGCCACCTCGGGGAAACTCGAGGGCTGGTTTTAGTTGTACGGATTGCTTATCTGAGTGTGCCTTGAGAAAGAGATATGTGCAGCTCCTATCGGGATTTGTCGGCACATTTGGGCGATGTTGCTGGACTTGTTTTACCATTGTCGAGGATGTCTTGTAACCGGGATGCCGAGTCTAATCGGATTGTCTTGGGAGAAGGAATATCCTTCGTTGACCGTGAGAGCTTGTGATGGGCTAAGTTGGGACTCCCCTACAGGGATTTGAACTTTTGAAAGCCGTGCCCGCGGTTATGGGCAGATGGGAATTTGGTAATGTTCGGTTGTACATAACCTGAAACTTAACTTAATTAAAATGCACCAATCGCGTGTGTAACTGTGATGGTCTCTTCTCGGCGGAGTCCGGGAAGTGAACACGGTGTTGGAGTAATGCTTGACATAGGTTGTTCTAGGATCACTTCTTGATCATAGTTGTTCGACCGTGCTTTTGCCTTCTCTTCTCGCTCTCATTTGCGTATGTTAGCCACCATATATGCTAGTCGCTTGCTGCAGCTCCACATCATACCATCACCTTACCTATAAGCTTAAATAGTCTTGATCGCGAGGGTGTGAGATTGCTGAGTCCCCGTGACTCACAGTTTACTTCCAAAACCAGATGCAGGGACCGATGATACCGCTCCAGATGATATGACCGAGCTCAAGTGGGAGTTCGATGAAGACTCGCATCGTTACTACGTGTCTTTCCCAGATGATCAGTAGTGGTGCCCAGTTGGGGCGATCGGGGACTATGTTGCATTTGGGGTTTATCTTCATTTTGGTTTCATAGTCAGACCTTGAGTGCATTTGGATGAATGTAATGTTATTTATGGATTGTGTGACGTGGCGAGTGTAAGCCAACTATGTTTCTCTTATTCCCTTATTGTATTACATGGGTTGTTGTGAAGATTACCTCACTTGCAACATTGCTTTCAATGCGGTTATGCCTCTAAGTCGTGCTTCGACACGTGGGGGATATAGCCGCATCGAGGGCGTTACAAGTTGGTATCAGAGCCTTCCCCGACCTTAGGAGCCCCCTGCTTGATCGAATCGTTGGCGTTGTTGAGTCTAGAAAAATGTTTTAAGTCATTTAGGATTATATATATTGGAGAGTTAGGAATTCTTTTTACTCCTCAGTCCCTTCGTCGCTCTGGTGAGGCATCCTGACATAGAGTTTTGACTCTTCTCTTCTCAAATTTCATTAAAAAAATTTAGGATCATGCGGGTATCTTGGAATCGTTCCGATGGTTTTGTGACGAGAACATTGTTCTTGGTGCCTCCTGACATTTAGGGGTTGTGGCAGTGTCTCGGGGAGTTCAGCTCCGAGGTGTTGTCGTCACAATTTTATCGTTGAGATTCTGGAATACCTGAGTTTCGCCGACATCGAAAATCTCTTTTATGCAGTTGTTGGTGAGATAACCTCGACGCCACCCAGTACTGGGACGGGAGTTCGGGAGTATTGCCATAACTTGTATAACGGATGCTTTTTGAAGGTTGAGGTAAATGATTTCCGAAGGTTTCTTGGTTATGTGTTGAAGGATGGATATAGCTGGATGTAGGATTTGCTAACTTTGGGTGAGATATTATGCTTCCCATGTATCCCCAACACCTGATTGCATAACCGGAAAGGTTCGGGAGTTTCATAGGTGGGAATTCATGTAGCTCTAGTTCTTCTTCCGCGGATATTTGGTTTGTGATTGGGTAATCCTCACCAAGTATTTGTTCTTGTTGGTACCTTGTTGTTTTAGTCTTCTACCTCTATCTAAGTGGCTTCTCAATTTATGGAAATGTGACCATTTCAATTGGAATGCATTCGTTCATTTTGTTTGGATGTGAAGACTATATGTTGCAATTTCAATCCGTTTGATTCAGCTTGAATATTTGTCTGTCAAGATGCTAACAGATGTCACCCTCTTCAGGATGGCTCCTGCTAAGGGTCAGAATCAGAATCAGGATCCGCCACCACCACCTCCACCTCCGGAGGCATGGCAAGCTGTGATGGCCGCTACCAATGCAAACACGCAGCTGATCATGCAAATTCTGCAAGAGCGCAACCAAGGGAATCATGGCCATGGCAACAATCAGAATCAGTTTGCTACACTCAACCAGTTCCTCGCTAACCAGCCAAAGACCTTCAGCAATTGTGTCGAGGCCTCAAACGCTGATGATTGGCTCGTGGATATCTGCAAGTATTTCGAGTGCAGCAACGTCAGGCCTGAGGACTTTGTCAAGTTTGCCTCCTTCCAACTCAAAGACCAAGCTGCAGAATGGTTTCAGCAGTACAAAGATTCCAGAGGAGGCCATGTGATTACCTGGGATGAATTCCGTCAAGACTTCAAAGCTCATCACATTCCTTAGAGTGTTGTTGAAAGCAAGCGTGAGGAATTCCACAACCTAAAGCAAGGCAGCTTTTCTGTTTACCAGTATAACATCATGTTCCAGAGGCTCGCTCATTTCGCTAAGCAAGATGTCCCTGACAAGAAGAGCATGATATATCAGTTCAGGGGTGGCCTCAGAGAAGATCTTCAACTAGCTCTCGTCCTTTTTGAGCCGAAGAAGTACGATGAGTTCTACAATATGGAAATGAAGCAAGAGACTACTCAACTCAAGTGCAATGCTTCCAAGAAGCGAGTCATAGATGCAACTCCTTCTTCCTCAACTCAAGTGGCTTCTAAGCAGCAAAAGTATTGGCTGCCACCTCCTCCGTTCCGTCAGCCTTATCAGCAGAAGAGCAAAGGTGGCAAGGGATCTTCCCACCCACCCAACCCAGTCTTTCAGAACAAAACTTCGTCTCAAGCTCCAAGATCAAGTGCTCCGTAACACCATCCGCTCTCGGAGGTCACGTGCAACAAGTGTCAGTAGAAGGATCACTATGCCAACAAATGCTTCAATCAGAGGCGTCTTCCTCCTCCTCCTGTGAGATCTGCTAGCACCGCAGTAGTCAAACATAACCCCAAGCACACGAAGGTCAACTTGTTGAACGCAGCTCAGGCAGAGGACTCGTCAGATGTGATTATGGGTAACCTTCCTGCTAACGATATTCCAGCAAAAGTTCTTTTTGACACTGGTGCATCGCATTGTTTCATCTCGAGACCTTTTGCATCTAAGCATGATTTGGTTACTCAAGTGTTGCCGAAACCTTTGTCTATTGTCTCTCCGGCCCGTCAAATGACTTCTCGAGTATTCGTTCTGGATGTTTCAATCACATTGGGTGACTATAAGTTCTTGTCTTCTCCTAATGTCCTTGGTGACTCGGATATTGATCTTATTCTCGGAATGGACTGGCTTTCTAAGCACAAGGCTCAGCTTGATTGTGCTGCCAGGCAGATTCAATTGACTCATTCGTCTGAGGATGTTATTGTCTTTGCCACTCATGATGATACCATCCGTCTGTTTTCCCTCAATGAGAAGGGCGAGCTGGATGCCATCTCTCAAATTCCAGTCGCTTGTGAATATCAAGACGTCTTTCCAGAAGAGCTTCCAGGAATACCTCCGCACCGGCCAGTTGAATTCGTCATCGATCTTGAGCCTGGCACGGAACCTGTTTGCAAACGTCCTTACAAGCTTGGACCTGAAGAGTTCAAGGAGCTAAAGAAGCAACTCGATATTCAAGAGCGTATGGGTCTCATCCGACCTAGTTCTTCTCCGTGGGATTGTGGTGTTCTTTTTGTGAAGAAGGATGGAATGGACCGACTTTGTGTCGACTACCGTCCATTGAACAAGAAGACTGTAAAGAACAAGTACCCACTTCCCAACATCAATGAGCTGTTTGAACAACTCAAAGGTGCTCAAGTATTCTCCAAGCTTGATCTCCGTATGGGCTATCATCAGATTCGCATTCGTGAAGAAGATATCCCTAAGACAGCATTCAGAACAAGCTATGGTTCATATGAATACACTGTCATGTCTTCCGCCTTGTCAACGCTCCTCCAACATTCTTTCGCATGATGAATTTCATCTTCAACCCCTACACAAATGACTTCGTCTTGGTCTACCTCGATGACGTTTTGGTCTTTTCCAAGAAAAAGGAAGATCATGCCAAGCACTTGCGTTTGGTGCTGGATAAACTCAGAGAACATCAGTTCTATGCCAAGTTTTTAAAGTGCGAGTTTTGGCTCGATGAGGTTCTCTACCTTGGGCATATCATTTCCGCCAAGGGCATAGCTGTTAATCCCGAGAAGGTGTCTGCAATTGTGAATTGGGAACCACCTCAGAATGTGAAGAAACTCTGCAGCTTCCTTGGGCTCGCAAGCTATTGTCGAAGGTTCATCGAGAACTTCTCTAAGATCGTGAAGCCTCTTTCCAACCTTCTCCAGAAGCACGTGAAGTACGTTTGGTCTCCTGAATGTGACATCGCTTTCAACACCCTGAAAGAGAAGTTAGTCACTACTCCAGTTCTAACTCCTCCTGATGAATCCAAACCGTTTGAGGTCTTCTGTGATGCTTTCCTTCAAGGTCTTGGTGCAGTGTTGATGCAAGAGAAGAAAGTTGTGGCTTATACCTCTCGCCAGTTGAAGCCCAATGAAAAGAACTACCCCACTCATGACCTCGAGTTGGCGGAAGTTGTCCATGCTATTTTGACATGGAGACATCTCTTATTGGGACGAAAAGTGGACATCTTCACTGACCACAAGAGTCTCAAGCACATGTTCACTCAGCCTAATCTCAACCTCAGGCAGACTCGTTGGTTCGATATGATTCAAGAGTATAGTCCGAGTATCGAATATACTCTAGGCAAGGCCAATGTAATTGCTGACGCATTGAGCAGGAAGGCTTACTACAACAGTTTGATTATCAAGCCTTACCAACCCGAGCTCTGTGAAGCTTTCCGCAAACTCAATCTACAAGTTGTTCCTCAAGGTTTCCTCGCCAACCTCCAAGTTTCTCCTACTTTGGAAGATCAGATTCGCGAGGCTCAACTTCTTGATGCTATGGTGAAGAAGGTGAAGATTGGGATTGCCAAGAGTCAACCCAAGTACAAGTGCTATCGCCTTGGTGACAAGGATACTCTATTCTTCAAGGATCGTATTGTTCTGCCTAAAGGTGACCTTCGTCGAGTCATTATGAACGATGCTCACAATTCACTCCTCTCTATCCACCCTGGAAGTACAAAGATGTACCATGACCTCAAGCAGTCGTATTGGTGGACTCGAATGAAGCGTGGAGTTGCTCGGTTCATGAATGAATGTGATGTCTCCAGAAGAGTTAAAGCAGAACACCAATGACCAGCTGGTCTCCTCCAACCTCTTGCCATTCCAGAATGGAAGTTTGACAATATTGAGATGGACTTCGTGACTGGATTTACAAATTCCAAGCGTGGCAATGATGCTATCTTCGTTGTCATCGACAAACTCACTAAAGTGGCTCATTTCCTTCCCATCAAAGAATCTATCACTGCAGCTCAATTGGAAGAGCTATATACCTCCCGGATTGTCTCTCTACACGGCATTCCGCAGTTGATTTCTTCAGATCGTGGCAGCATCTTCACCTTCAAGTTTTGGGATTATTTTCAGAAGGCCATGGGCACCAACATCCGTTTTAGCACAGCTTTTCATCCTAAAACCAGTGGCCAAGTTGAGCGTGTCAATCAGATTCTTGAAGATATGCTCAAGGCTTGCGTCATCTCTTTCGGTATGAAGTGGGAAGATTGTCTTCCATATGCCGAGTTCTCCTACAACAACAGCTTTCAACCGAGTTCGGGCAAGGCCCCATTCGAAATTCTCTATGGCAGGAAGTGTCGTACTCCTCTTAACTGGTCAGAGACTGGTGAACGTCAACTTCTTGGCAATGACTTGATCACAGAGGCAGAAGAGATGTGCAAAGTCATTCGCGAGAATCTCAAAGCCGCGCAATCGCGCCAGAAGAGTTACTATGATAGCAAAAATCGTGACTTGGCTTTCGAGATCGGAGACCATGTCTACCTCCGTGTCTCTCCAATGAAAGGTACTAGTCGCTTCGGTATCAAAGGGAAGCTTTCCCCTAGATACGTGGGTCCTTTCAAGATCGTCAGCAAAAGAGGCAATCTCGCCTATCAACTTGAGCTTCCCTCCAACTTTGCAAACGTGCACGACGTGTTTCACGTGTCTCAGCTCTGCAAGTGCTTCAAGACTCCTGACCGCACCGTCAACTTCGAAGACATTGATCTCCAAGAAGACATTTCTTATTGTGAGCACCACGTTGCTATTCTTGAAGAAACTGAGCGCAAGACTCGCAACAAGTCTATCAAATTCCTCAAAGTCAAGTGCTCACATCATTCCGACAGTGAAGCCACCTGGGAACATGAGGATCACCTCCATTCTGAGTACCCGGAGTTTTTCCAGTCCTAGATCTTGGGACGAGATCCTTTCGTAGTGGTGGAGTGTTGTAACACCCCGCATGTAATTTACCTTATTTGTACTCCAACTCTTGCCGTTTCCGGTACTAAGTTATTCTATTTCATCGTTGTCGGGTTTTTGTCTCTGTGTGTTTTGTCTTTGTCATGCATCTCATATCATGTCATCATGTGCATTGGATTTGCATACATGTTCGTCTCATGCATCCGAGCATTTTCCCCGTTGTCCGTTTTGCATTCCGGCGCTCCGATGTCCTCCGGTGGTCCTTTCTACCTCTTTTTGTGTGCGGGTGTTAAACGTTTTTGGATTGGACCGAGACTTGTCATGCGGCCTTGGTTTACTACCGGTAGACCGCCTGTCATGTTTCGTACCATTTGGACTTCGTTTGATACACCAACGGTTAACCGAGGGACCGAAAAGGTCTTGTGTGTGTTGCAGCCCAACACCCCTCCAAAGTGGCCCAAAACCCACCAAAAACTCTCCCGTCATCTAGAGCGTTCGATCACGATCGCGTGGCCGAAAACCACATGTCATTTGGAGCTTCCTAGCTCCTCCTACCTCTATAAATAGACCCCCCATTTGGAATCACAGACGAAACCCTAGAGATGCTCCACCCGCCGTCGCCGGACTAAAATCCCAGGCCGGACGCGTCCGCTCCGCCTGTCCGCCGCCACGTGGCACCACCGGATTCGCCCGCCCAGGTGCCCACTTCGCCGCGCCGCCGCCTGGCCCGCGGGAGGCCCCCGCGGCCCGTTGCCACTGCGCCGCCTCGCGCCGTCTTCCTCCCTCGATGTGCCGCCCAAGCCCGCCGGCGCCGCCCTGCGCCACCTCATCGCCGGCGATGCTGTCCTTCGCCGGTGGCCGCTGCCACCTCGCCGCGGCGAGCTCCGCAAGGCACGGATCCGAGCCGCCCTCCGTCGTCTCCCGACGAGCGCCGCGCCACCCCGCTCTTCTCCAAACTCCCCGCGCCCGAGATCCGTCGGCCGCCATCGTCTCTGTCAAGTCCGGCGAGAGCGTCGCCACCTCGAAGTCCATGCCTCATCAGATCTGGATCGGGAGCTACAGTAACCCTAGTTGATAATTTCTCATGATAAATTCCTGACTTGTTGATAATTTCACCAAGTCTGTAACCTGTTATCGTTTTCTCTTTTGCCATGCTTGTTTGAACCTGTTAGTAGATGAATTAGCCGTAGATCAGTGTTCATATTTTGTCAAGCATCATGAGTGGATCCCTACCATGCATTTTGTTGTCATGTTGGAGTGCTGTGGCATGTTGTTCTTGATGCATTTAAGAGGCTACTTGTTGTTTATCGCAGACCGGTGCCATATTTGTTTTGCTTGCCATTTCCAAACTGTGCATCCGAATCCGGTGATCTTGAAATCTATTTCGACCGAAATCACCTCACCTTTCCAGTGGCACTCTTGGATTTCCAAGTTGAGGCCAGGCCCAATCATTAATTTGGAAATCATGCATATGCATCACATATCGCATCCCGCATATCATACCACGTTTGCATCATGTAGCTTGAGCCTTGCACGTGGTTGATTGTGTTCCTTTTTGTTTGTTGTTCCTGCTTGGGTAGAGCCGGGAGACGAGTGCGTGAACGAGGAGCCTGTTGAGTACGCTTACGAGGATCAAGGCAACTCTGAGAACTTTGCAGGCAAGGTGACCATACCCTCGAAATCACTTCTATCTTTGCTTGCTAGATGCTCGCTCTTTTGCTATGCCTATGCTATGATACCTACCACTTGCTTATCATGCCTCCCAAATTGCCATGTCAAACCTCTAACCCACCTTGTCCTAGCAAACTGTTGTTTGGCTATGTTACCGCTTTGCTCAGCCCCTCTTATAGTGTTGCTAGTTGCAGGTGAACATTGGAGATCGTTCCTTGTTGGAACTTATTTATTGTTGGGATATCACCATATTATCTTGTTTATCTTAATGCACCTATATACTTGGTAAAGGCTGGAAGGCTCGGCCTTATTCCTGGTGTTTTTTTCCACTCTTGCCGCCCTAGTTTCCGTCATATCGGTGTTATGTTCCCGGATTTTGCGTTCCTTACACGGTTGGGTTATAATGGGAACCCCTTGACAGTTCGCCTTGAATAAAACTCCTCCAGCAATGCCCAACATTGGTTTTACCATTTGCCACCTAGCCTCTTTTTCCCTTCTGTTTCCAGAGCCCAAGGGTCATCTTTATTAAACCCCCTGGGCCAGTGCTTCTCTGAGTGTAGGTCCAAACTAGAGCCCCTTGCAGCGCCACCTCGAGGAAACTCGAGGGCTAGTTTTAGTTGTACAGATTGCTTATCTGAGTGTGCCCTGAGAACGAGATATATGCAGCTCCTATCGGGATTTGTCGGCACATTCGGGCGGTGTTGCTGGACTTGTTTTACCATTGCCAAGTATGTCTTGTAACTAGGATGCCGAGTCTAATCGGATTGTCTTAGGAGAAGGAATATCCTTCGTTGACCGTGAGAGCTTGTGATGGGCTAAGTTTAGACTCCCCTGCAGGGATTTGAACTTTCGAAAGCCATGCCCGCGGTTATGGGCAGATGGGAATTTGTTAATGTCCGGTTGTAGATAACCTGAAACTTAACTTAATTAAAATGCACCAACCGCGTGTGTAACCGTGATGGTCGCTTCTCGGCGGAGTCCGGGAAGTGAACACGGTGTTGGAGTAATGCTTGACGTAGGTTGTTCTAGGATCACTTCTTGATCATAGTTGTTCGACCATGCTTTTGCCTTCTCTTCTCGCTCTCATTTGCGTATGTTAGCCACCATATATGCTAGTCGCTTGCTGCAGCTCCACATCATACCTTCACCTTACCTATAAGCTTAAATAGTCTTGATCGTGAGGGTGTGAGATTGCTGAGTCCCCGTGACTCACAATTTACTTCCAAAACCGGATGCAGGGACCGATGATACCACTCTAGATGATATGACCGAGCTCAAGTGGGAGTTCGATGAAGACTCTCGTCGTTACTGCATGTCTTTCCCAGATGATCAGTACTGGTGCCCAGTTGGGGCGATCGGGGACTATGCTGCATTTGGGGTTTATCTTCATTTTGGTTCTGCAGTCGGACCTTGAGTGCATTTGGATGAATGTTATGTTATTTATGCATTGTGTGACGTGGCGAGTGTAAGCCAACTATGTTTCTCTTATTCCCTTATTGTATTACATGGGTTGTTGTGAAGATTACCTCACTTGCGACATTGCTTTCAATGCGGTTATGCCTCTAAGTCGTGCTTTGACACGTGGGAGATATAGCCGCGTCGAGGGCGTTACACCTAAGTGCCTGCTTGAGCTGGGGAAATGGAGATGGAAGAATTTCGGATCTTGGCCAACATGGCGTCGAGGGCGTCCCTGTCCTCCTCCTTAGTCAATAATCTCCACTGCTGCAGGAATATACAAGTCTTAAATAAGCAATCAGCAGGCTTAGCAGGGAAAACATGTTCGATAGTAAATTTATTCCTTGTCATCCAAAGGGACCAGCACATAGCTGCGAAGCCCACCCAAAACAATCTCCTCTGGGCCCCAACCAAAGAATTGGCCAAGATGCGCAGATCAGAAAAGGAGGTCGGAGCCCAGGAGACTTGCATCCAGGATCTGATACAACACTAGAATAATTTAGCCAACAAACAATTAAAGAAAATATGAGACGTGTCTTCTCTCATCCCACACAAGGCACATCTATCAGATCCCGGGCCATTTCTCTTGCGAATTTGGTCATCCGTCGGCAAACGCCCATGAGAGGCTTGCCAGAGGAAAACCTTGACCTTAGGAGGAATACGAGCCCTCCATATCCATTTGAATTTGGAAGTGGTGGACCCAGCAATGAGTTTGCCATATAAAGGTTTAACCGAGAACCGACCAGAAAGAGAATGGGGCCAAACGACCGTGTCCTCCTCCTCCGAGAGCGAAGGGAAGAGAGCAACAAGACGCTGCCAATCTTCCAACTCTACAGGAGAGAGAGAACGACGCAGACGCAGAACCCCATTATAAGACGCGAGCTCAGAGATTGAGATCTCAGGATCCGGGCAATAAGAAAAAAGAACAGGGAAAGTGATAGCTAGCGAAGAAGAACCGCACCACCAATCGAGCCAGAATCTGGTGGATTTACCGTTGCAAACGACGAACTTGACGAGGCCTTGAAAAAGAGGCCTAAGTTTAACAAGGTTTTTCCAGAATTGAGATGCCCCCGAGGCACGAGCAAACATAGGGCTAGAAGAGGGGAAGTACTTAGCTTTTAGAATGTTGAACCAGAGGGGCTTGTCCTGGGTAATGGTCATGATCTTCTACCACCATTTGATGGTCAAACATTTGTTCATGACTAGAGTATTGAGAATGCCCAGCCCCCCAAGGCTTTTAGGCTTACAAATAAGGTCCCACTTGACCAAGCGATATTTGCATTTGTTATTAGCCGTGTTCCAGTAGAAGGCACCTCTATGTTTATCAAATCCAGCATAGGTTCCCACAGAAAGAAGATAAAAGCCCATCAAGAACATCGGGATTAATGTAAGGCAAGCATTGATCAAGGCCACTTTACCCGCCTGAGTGTTGTACCTGCCCCTCCAGGGCATAACACGATTACCAACTTTGGCCACCATAGGAGCAAAATCTTTAGCAAGAAGTTTGTCGGGAGTGACAGGCAGACCCAAATATTTAATAGGGAAAGAGCCAAGAGAACAATTCAAAAGACAGGCAACCCGCAAGGCCTCTGTGGCCGGAACGCTAGTGACAATGACTTCACTTTTGGAGAAGTTGATCTTAAGGCCCGAGAGAGCTTCAAAACAAAGGAACAGGAATTTGAGATGGGCATTGCAATGTTCCTTCAGTTCCACCAAGATAATAGTGTCGTCCGCATACTAAAGGTGACTAATCCCATCCGGGATGAGGTGTGAGATGACAGGAGAGATATGGCCGGCCTTCGCGGCCCTAGACAGGATATTAGATAGAGCGTCCGCCACAAAGTTAAAGAGAATGGGCGAGGTCGGGTCGCCTTGCCTGAGACCCCTAGAGTTCTTAAAAAACTGCTAACTTTCCTGCTGACAATAATGGCAGTATGGCCCCCCATGACCAACTGCAAAATACGGTGGACCACACCACTGTCAAAGCCTTTAGCCACCAGAACTTGTTTGAGGAATCCCCAGCTTACCGAGTCATAGACCTTTTCAAAATCCAATTTAAGAATGACAGTCTTGCTACCCGATTTATGGATATCATGAATAATTTCATGTAGGCAAAGAACCCCATCCAGAATAAAACGTCCCTTGACAAAGGCCGACTGAGTAGGGGAGAGGGTCCGGTGAGCCACCGAGGTGAGGCGAGTAGACAAACATTTGGCAGGGAATTTGGTGAAGTTATTAATAAGAGCAATAGGTCTAAACTGAGAAATGAGCTCAGCACCCTTAATCTTAGGGATAAGGGAGATAACCGCATAGTTGAGCCTAGATATGTCTACTGTCCCCAGACAGTAACCTTGAATGACGCTGCAAATGAGATCTTTAAGATGAGGCCAAAAGTTTTTAAAGAAGGGGATGGAAAAGCCATCTGGGCCTGAGGCAGAATTAGGATTCGCTTTATTAATCACAGAAAAAATCTCCTCTTCAGAGTAAGGGATCAGCAGGGCAATGTTTTCTTCCGGGGAGACCATGACACCCTGGTTCCAAAAGTTAGAAGACAGCCTGAACCCCTGGTTAGGTTTGGCAGAAAGGAGAGAGGAAAATAAGGTCACAATATGGTTTAAGATGGTGCCATGGTCAGAAGACCTAGCCCCGTCAACGATCAGGCTATCAATCAAGCAAATGCGCCGCCTCCCATTGGCGATGGCAAAATAATAGGCAGTTGGGGAATCTCCTTTAAGCATCCAATTAATCGAGCCCCTTTGGCGCCAATAAATCTCGTTAAGGAGGTGAATCTGACAAGGGAGTGTTCAAGGGAGAAGCGAAGGGCCCAGTCAGAATCGGAAAGACCAGAGGAGTCAGCCCGAGTGTCGAGAACCTTGATCTGGGCCATGAGAAGGGCCTTCTCTCTGTGTTCCTGGGCCGCGTGATTACGGGACCATCCACAGAGAAATTTGCGTAGCAAGCCCGAACAATTATGCCAGTCGTCCAAGGGCCCAAAGGAGCGATGTGGCGCCGAAAGAAAGCCATTAATTTTAGATCCGAGGAGGTCACGAAAGCCATCAACAAGAAGCCAAGAAGTGTCGAACTAAAACCTAGGGGGGGAATAGATCGAATCCCGGCATCGAGAATAAGAGGGGCATGGTCCGAGCCCACAATCGCCTTGGATTTGAGTGTAGCGAGTGGGAAAAGCGAGTCTCAATTCGAACAAACAAGGACTCTATCCAGAACAGAGCGAATAGGGGAAATTTGATGATTAGACCAGGTAAATCTAGAACCCACCCTAGGGATCTCATGAAGAGCGCAGGAACTAATGAAATCGTTAAAAGCGTCAGCCAGTGCCCAAGAGAAGTTATTAGTGTTCTTATCCGCGGGAGAGCGTAGCAGGTTAAAATCGCCTCCGATCACAAGTGGGAGGGTACAAGCTTCGAATTTGTTCGTGATTTCGTCCAGGAGGGGGGAGAGAGAGTGATCTACCGGGCCATAAATGACCATAATTTCCCAAAGCGTATTGAGCTAACGGTGAAAAACCACGGAGCTGGCCCAAAAGATACCATGATCAAAAGTAACAAAGTCGAAAACATCGCATTTCGAACCTAACAGAATGCCACCCGAGTGGCCAGAGGAGGGAAGTAGATTCCAATCAAAGCAATCAGCCCCCGCAATAGAAGAGAGTTCTTGGGAAGAGAAGGATGATTTGAAGGTTTCAACCAAACCAATCAGGTCTATATTATCACCCCTGGCAATATCTTTAATTTGGTCCCGGCGCCCCCGAGCCCCGAAACCTCTAATATTCCAGAAAAGAGCTCTCATTTGTAGGAAAGGTTCTTAATACGTAAGCTCGACCTGCAGGGTGCCAAGCAGGTTTTAGCACGTTTAGAGACACCCTTCTTCACAGAGATCTGAGGGATAGCATCGCTGGCTGAGACCCCCTCCTTCATAACCCCAGCAGCCACAACTGAGGGGGTAGGAGGAGCCGCGGCGGCCTCTTTAGCCTTGGCCAAAGCCGTCTGGGCCACCTCATTGGCCCTAATAAGAGCAATCAGAGAAGAGGGAGATCCAAAATTATGGTCAAGAGAGATACCAGAATCCGCGAGAACCTTAGACAAATGCTCATCCAAGTAAGAAGGCAAAACAAGCCTAGTGGGTGAAGAGATGTTATTAGCCAACGGGGAAAGGGGAGGAGGAATACCTGAAGCAAGGAGATCACGAGCAGCCGCATGCCTAGCCGCCTTGTCAGCCACCCGCATACCACTGTCGCGGATCCGTCCACTTTTGCGCGCCGTAGAGGAAGGAGATCGAATCGGAGTAGACCGAGCCACCGCCGGAGAGGCCTAACCCGCCACGTCGCTCATATCACCATCGAGACGGCGACACAGACCCGCTGCAGACAGCTTGGTCCCTGAAGAAGCCGGGCTGCGAGCGAAGAACTTGCGGACAGATGACTTGCGCTTGGGAAGAGAACCCATCGCAGCGCGGAGCGGGGAGGCGGGGAGGTCCTCAATGCCAGAAAGAGACGGAGACCCCGGCCGAACCGGCAAGTTGGAACAAACCCCCGACATAGGAGTGCCAGCAGGCGGAGCAACCGGGGCAGCCTGAACAGAAACATGCTCATCAATCAGATCCTTTCCACCATCCTTGCTCTTCGGGGCATTCTCCTTGAAAATCTCGTGACTTTCCGAACCCATTCCATCCCACTCTGAAGCTGTGAAGTGAGGTAGCGAGCCCCCGCTCAAGTTGCCAGCATTGTCGCCCACGCTGCCAGGGTTATCAGCCGAAGGAGGAGGAGGGGGTGGGGAGTGGGAGTTGGCGTCGCCCTCCACTCGCACCCGAAGTCTGAACCCATCCACAGAAGGGAAAACATCAACAACACCATGAATGCACAGGGGGTCCACCGCCTAGATTTTGAGGCGAACGGGGCCAAGGACAGAGAGAGAATCCTGATCAACCATGATAGGCTTGCCAATGATAACACCGAAGGCCATGACGAACTCGGTACATCGTAAGGTAGGAGGGACATCATCCACAAGGACCCAAGTCTCCGAGAGAGGTGAGATGGGTTTTGCACCATTGGCAGCCGCCTTCACCAAGACAACCAGTTGATTGAGAGGAAGAGTGAAGCTTGTGCAGGAAGAAATCATCTTAAGACTGCTCTTGGAAGGGAAGAACACAGCGAAATCGAAATCTGAGAGCTGTTGGACCTGCCAGTCCCAACCCCCATCATCCCAAAGTTTAAGCTCATCCAGGAGAGTTTGAGTGGTGATTTTGTGGTCTTTGATCGAGATGATGGCAGCATTGGAGAGCGCAGGGGCCACTGCCACCTGAGGAATCTCACTGTCAAGCGCGAAGAAGGAACATCCAGGGAGACCTTGACAAAAGAGCTTAAAAGACGCAGATTTGTGGCGGTTTTGACAGTTCACCGTAAGGTGGCCTTCCTCTCCACAAATCAGGCAGAACGGGGGGTTGAAACAGCGGGATTGGAAGTGGCCAGGTTGATGACAGGCGAAGCAGGTGAGATAAGGGTTAGGAGGTTCGATGGGCGGAGGCGATGGACGGGCCGACGGAGGAGGAGGAGGAGGGAGAATCCCGTCATCCAAGACGTCAGAGGACGAGCCAGGGCCAGACGCCGGGGGCCGACGACCAAGAGAGCCAGATCCGCCACTCCCACGACCCAACGAACGCCCACCGAACCCAAACGGCGGACCGGAGACGCGACCACCGCCACGACCCAGGGGGTCGGGCCATGCGAGGGAGGAGGAGGGGGACGGGCCACAGAGCCAGAGCCGCCAGCAGCTGTCGCGACCTCCCATGGATCAGCCCCAGATCCGCCCGATCCAGGGGCATCAGATCCCGAGCGTGCCACGGCCGACGCCGCCGCCCTAGCGCGCTCATCCCTCTGGACCCACTCGGGCCCCGCCGCCCAGGCCTCACGCTCGCTGGCCACTTGCTGCTGAGCCGCCTGCTCGGCTTCCAGCTTAGAGCGGAGGGACACCTCGAGCTCCAGATCGACCGCCCCGTCGCCCGTGTCCTCCCACGGCCGCTTCAGGCCCGACACAGTGGTACACCCCGGATGTAACCTACCTTATTTGTACTCCGACTCTTGCCATTTCCGGCACTAAGTTATTCTATTTCCTCATTGTTGGCTTTTTGTCTCTGTGTATTTTGTCTTTGTCATGCATCTCATATCATGTCATCATGTGCATTACATTTGCATACATGTTCATCTCATGCATCCGAGCATTATCCCCGTTGTCCATTTTGCATTTCGGCGCTCCTATGTCCTCCGGTGGTCCTTTCTATCTCTTTTCGTGTGCGGGTGTTAAACGTTTTCGGATCAGACCGAGACTTGTCATGCGGCCTTCGGTTACTACTGGTAGATCGCCTGTCAAGTTTCGTGCCATTTGGACTTCGTTTGATACTCCAACGGTTAACCGAGGGACCGAAAAGCCCAAGTGTGTGTTGCAGCCCAACACCCCTCCAAAGTGGCCCAAAACCCACCAAAACCTCTCCCATCATCTAGAGAGTTCGATCACGATCGTGTGGCCGCAAACCGCACCTCATTTGGAGCTTCCTAGCTCCCTCTACCTCTATATATAGGTCCCTCCACGAAAATCCCGGGTCTCCTCTCCCCCTAACCCTAAATTTCAGCTGGCACCGCCGCCGAACACGTCCGCCGGCGCCGGACATTATTCCCACCGCCGCCCGCAACCACTGAGGAGCCGCCACATGTCCTGGCCAGCCTCCCCACCGCTGCGGCCCGCAAGGCCCAGGGAAAGCCATTCCCGGCCCGAGTCACCGCCGACCGACGCCCGCGTCCGCGCTCGGTCCCCGCCGCCATCTTCTTCATCGCCGGCGCGCTCAGCCGCCGCCCACGCTGTCGAGCGCCGCCCCGCTCTGCCGTCTCCTCGTCGCCGCAATGCCGGCGCCGACCACCGCAGACACCGCGCCGGCGCCTCCCCCTCGTCGACGTCACGACGACCCTCCCCGACCGGTTCCCGATCTCCGGCGAGTCCCGCAGCGCTCCGGCCACCGCGCCAAGTCTGGAGACCTTCGTGCGCATCTCTGGTGACCTCGTCCTCGTGAAGCTACAGTGCCGGCCCGAAACCCTAGATCTCAGATCCACTCTCGGGGTTGACTTTTTCCCTCTCCAGTTATTTTTTTTGCAATATTTGATGCATCATAACACTGTCATCGTAGCTCCGATTCATGCGTGTAGCATATCAAAATGTTCGTCTCGACGAGTACATCATTTCATCTCATTGCATCATTTTCATTTGAGCTCATCTTGATGCCCGAAATGCTGTTGGAAGAGGGCTATGTGATAATAGTTTCAGATATGTTTCAGCAAATGCACTTTTGTCATTTTTGCCATGATTAATGTGTGCATGCTATGATCCTGAGCTCTACATTTGTTTTGAAGAATGCCATGCCATCTTTACAGGGGTGTATGCCATGTATTTTTGTGATCTTTCTGGTGACTAGCACAAGCATGCAAAGTAGCTTACTCAATGATGCTGATTTCAGGGACTTAGAATTTCACTAAGTCCTTGCCCTGTCCTTATTTTTATGCCATATGTTAATGTTGTTTCCTAGTGATCCGTGCCTCTTTTGAGCATGATCAGTAAGGATGTGTTGTAGATAATGTTGTGCTATTTCCATCCATGTCTTTGTTTGCAATTATGGAGCACCCTAGCTTGAATCAATCGAGCTCTACTTTTGCTATAAAATGTTCCTGGCAGATTGTTAACATGTTTAGCAATTTTGCCGAGCTTGTTGTTGATCCGTGCATGCTATGTTGTTGTTCTTGCCATGTCTAGCTTCTATGCCATGTCTATTTGCTGGGTGTATGCTTATATTATCATGCAATGCCTCGTAGTGAGTGCATCGAGCTCGTAAACATGCCTACTTGTTATCTGTTTTGCCATGTTCCAGTTTTTCACTAAATCTGAATCTTTTTGTGTTTTTGCTATGTTCACATGCTCGCAATTGTATTTTCTGATCCCTTTTGGCTCATGGTCACTAGGGGACTTTTGTTACATGCATAGAGTAGCTTCATTCCATGCCTTGCTTTGCCATGATATGTTCCAGTAGCATATAGTTTTTGTGCTCTAAACATTGCTTCCTGATGATAAATTCCTGACTTATTGATAATTTCACAAAGTCTGTAACCTGTTATCATTTGCTCTTTTGTCATGCTTGTTTGAACCTGTTAGTAGATGAATTAGCCGTAGATCAGTGTTCATCTTTAGTCAAGCATCATGAGTGGATCCCTGCCATGCATTTTGTTGTCATGTTGGAGTGCTGTTGCATGTTGTTCTTGATGCATTTAGGAGGCTATTTGTTGTTTATCGCAGACCGGTGCCATATTTGTTTTGCTTGCCATTTCCAAACCGTGCATCCGAATCCGGTGATCTTTATATCGATTTCGATCGAAATCACCTCACCTTTCCAGGGGCACTCTTGGATTTCCAATTTGAGGCCAGGTCTAATCATTCCTTTGCAAATCATGCATATGCATCACATATCGCATCTCGCATATCATACCATGTTTGCATCATGTTGCTTGAGCATTGCACGTGGTTGATTGTGTTCCTTTTGCTTGTTGTTCTTGCTTGGGTAGAGCCGGGAGACAAGTACGTGAACGAGGAGGCCGATGAGTACGCCCACGAGGATCAAGGCAACTCTGATAACTTTGTAGGCAAGATGACCATACCCTCGAAATCACTTCTATCTTTGCTTGCTAGATGCTCGCTCTTTCGCTATGCCTATGCTACGATACCTACCACTTGCTTATCATGCCTTCCCATATTTCCATGTCAAACCTCTAACCCACCATGTCCTAGCAAACCGTTGTTTGGCTATGTTACCGCTTTGCTCAGCCCCTCTTATAGTGTTGCTAGTTGCAGGTGAAGATTGGAGATCGTTCCTTGTTGGAACATGTTTTATTGTTGGGATATCACTATATTATCTTGTTTATCTTAATGCACCTATATACTTGGTAAAGGGTGGAAGGCTCGGCCTTATGCCTAGTGTTTCGTTCCACTCTTGTCGCCCTAGTTTCTATCATATCGGTGTTATGTTCCCGGATTTTGCGTTCCTTACACGGTTGGTTTATAATGGGAACCCCTTGACAGTTCGCCTTGAATAAAACTCCTCAAGCAATGCCCAACCTTGGTTTTACCATTTGCCACCTAGCATTTTTCTCCCTTTGGTTTCTGGATCCCAAGGGTCATCTTTATTTAAACCCCCCCCCCCTCCAGGCCAATGCTCCTCTGAGTATTGGTCCAAACTAGAGCCCTATGCAACGCCCCGTCGGGGAAACTCGAGGTTTGGTTTTAGTTGTATGGAGTGCTCATCTAAGTGTGCCCTGGGAACGAGATATGTGCAGCTCCTATCGGGATTCGTCGGCACATTCGGGCGGTGTTGCTGGACTTGTTTTACCATTGTCGAGGATGTCTTGTAACCGGGATGCCGAGTCTGATCAGATTGTCTTGGGAGAAGGAATATCCTTCGTTGACCGTGAGAGCTTGTGATGGGCTAAGTTGGGACTCCCCTGCAGGGATTTGAACTTTCGAAAGCCATGCCTATAGTTATTGGAAGACAGGAATTTGTTAATGTCCGGTTGTAGATAACATGAAACTTAACTTAATTAAAATGCACCAACCGCATGTGTAACCATGATGGTCTCTTCTCGGCGGAGTCCGGGAAGTGAACACGGTGTTGGAGTAATGTTTGACGTAGGTTGTTCTAGGATCACTTCTTGATCATAGTTGTTCGACCGTGCCTTTGCCATCTCTTCTTGCTCTCTTTTGCGCATATGTTAGCCACCAAATATGCTAGTCGCTTGCTGCAGCTCCACCTCATACCTTTGCCTTACCTATAAGCTTAAATAGTCTTGATCGCGAGGGTGTGAGATTGTTGAGTCCCCGTGACTCACAGATTACTTCCAAAACCAGATGCAGGGACCGATGATGCCGCTCCAGATGATATGACCGAGCTCAAGTGGGAGTTTGATGAAGACTCTCGTCGTTACTACGTGTCTTTCCCAGATGATCAGTAGTGGTGCCCAGTCGGGGTGATCGGGGACTTTGTTGCATTTGGGGGTTGATCTTTATTTTGGTTCCGTAGTCGGACCTTGAGTGTATTGGATGAATGTAATGACTATTTTATGTATTTGTGTGACGTGGCGAGTGTAAGGCAACTATGTACCTTTCCCCTTTATTTATTTACATGGGTTGTTGTGAAGGTTACCTCACTTGCGACATTGCTTTCAATGCGGTTTTGCCTCTAAGTCGTGCTTCGACACGTGGGAGATATAGCCGCATCGAGGGCGTTACAAGTTGGTAATCAGAGCCTTCCCCGACCTTAGGAGCCCCCTGCATGATCGAATCGTTGGCGTTGTTGAGTCTAGAAAAATGTTTTGAGTCATTTAGGATTATATATATCAGAGAGTTAGGAATCCTCGGTCCCTTCGTCGCTCTCGTGAGGCATCCTGACGTAGAGTTTTGACTCTTCTCTTCTCAAATTTCACTAAAAAAATTAGGATCACGCGGGTCTCTTGGAATCATTCCGATGGTTTTGTGACGAGAACATTGTTCTTGGTGCCTCTTGACATTTACGGGTTGTGGCAGTGTCCCGGGGAGTTGAGCTCCGAGGTGTTGTCGTCACAATTTTATCGTTGAGATTCTGGAATACCTGAGTTTCGCCGACATCAAAAATCTCTTTTATGCAGTTGTTGGTGATATAACCTCGACACCACCCAGTATTGGGGCGGGAGTTCGGGAGTATTGCCATAACTTGTATAATGGATGCTTTTCGAAGGTTGAGGTAAATGATTTCCGAAGGTTTCTTGGTTATTTGTTGAAGGATGGATACAACTGGATGTAGGATTTTCTAGCTTTGGGTGAGATATTATGCTTCCCCTGTATCCCCAACACCTGATTGCATAACCGGAAAGGTTCGGGAGTTTCATAGGTGGGAATTCATGTAGCTCTAGTTCTTCTTCCGCGGATATTTGGTTTGTGATTGGGTAATCATCACCAAGTATTTGTTCTTGTTCGTACCTTGTTGTTTTATTCTTCTACCTCTATCTAAGTGGCTTCTCAATTTATGGAAATGTGACCATTTCAATTGGAATTCATTCGTTCATTTTGTTCGGATGTGAAGACTTTATGTTGCAATTTCAATCCGTTTGATTCAGCTTAAATATTTGTCTGTCAATATGCTAACGGATGTCACCCTCTTCAGGATGGCTCCTGCTAAGGGTCAGAATAAGAATCAGGATCCGCCACCACCACCTCCACCTCCGGAGGCATGGCAAGATGTGATGGCCACTACCAATGGAAACACGCAGCTGATCATGCAAATTCTGCAAGAGCGCAACCAAGGGAATCATGGCCTTGCCAACAATCAGAATCAGTTTGCTACACTCAACCAGTTCCTTGCTAACCAGCCAAAGACCTTCACCAACTATGTCGAGGCCTCGGACGCTGATGATTGGCTCATGGATATATGCAAGCATTTCGAGTGCAGCAACGTCAGGCCTGAGGACTTTGTCAAGTTTGCCTCCTTCCAACTCAAAGACCAAGCTGCAGAATGGTTTCAGCAATACAAAGATTCCAAAGGAGGCCATGTGATTACCTGGGATGAATTCCATCAAGACTTCAGAGCTCATCACATTCCTCGGAGTGTTGTTGAAAGCAAACATGAGGAATTCTGCAACTTGAAGCAAGGCAACTTGTCTGTTTACCAGTATAACATTCTATTCCAGAGGCTCGCTCGTTTCGCCAAGCAAGACGTCCCTGATGAGAAAAGCATGATTTATCAGTTCAGGGGTGGCCTCAGAGAAGATCTTCAACTTGCTCTCGTGCTTTTCGAGCCTCAGAAGTACGATGAGTTTTACAACATGGCACTGAAACAAGAGGCTGCTCAACTCAAGTGCGATGCTTCCAAGAAGCGAGTCAGAGATGCGACTCCTTCTTCCTCAACTCAAGTGGCTAAGCAGCAAAAGTATTGGCTGCCTCCTCCTCCGTTCCGTCAGCCTTATCAGCAGAAGAGCAAAGGTGGCAATGGATCTTCCCACCCACCCAACCCTGGCTTTTAGAACAAGACTTCGTCTCAAGCTCCAAGATCAAGTGCTTTGTATCACCGTCCGCTCTCGAAGGTCACGTGCAACAAGTGTCAGTAGAAGGGTCACTATGCCAACAAATGCTTCAATCAGAGGCGTCTTCCTCCTCCTCCTGTGAGATCAGCTAGTACCGCAGTGGTCAAGCATAACCCCAAGTTTGCTAAGGTCAACATGGTGAACGCAGCTCAGGCAGAGGACTCGTCAGATGTCATCATGGGTAACCTTCATGTTAACGATGTTCCTGCAAAAGTTCTTTTTGACACTGATGCATCACATTGCTTCATTTCTAAACCTTTTGCATCAAAGTATGAGTGTGATTATAAGTATTTGCAAAGACCTTTGCAAATCGTGTCCCCGGGCAAGCAAATGACAGCTAATATCTGCGTCCCGGATGTTACTATCACATTGGGCGACTACAAATTTCTAGCTTCTCCTATTGTTCTGGGCGACTCGGATATTGATCTTATTCTCGGAATGGATTGGCTTTCTAAGCACAAGGCTCACCTTGATTGTGCTGCCAGGCAGATTCAATTGACTCATTCATCTGAGGATGTTATTGTCTTTGCCGCTCGTGATGATACCATTCGTCTGTTTTCTCTCAATGAGAAGGGTGAACTGGATGCCACCTCTCAAATTCCAGTCGTTAGCGAATATCAAGACGTCTTTCCAGAAGAGCTTACAGGAATGCCTCCACACCAGACAGTTGAATTCATCATCGATCTTGAGCCTGGCACGGAACCTGTTTGCAAATGTCCTTACAAGCTTGGACCTGAAGAGTTGAAGGAGCTAAAGAAGCAACTCGATATTCAAGAGCGAATGGGTCTCCTCCAACCAAGTTCTTCTCCATGGGGTTGTGGAGTTCTTTTTGTGAAGAAGAAGGATGGAATGGACCGACTTTGTGTCGACTACCGTCCATTGAACAAGAAGACTATAAAGAACAAGTACCCACTTCCCAACATCAACGAGTTGTTTGAAAAACTCAAAGGTGCTCAAGTATTATCCAAGCTTGATCTCCGTATGGGCTATCATCAGATTCGCATTCATGAGCCAGATATCCCTAAGACAGCATTCAGAACAAGCTATGGTTCATATGAATACAATGTCATGTCTTTCGGTCTCGTCAACGCTCCGCCAACATTCTCTCGCATGATGAATCTCATCTTCAACCCCTAGATAAATGACTTTGTCTTGGTATACCTCGATGACATTTTGGTCTTTTCCAAGAACAAGGAAGATCATGCCAAGCACTTGCGTTTGGTTTTGGATAAACTCAGAGAACATCAGTTCTATGCCAAGTTTTCAAAGTGCGAGTTTTGGCTCGATGAGGTTCTCTACCTTGGACATATCATCTCTGCCAAGGGCATAGCGGTGAATCCTGAGAAGGTGTCTGCAATTGTGAATTGAGAACCACCTAAGAACATGAAGCAACTCCGCAGCTTCCTTGGGCTCGCAAGCTATTGTAGAAGGTTCGTCGAGAACTTCTCTAAGATCGTGAAGCCTCTTTCCAACCTTCTCCGGAAGCACGTCAAGTACGTTTGGTCTCCTGAATGTGACATCGCTTTCAACACCCTAAAAGAGAAATTAGTCACTGCTCTAGTTCTGACTCCTCCTCATGAATCCAAATCGTTTGAGGTCTTCTGTGATGCTTCTCTTCAAGGTCTTGGTGTAGTGTTGATGCAAGAGAAGAAAGTTGTGGCTTATACCTCTCGCCAGTTGAAGGCCAATGAAAAGAACTACCCCACTCATGACCTCGAGTTGGCGGTAGTTGTGCATGCTCTTTTAACTTGGAAATACCTCTTATTAGCAAGAAAAGTGGACATCTTCACTGACCACAAGCGTCTCAAGTACATCTTCACTCAGCCTAATCTCAACCTCAGGCACACTCGTTGGGTCGAGATGATTCAAGAGTATAATCCGAGTATTGAATATACTCCAGGCAAGGCCAATTTAATTGCTGGCGCATTGAGCAGGAAGGCTTACTGCAACAGTTTGATTCTCAAGCCTTACCAACCCGAGCTTTGTGAAGCTTTCCGCAAACTCAATCTGCAAATTTTTCCTCAACGATTTTTGGCCAACCTCCAAGTCTCTCCTACTTTGAAAGATCAGATTCGTGAGGCTCAACTTCTTGATGCTATGGTGAAGAAGGTGAAGACTAGGATTGCCAAGAGTCAACCGATCGCATTGTTGTGCCTAAAGGTGACCTTCGTAAAGTCATTATGAATGAGGCTCACAATTCACTCCTCTCTATTCACCCTGGAAGTACAAAGATGTACAATGACCTCAAGCATTCGTATTGGTGGACTCGAATGAAGCATGAGATTGCTCAGTTCATGAATGAATGTGATGTCTGCAGAAGAGTGAAGGCAGAACACCAACGACCGGCTGGTCTCGTCCAACCACTTACCATTCCAGAATGGAAGTTTGACCACATTGAGATGGACTTCGTGACTGGATTTCCAAAGTCCAAGCGTGGCAATGATGTTATCTTCGTTGTCATCGACAAACTCACTAAAGTGGCTCATTTCCTTCCTATCAAAGAGTCTATCACTACAGCTCAATTGGCAGAGCTATATACCTCCCGAATTGTCTCTCTGCACGGCATTCCGCAATTGATTTCTTCAGATCGTGGCAACATCTTCACCTCCAAGTTTTGGGATTCTTTTCAGAAGGCCATGGGCACCAACATCCATTTCAGCACAGCTTTTCCTCCTCAAACTAGTGGCCAAGTCAAGCGAGTTAATCAGATTCTTGAAGATATGCTCAGGGCTTGCGTCATCTCTTTCGGTATGAAGTGGGAAGATTGTCTTCCATATGCCGAGTTCTCCTATAACAACAGCTTCCAAGAGAGTTCGGGCAAGGCCCCATTTGAAATTCTCCATGGCAGGAAGTGTCGTACTCCTCTTAACTGGTCAGAGACTGGTGAACGTCAACTTCTTGGCAATGACTTGATCACAGAGGCAGAAGAGATGTGCAAAGTCATTCGTGATAATCTCAAAGCCGCGCAATTGCGCCAGAAGAGCTACTATGATAGCAAACATCGTGACTTGGCTTTTGAGATCGGAGACCATGTTTACCTCCGCGTCTCTCCAATGAAAGGTACTCGTCGCTTGGGTATCAAAGGGAAGCTTTCCCCTAGATACGTGGGTCCTTTCAAGATCGTCAGCAAGAGAGGCGATCTCGCCTATCAACTTGAGCTTCCCTCCAATTTTGCAAACGTGCACGACGTGTTTCATGTCTCTCAGCTCCGCAAGTGCTTCAAGACCCCTGACCGCACCATCAACTTCGAAGACATTGATCTCCAAGAAGACTTGTCTTATCGTGAGCACCCCGTTGCTATTCTTGAAGAAACTGAGCGCAAGACTTACAACAAGTCTATCAAATTCCTCAAAGTCAAGTGGTCACATCGTTCTGACCGTAAATCCACCTAGGAACATGAGGATCACCTCCACTCTGAGTACCCGGAGTTTTTCCAGTCCTAGATCTCGGGACGAGATCCTTTCGTAGTGGTGGAGTGTTGTAACACCCCGGATGTAACCTACCTTATTTGTACTCCGACTCTTGTCGTATCTGGCACTAAGTTATTCCATTTCCTCGTTGTTGGGTTTTTGTCTCCATGTGTTTTGTCTTTGTCATGCATCTCATATCATGTCATCATGTGCATTGCATTTGCATACGTGTTCATCTCATGCATCCGAGCATTTTCCCCGTTGTCCGTTTTGCATTCCGACGCTCCTATGTCCTCCGGTGGTCCTTTCTACCTCTTTTCGTGTGCGGGTGTTAAACGTTTTCGGATCATACCGAGACTTGTCATGCGCTCTTGGTTTACTACCGGTAGATCGCCTGTCAAGTTTCGTGCCATTTGGACTTCGTTTGATACTCCAACGGTTAACCGAGAGACCGAAAAGGCCTCATGTGTGTTGCAGCCCAACACCCCTCCGAAGTGGCCCAAAACCCACCTAAACCTCTCCCATCATCTAGAGCGTTCGATCACGATCGCGTGGCCGCAAACCGCACCTCATTTGGAGCTTCCTAGCTCCCTCTACCTCTATATATAGGTCCCTCCACGAAAATCCCGGGTCTCCTCTCCCCCTAACCCTAAATTTCCGCTCGCGCCGTCGCTGGACACGTCCGCCGGCGCTGGACATTATTCCCACCACCGCCCGCAACCACTGAGGAGCCGCCACGTGTCTTGGCCGGCCTCCCCACCACCGCGGCCCGTGAGGCCCAAGGAGAGCCCTCCCCGTCCCGAGTCGCCACCGACCGACGCCCGCGTCCGCGCCCGGTCCCCGCCGCCATCTTCTTCGTCGCTGGCGCGCTCAGCCGCCGCCCGCCCCGTCGAGCGCCGCCCCGCTCCGTCGTCTCCTCGTCGATGCAACACCGGCGCCGACCACCACTACCACCGTGCCGCTCCACCGCGTCAGCGCCGCCCCCTCGCCGGCGTCACGACGACCCTCCCCAGCCTGTTCCCGATCTGCGGCGAGTCCCGCAGCGCTCCGGCCACCGCGTCAAGTCCGGAGACCTTCATGCGCATCTCCGGCGACCTCGTCCTCGTGAAGCTACAGTGCCGGCCCGAAACCCTAGATCTCAGATCCACTCTCGGGGTTGAATTTTTCCCTCTCTAGTTATTTTTTTTGCAATCTTTGACGCATCATAACTCTGTCATCGTAGTTCTGATTCATGCGTGTAGCATATCAAAATGTTCGTCTCAACGAGTACATCATTTCATCTCATTGCGTCATTTTCATTTGAGCTCATCTTGATGCCTGAAATGTTGTTGGAAGAGGGCTATGTGATGATAGTTTCAGATCTGTTTCAGCAAATGCACTTTTGTCATTTTTGCCATGATTAATGTGTGCATGCTATGATCCTGAGCTCTACATGTGTTTTGAAGAATGCCATGCCATCTTTTCAGGGGTGTATGCCATGTATTTTTGTGATCTTTTTGGTGACTAGCACAAGCATGCAAAGTAGCTTACTCAATGATGTTGATTTCAGGGACTTAGAATTTCACTAAGTCCTTGCCCTGTCATTATTTTTATGCCATATGTTAATGTTGTTTCCTAATGATCCGTGCCTCTTTCGAGAATGATCAGTAAGGATGTGTTGTAGATAATGGTGTGCTCTATCCATCCATGTCTTTGTTTGCAATTATGGAGCACCCTAGCTTGAGTCAATCGAGCTCTACTTTTACTATAAAATGTTCCTGGCAGATTGTTAACATGTTTAGCAATTTTGCCGAGCTTGTTGTTGATCCGTGCATGCTATGTTGTTGTTCTTGCCATGTCTAGCTTCTATGCCATGTCTATTTGCTGGGTGTATGCTTAGATTATCATGCAATGCCTCGTAGTGAGTGCATCGAGCTCGTAAACATGCCTACTTGTTATCTGTTTTGCCATGTTCCAGTTTTTCACTAAATCTGAATATGTTTATGTTTTTGCTATGTTCACATGCTCGCAATTGTATTTTCTGATCGCTTTTGGCTCATGGTCACTAAGGGACTTTTTTTATATGCTTAGAGTAGCTTCATTCCATGGCTTGCATTGCCATGATATGTTCTTGTAGCATATAGTTTTCTTGCTCTAAACATTGCTTCCTGATGATAAATTCCTGACTTGTTGATAATTTCACCAAGTCTGTAACCTGTTATCGTTTGCTCTTTTGCCATGCTTGTTTGAACCTGTTAGTAGATGAATTAGCCGTAGATCAGTTTTCATATTTCATCAAGCATCATCAGTGGATCCCTGCCATGCATTTTGTTGTCATGTTGGAGTGATGTAGCATGTTGTTCTTGATGTATTTAGGAGGCTACTTGTTGTTTATCGCAGACCGGTGCCATATTTGTTTTGCTTGCCATTTCCAAACCGTGCATCCGAATCCGGTGATCTTTATATCGATTTCGACCGAAATCACCTCACCTTTCCAGTGGAACTCTTGGATTTACAAGTTGAGGCCATGTACAATCATTCCTTTGCAAATCATGCATATGCATCACATATCGCATCCCGCATATCATACCATGTTTGCATCATGTTGCTTGAGCATTGCACGTGGTTGATTGTGTTCCTTTTGCTTGTTGTTCTTGCTTGGGTAGAGCTAGGAGACGAGTACGTGAACGAGGAGCCCGTTGAGTACGCCTATGAGGATCAAGGCAACTCTGAGAACTTTGCAGGCAAGATGACCATACCCTCGAAATCACTTCTATCTTTGCTTGCTAGATGCTCGCTCTTTTGCTATGCCTATGCTACGATACCTACCACTTGCTTGTCATCCCTTCCCATATTGCGATGTCAAACCTCTAACCCACCATGTCCTAGCAAACCGTTGTTTGGCTATGTTACCGCTTTGCTCAGCCCCTCTTATAGTGTTGCTAGTTGGAAGTGAAGATTGGAGATCGTTCCTTGTTAGAACATGTTTTATTGTTGGGATATCACTATATTATCTTGTTTATCTTAATGCACCTATATACTTGGTAAAGGGTGGAAGGCTCGGCCTTATGCCTAGTGTTTTGTCCCACTCTTGCCGCCCTAGTTTCTGTCATATCGGTGTTATGTTCCCGGATTTTGCGTTCCTTACACGGTTGGTTTATAATGGGAACCCCTTGACAGTTCGCCTTGAATAAAACTCCTCAAGCAATGTCCAACCTTGGTTTTACCATTTTCCACCTAGCCTCTTTTTCCCTTGGGTTTCCGGAGCCCAAGGGTCATCTTTATTTAACCCCCCCCCCCGGGGCTAGTGCTCCTCTGAGTGTTGGTCCAAACTAGAGCCCTGTGCAGCGCTCCCTCGGGGAAACTCGAGGTTTGGTTTTAGTTGTATGGAGCACTCATCTGAGTGTGCCCTGAGAACAAGATATGTGCAGCTCCTATCGGGATTTGTCAGCACATTCGGGCGGTGTTGCTGGACTTGTTTTACCATTGTCGAGGATGCCTTGTAACCGGGATGCCGAGTCTGATTGCATTGTCTTGGGAGAAGGAATATCCTTCGTTGACCGTGAGAGCTTGTGATGGGCTAAGTTGGGACTCCCCTGCAGGGATTTGAACTTTCGAAAGTCGTGCCCGCGGTTATGGGCAGATGGGAATTTGTTAATGTCCGGTTGTAGATAACCTGAAACTTAACTTAATTAAAATGCACCAACCACATGTGTAACCGTGATGGTCTCTTCTCGGCGGAGTCCGGGAAGTGAACACGGTGTTGGAGTAATGTTTGACGTAGGTTGTTCTAGGATCACTTCTTGATCATAGTTGTTCGACCGTGCCTTTACCTTCTCTTCTCGCTCTCTTTTGCGCATATGTTAGCCACCAAATATGCTAGTCGCTTGCTGCAGCTCCACCTCATACCTTTGCCTTACCTATAAGCTTAAATAGTCTTGATCGCGAGGGTGTGAGATTGCTGAGTCCCCGTGACTCACAGATTACTTCCAAAACCAGATGCAGGGACCGATGATGCCGCTCCAGATGATATGACCGAGCTCAAGTGGGAGTTTGATGAAGACTCTCGTCGTTACTACGTGTCTTTCCCAAATGATCAGTAATGGTGCCAAGTCGGGGTGATCGGGGACTTTGTCGCATTTGGGGGTTGATCTTTATTTTGGTTCCGTAGTCGGACCTTGAGTGTATTGGATGAATGTAATGACTTATTTATGTATTTGTGTGACATGGCGAGTGTAAGCCAACTATGTACCTTTCCCCTTTATTTATTTACATGGGTTGTTGTGAAGATTACCTCACTTGCAACATTGCTTTCAATGCGGTTTTGCCTGTAAGTCGTGCTTCGACACGTGGGAGATATAGCCGCATCGAGGTCGTTACAAGTTGGTAATCAGAGCCTTCCCCGACCTTAGGAGCCCCCTGCTTGATCGAATCGTTGGTGTTGTTGAGTCTAGAAAAATATTTTGAGTCATTTAGGATTATATATATCGGAGAGTTAGGAATTCTATTTACTCCTCAGTCCCTTCGCCGCTCTGGTGAGGCATCCTGACATAGAGTTTTGAATCTTCTCTTCTCAAATTTCACTAAGAAAATTAGGATCACGTGGGTATCTTGGAATCGTTCTGATGGTTTTGTGATGAGAACATTGTTCTTGGTGCCTCTTGAGATTTAGGGGTTGTGGTAGTGTCCCGGGGAGTTGAGCTCCGAGGTGTTGTCGTCACAATTTTATCGTTGAGATTCTGGAATACCTGAGTTTCGCCGACATCGAAAATCTCTTTTATGCAGTTGTTGGTGATATAACCTTGACACCACCTAGTACTGGGGCGGGAGTTCGGGAGTATTTCCATAACTTGTATAACGTATGCTTTTCGAAGGTTGAGGTAAATGATTTCCGAAGTTTTCTTGGTTATTTGTTGAAGGATGGATACAGCTGGATGTAGGATTTGCTAGCTTTGGGTGAGATATTATGCTTCCCCTGTATCCCCAACACCTGATTGCATAACCGGAAAGGTTAGGGAGTTTCATAGGTGGGAATTCATGTAGCTCTAGTTCTTCTTCCGCGGATATTAGGTTTGGGATTGGGTAATCATCACCAAGTATTTGTTCTTGTTCGTACCTTGTTGTTTTATTCTTCTACCTCTATCTAAGTGGCTTCTCAATTTATGGAAATGTGACCATTTCAATTGGAATTCATTCGTTCATTTTGTTCGAATGTGAAGACTTTATGTTGCAATTTCAATCCGTTTGATTCAGCTTAAATATTTGTCTGTCAATATGCTAACGGATGTCACCCTCTTCAGAATCGCTCCTGCTAAGGGTCAGAATCAGAATCAGGATCTGCCACCACCACCTCCACCTCCGGAGGCATGGCAAGCTGTGATGGCCGCTACCAAAGGAAACACATAGCTGATCATGCAAATTCTGCAAGAGCGCAACCAAGGGAATCATGGCCTTGCCAACAATCAGAATCAGTTTTCTATACTCAACCAGTTCCTTGCTAACCAGCCAAAGACCTTCAGCAACTATGTCGAGGCCTCAGACGCTGATGATTGGCTCGTGGATATATGCAAGCATTTTGAGTGCAGCAATGTCAGGCCTAAGGACTTTGTCAAGTTTGCCTCCTTCCAACTCAAAGACCAAGCTGCAGAATAGTTTCAGCAATACAAAGATTCCAAAGGAGGCCATGTGATTACCTGGGATGAATTCCGTCAAGACTTCAGAGCTCATCACATTCCTCGGAGTGTTGTTGAAAGCAAGCGTGAGGAATTCCGCAACTTGAAGCAAGGCAGCTTGTCTGCTTACCATTATAACATTCTGTTCCAGAGGCTTGCTCGTTTCGCCAAGCTAGACGTCCCTGACGAGAAGAGCATGATTTATCAGTTCAGGGGTGGCCTCAGAGAAGATCTTCAACTTGCTCTCGTGCTTTTCGAGCCTCAGAAGTACGATGAGTTTTACAACATGGCACTGAAACAAGAGGCTGCTCAACTCAAGTGTGATGCTTCCAAGAAGCGAGTCAGAGATGCGACTCCTTCTTCCTCAACTCAAGTGCCTAAGCAGCAAAAGTATTGGCTGCCTCCTCCTCTGTTCTGTCAGCCTTATCAGCAGAAGAGCAAAGGTGGCAATGGATCTTCCCACCCACCCAACCCTGGCTTTCAGAACAAGACTTCGTCTCAAGCTCCAAGATCAAGTGCTCCATATCACCGTCCGCTCTCGGAGGTCACGTGCAACAAGTGTCAGCAGAAGGGTCACTATGCCAATAAATGCTTCCATCAGAGGCGTCTTCCTCCTCCTCCTGTGAGATCTGCTAGTACCGCAGTGGTCAAGCATAACCCCAAGTTTGCCAAGGTCAACATGGTGAATGCAGCTCAGGCAGAGGACTCGTCAGATGTCATCATGGGTAACCTTCCTGTTAACGTTGTTCCCGCAAAAGTTCTTTTTGACACTGGTGCATCGCATTGCTTCATTTCTAAACCTTTTCCATCAAAGTATGAGTGCGATTATTAGTATTTGCAAAGACCTTTGCAAATCGTGTCCCCGGGCAAGCAAATGACAGCTAATATCTCTGTCCCGGATGTTACTATCACATTGGCGACTACAAATTTCTAGCTTCTCCTATTGTTCTGGGCGACTCGGATATTGATCTTATTCTCGGAATAGATTGGCTTTCTAAGCACAAGGCTCAACTTGATTGTGCTTCCAGGCAGATTCAATTGACTCATTTGTCTGAGGATGTTATTGTCTTTGCCGCTCGTGATGATACCATTCGTCCATTTTCTCTCAATGAGAAGGGTGAACTGGATGCCATCTCTCAAATTCCAGTCGTTTGCGAATATCAAGACTTCTTTCCAGAAGAACTTCCAGGAATGCCTCCGCACCGGACAGTTGAATTCATCATCGATCTTGAGCCTGTCCCAGAACCTGTTTGCAAACGTCCTTACAAGCTTGGACCTGAAGAGTTGAAGGAGCTGAAGAAGCAACTCGATATTCAAGAGCGAATGGGTCTCGTCCGACCAAGTTCTTCTCCATGGGGTTGTGGAGTTCTTTTTGTGAAGAAGGAGGATGGAATGGACCGACTTTGTGTCGACTACCGTCCATTGAACAAGAAGACTTTAAAGAACAAGTACCCACTTCCCAACATCAACGAGC
This sequence comes from Triticum dicoccoides, assembly GCF_002162155.2. Classification (NCBI taxonomy): domain Eukaryota; kingdom Viridiplantae; phylum Streptophyta; class Magnoliopsida; order Poales; family Poaceae; genus Triticum; species Triticum dicoccoides. The sequence goes on along the minus strand of NC_041390.1, from coordinate 265,894,301 downwards.
TGTTTGAACAACTCAAAGGTGCTCAAGTATTCTCCAAGCTTGATCTCCATATGGGCTATCATCAGATTCGCATTCGTGAGCAAGATATCCCTAAGACAGCATTCAGAACAAGCTATGGTTCATATGAATACATTATCATGTCTTTCGGTCTCGTCAACGCTCCGCCAACATTCTCTCGCATGATGAATTTCATCTTCAACCCCTACACAAATGACTTCGTCTTGGTCTACCTCGATGACATTTTGGTCTTTTCCAAGAACAAGGAAGATCATGCCAAGCACTTGCGTTTGGTTTTGGATAAACTCAGAGAACATCAGTTCTATGCCAAGTTTTCAAAGTGCGAGTATTGGCTCGATGAGGTCCTCTACTTTGGACATATCATCTCTGCCAAGGGCATAGCGGTGAATCCTGAGAAGGTGTCTGCAATTGTGAATTGAGAACCACCTCAGAACATGAAGCAACTCCGCAGCTTCCTTGGGCTCGCAAGCTATTGTAGAAGGTTCGTCGAGAACTTCTCTAAGATCGCGAAGCCTCTTTCCAACCTTCTCCAGAAGCACGTCAAGTACGTTTGGTCTCCTGAATGTGACATTGCTTTCAACACCCTGAAAGAGAAATTAGTCACTGCTCCAGTCCTGACTCCTCCTGATGAATCCAAACCGTTTGAGGTCTTTTGTGATGCTTCTCTTCAAGGTCTTGGTGCAGTGTTGATGCAAGAGAAGAAAGTTGTGGCTTATACCTCTGGCCAATTGAAGCCCAATGAAAAGAACTACCCCACTCATGACCTCGAGTTGGCGGCAGTTGTGCATGCTCTTTTAACTTGGAGACATCTCTTATTGGCAAGAAAAGTGGACATCTTCACTGACCACAAGAGTGTCAAGTACATCTTCACTCAGCCTAATCTCAACCTCAGGCAGACTCGTTGGGTCGAGATGATTCAAGAGTATAATCCGAGTATCGAATATACTCCAGGCTAGGCCAATGTAATTGCTGACGCATTGAGAAGGAAGGCTTACGGCAACAGTTTTATTCTCAAGCCTTACCAACCCGAGCTTTGTGAAGCTTTCCGCAAACTCAATCTGCAAATTGTTCCTCAAGGATTTCTGGCCAACCTCCAAGTCTCTCCTACTTTGGAAGATCAGATTCGTGAGGCTCAACTTATTGATGCTATGGTGAAGAAGGTGAAGACTAGGATTGCCAAGAGTCAACCGATCGCATTGTTGTGCCTAAAGGTGACCTTCGTAAAGTCATTATGAATGAGGCTCACAATTCACTCCTCTCTATTCACCCTAGAAGTACAAAGATGTACCATAACCTCAAGCAGTCATATTGGTGGACTCGAATGAAACGCGAGAATGCTCAGTTCGTGAATGAATGTGATGTCTGCAGAAGAGTGAAGGCAGAACACCAACGACCAGCTGGTCTCCTCCAACCTCTTGTCATTCCAGAATGGAAGTTTGACCACATTGAGATGGACTTCGTGACTGGATTTCCAAAGTACAAGCGTGGCAATGATGCTATCTTCGTTGTCATCGACAAACACACTAAAGTGGCTCATTTCCTTCCTATCGAAGAGTCTATCACTGCAGCTCAATTGGCAGAGCTATATACCTCCCGAATTGTCTCTCTGCACGGCATTCCGCAATTGATTTCTTCAGATCGTGGCAGCATCTTCACCTCCAATTTTTGGGATTGTTTTCAGAAGGCCATGGGCACCAACATCCGTTTCGGCATAGCTTTTCATCCTCAAACTAGTGGCCAAGTCAAGTGAGTTAATCAGATTCTTGAAGATATGCTCAGGGCTTGCGTCATCTCTTTCGGTATGAAGTGGGAAGATTGTCTTCCATATGCCGAGTTCTCCTACAACAACAGCTTCCAAGTGAGTTCGGGCAAGGCCCCATTTGAAATTCTCTATGGCAGGAAGTGTCGTACTCCTCTTAACTGGTCAGAGACTGGTGAACGTCAACTTCTTGGCAATGACTTGATCACAGAAGCAGAAGAGATGTGCAAAGTCATTCGTGATAATCTCAAAGCCGCGCAATCGCGCCAGAAGAGCTAGTATGATAGCAAACATCGTGACTTGGCTTTTGAGATGGGAGACCATGTTTACCTCCGCATCTCTCCAATGAAAGGTACTCGTCGCTTCGGTATCAAAGGGAAGCTTTCCCCTAGATACGTGGGTCCTTTCAAGATCGTCAGCAAGAGAGGCGTTCTCGCCTATCAACTTGAGCTTCCCTCCAATTTTGCAAACGTGCACGACGTGTTTCATGTCTCTCAACTCCGCAAGTGCTTCAAGACCCCTGACCGCACCGTCAACTTTGAAGACATTGATCTCCAAGAAGCCTTGTCTTATTGTGAGCACCCCATTGCTATTCTTGAAGAAACTAAGTGCAAGACTCGCAACAAGTCTATCAAATTCCTCAAAGTCAAGTGGTCACATCATTCCGACCGTGAATCCACCTGGGAACGCGAGGATCACCTCCTTTCTGAGTACCTGTGTGGGTGTTAAACGTTTCCGGATCAGACCGAGACTTGTCATGCGGCCTTGGTTTACTACCAGTAGATCGCCTGTCAAGTTTCGTGCCATTTGGACTTCGTTTGATACTCCAACGGTTAACCGAGGGACCGAAAAGGCCTCGTGTGTGTTGCAGCCCAACACCCCTCCAAAGTGGCCCAAAACCAACATAAACCTCTCCCATCATCTAGAGCGTTCGATCATGATCGCGTGGCCGCAAACCGCACCTCATTTGGAGCTTCCTAGCTCCCTCTACCTCTATATATAGGTCCCTCCACGAAAATCCCGGGTCTCCTCTCCCCCTAACCCTAAATTTCCGCTCGCGCCGGCGCCGGACACGTCCGCCGGTGCCGGATGTTATTCCCACCGCCTCCCGCAACCACTGAGGAGCCGCCATGTGCACTGGCCGGCCTCCCCACGGCCGCGGCCTGCGAGGCCCAGGGAGAGCCCTCCCCGGCCCGAGTCACCGCCGACCGACGCCCGCGTCCGCGCCCGGTCCCCGCCGCCATCTTTTTCGTCGCCGGCGCGCTCAGCCGCCGCCCGCGCCGTCGAGCGCTGCCTAGCTTCGCCGTCTCCTCGTCGCTGCAAAGCAGGCGCCGACCACCGCCGCCACCGCGCCGCCCCCTCGCCGGTGTCACGACGACCCTCCCTGGCCGGTCCCCGATCTCCGGCGAGACCCACAGCGCTCCGGCCACCGCGTCAAGTCCGGAGACCTTTGTGCGCATCTCCGGCGACCTCGTCCTCGTGAATCTACAGTGCCGGCCTGAAACCCTAGATCTCAGATCCACTCTCGGGGTTGACTTTTTCCCTCTCCAATTATTTTTTTTTGCAATCTTTGACGCATCACAACTATGTCATCATAGCTCCAATTCGTGCGTGTAGCATATGAAAATGTTCGACTCGACGAGTACATCATTTCATCTCATTGCATTATTTTCATTTGAGCTCATCTTGATGCCCGAAATGCTGTTGGAAGAGGGCTATGTGATGATAGTTTCAGATCTGTTTCAGCAAATGCACTTTTGTCATTTTTGCCATGATTAATGTGTGCATGCTATGATCCTGAGCTCTACATGTGTTTTGAAGAATGTCATGCCATCTTTAAAGGGGTGTATGCCATGTATTTTCGTGATCTTTGTGGTGACTAGCACAAGCATGCAAAGTAGCTTACTCAATGATGTTGATTTCAGGGACTTAGAATTTCACCAAGTCCTTGCCCTATCATTATTTTTATGCCATATGTTAATGTTGTTTCCTAGTGATCCGTGCCTCTTTTGAACATGATCAGTAAGGATGTGTTGTAGATAATGTTGTGCTCTATCCATCCATGTCTTTGTTTGCAATTATGGATCACCCTAGCTTGAGTCAATCGAGCTCTACTTTTGCTATAAAATGTTCCTAGCAGATTGTTAACATGTTTAGCAATGTCTATTTGCTGGGTGTATGCTTAGATTATCATGCAATGCCTCGTAGTGAGTGCATAGAGCTTGTAAACATGCCTACTTGTTATCTATTTTGCCATGTTCTAGTTTTTCACTAAATCTGAATCTGTTTATGTTTTTGCTATGTTCACATGCTCGCAATTGTATTTTCTGATCCCTTTTGGCTGATGGTCACTAAGGTACTTTTGTTATATGCTTAGAGTAGCTTCATTCCATGCCTTGCTTTGCCATGATATGTTCCTGTAGCATATTTTTTTCGTGCTCTAAACATTGCTTCCTGATGATAAATTCCTGACTTGTTGATAATTTCACCAAGACTGTAACCTGTTATCTTTTGCTCTTTTGTCATGCTTGTTTGAACCTGTTAGTAGATGAATTAGCCGTAGATCAGGGTTCATCTTTTGTCAAGCATCATGAGTGGATCCCTGCCATGCATTTTGTTGTCATGTTGGAGTACTGTAGCATGTTGTTCTTGATGCATTTAGGAGGCTACTTGTTGTTTATCGCAGACCGGTGCCATATTTGTTTTGCTTGGCATTTCCAAACCGTGCATCCGAATCTGATGATCTTTATATCGATTTCGAACGAAATCACCTCACCTTTCCAGTGGAACTCTTGGATTTCCAAGTTGAGGCCAGGTACAATCATTCCTTTGCAAATCATGCATATGCATCACATATCGCATCCCGCATATCATACCATGTTTGCATCATGTTGCTTGAGCATTGCACATGGTTGATTGTGTTACTTTTGCTTGTTGTTCTTGCTTGGGTAGAGCCGGGAGACGAGTACGTGAACGAGGAGCCCGTTGAGTACGCCTACGAGGATCAAGGCAACTCTGAGAACTTTGCAGGCAAGATGACCATACCCTCGAAATCACTTCTATCTTTGCTTGCTAGATGCTCGCTCTTTTGCTATGCCTATGCTATGATACCTACCACTTGCTTATCATGCCTTCCCATATTGCCATGTCAAACCTCTAACCCACCATGTCCTAGCAAACCGTTGTTTATCTATGTTACCGCTTTGCTCAGCCCCTCTTATAGCATTGCTAGTTGCATGTGAAGATTGGAGATCGTTCCTTGTTGGAACATCTTTTATTGTTGGGATATCACTATATTATCTTGTTTATCTTAATGCACCTATATACTTGGTAAAGGGTGGAAGGCTCGGCCTTATGCCTAGTGTTTTGTTCCACTCTTGCCGTCCTAGTTTCTGTCATATCGGTGTTATGTTCCCGGATTTTGCGTTCCTTACACGGTTGGGTTATAATGGGAACCCCTTGACAGTTCGCCTTGAATAAAACTCCTCCAGCAATGCCCAACCTTGGTTTTACCATTTGCCACCTAGCCTCTTTTTCCCTTGGGTTTCTGGAGCCCAAGGGTCATCTTTATTTAAACCCCCCGGGCCAGTGCTCCTCTGAGTGTTTGTCCAAACTAGAGCCCTGTGCAGCGCCCCCTCGGGGAAACTCGAGGTTTGGTTTTAGTTGTATGGAGCGCTCATCTGAGTGTGCCCTGAGAACGAGATATGTGCAGCTCCTATCGGGATTTGTCGGCACATTCGGGCGGTGTTGCTGGACTTGTTTTACCATTGTCGAGGATGTCTTGTAACCGGGATGCCGAGTCTGATCGGATTGTCTTGGGAGAAGGAATATCCTTCGTTGACCGTGAGAGCTTGTGATGGGCTAAGTTGGGACTCCCCTGCAAGGATTTGAACTTTCGAAAGTCGTGCCCGCGGTTATGGGCAGATGGGAATTTGTTAATGTTCGGTTGTAGATAACCTGAAACTTAACTTAATTAAAATGCACCAACCGCGTGTGTAACCGTGATGGTCTCTTCTCAGCGAAGTCCGGGAAGTGAACACGGTGTTGGAGTAATGTTTGATGTAGGTTGTTCTAGGATCACTTCTTGATCATAGTTGTTCGACCGTGCCTTTTCCTTCTCTTCTTGCTCTCTTTTGCACATATGTTAGCCATGAAATAGGCTAGTCTCTTGCGGCAGCTCCACCTCATACCTTTGCCTTACCTATAAGCTTAAATAGTCTTGATCGCGAGGGTGTGAGATTGCTGAGTCCCCGTGACTCACAGATTACTTCCAAAACCAGATGCAAGGACTGATGATGCCGCTCCAGATGATATGACCGAGCTCAAGTGGGAGTTCGATGAAGACTCTCGTCATTACTACATGTCTTTCCCAGATGATCAGTAGTGGTGCCCAGTCGGGGCGATCGGGGACTTTGTCCCATTTGGGGGTTGATCTTTATTTTGGTTCCGTAGTTGGACCTTGTGTGTATTGGATGAATGTAATGACTTATTTATGTATTTGTGTGACGTGGTGAGTGTAAGCCAACTATGTACCTTTCCCCTTTATTTATTTACATGGGTTGTTGTGAAGATTACCTCACTTGCAACATTGCTTTCAATGCAGTTATGCCTCTAAGTCGTGCTTTGACACGTGCGAGATATTGCCGCATCGAGGGCGTTACACAAGGCCTCGCTCGAAGAGCCACGGGAACGATCCATGGCCACCACGGCCGCGAAAGGGAGGGAGAGAGGTGGGTGGGGAGGATATCTACGGTAGGTGGGGATGCGGAGGCGGAAGCGGCGCAGGTCAGAATGAGACGCAGGAAACCCTAGAAACGGGGGAGCCGGACCCTTTTGGACCCATATATATCCAAAGCTGGCCAGATCGGGGAGGGGGGAAATGCAGGCCGGGCTAGCCAAGGCAGAGGGAGGCATGAGGGCCACGCTGGGCCCAGGGCCCAGGATGGCGAGGGGGGAATTCACTAAAGGACGACAGCGATGGCGGCCCAACAGGGGTAGACGGCCCAAGTTGGCCCAATAGAAATGACACGGGGGGCCCACGAACCTCACGCACAGGGGAAGGATCTAGGGTTGGGGAAGGAGAAGAAGCGACCACCATCGCCGCCCGTGGCGCCGGCACCAACACGGCCACCGGCGGCGAGGACGGCGAGGAGCAGGAGGAGCGCGTAGGCCCACCCGCCCGAGAAGAAGCACCCCCAAAAACCGCACGGCCCGGCGAGGGGAGAGCCCCCGAGCGCTTCCGTTACCGACCATGCCTCACCTGGAGCTAGGCTGATCCATTCCCCTGGACAGAGACCGCCGGGCGACCGCGGCCGCCCGGGGCAAACTTCCGAACCGGACCAGACGACCTAGACTCCGACGCCAGCGACGCGGCCGGAGGAGAAGCCAGGGGAAGGGAGGGAGAACCAACGTCCAGATCGGAATCCTCATCCGCCTCGACCGACGACAAGGCCCAGAACTTGTTCCCAGATCCGGATCCAGAAGCGAGCGAACAGCGAGTAGACCCATGCGGCGAGGGGAGGGGAGTGACGAGGGAGAGAACCAGCGATGGCTGAGGGAGGGGAGCGGGGAGGACCGGACCAGGACACCGGAGCGGGGACGGGGAGGGGGAGGAAGGAGAGGGGAGAGAGGAGGAAGGAGAAGGAGCCATTCTTCCTACTCCTAGTGAAAATTAACGTCCAGCTGGTTGGGACTCGAACTCATGTCCTGATGGTATTTTCCCAAAGAGAGCAACCACATAAGCTGCCTTTTGGGCTCAAAAGTGCCCAGGCAACTTATCAACATTGTGTACGGAATTGCCTTCACAATCAGATTGGGCGTAATGTTCATGCTTATGTGGATGATATAGTGGTGAAATCCAGAGAAGAAGAAACCGTGGTAACAGACCTGAAGGAGACCTTTGATAACCTCCGGGTCTACAAGATGATGCTTAACCCGGCCAAGTGTGTTTTCGGAGTCCCAGCTAGCAAGCTCTTGGGTTTTTTTGGTGTCTAACAGAGGTATTGAACTAACCCGGAGAAAATTAAGGCAATCACCTCCCTGGCCAAACTGGTGTGGATCAATGACGTTCAACGGCTGGCGGGTCGCGTCGCTGCTTTGAGCCGGTTCATAAGCCGGTTAGGGGAGAAGGCGATGCCTTTGTATCAGATGATGAAAAAGATGGATGACTTTGTTTGGAGTGATGTTGCAAACTCTGCTTTTGAGGATCTGAAGAAACAGCTTGCTGAGCCGCCGGTACTTGTTGCTCTGGTTGAGAAAGAGCCGCTATTGTTATACCTAGCCATTAACTCACGAGCTGTTAGTGTGGCAATTGTTTTGGAGCGCAAGGAGGCTGGCAAGGAACATTCGGCCCCACGGTCGGTTTACCACGTCAGTGAGGTATTGATTGAATCTAAACAAAGATATCCACATTGGCAGAAGCTCGTTTATGGGGTGTTCATGGCAAGCCGGAAGCTCAAACATTACTTTCAGGGTCACCCAATCACTGTGGTTAGCTTTGTTCCTTTAGGAGACATCATTCAAAATAGAGAAGCCACAGGACGAGTTGCCAAGTGGGCTATTGAACTTGAATCTCATGGTTTAAAGTATATGCCACGTACTGCGATCAAATCTCAAGCGCTGGTGGACTTCATTAATGACTAGACGGAGTTGCAGATGCCAGAGGAAAAACCAGACAACGCACATTGGATAATTCATTTTGATGGGTCCGGACAGTTGGAAGGCTCGGGGGCTGGAGTCGTTTTAACTTCTCCTCAAGGAGACAAGTTTCATTATGTATTGCGGTTAATGTTTCCTTGTACTAACAACGCAGCAGAGTATGAAGCCTTGCTCCATGGTCTTCGAATGGCTAAAGAGATGAGCCTGAGCCGGGTACGGTGTCTTGGCGATTCACATTTGGTGGCTCAACAGGTGTCAGGCAAGTGGGATTCCAAGGACCCTCTCATGGCGGCTTATCGCCGTGAAGTCGATGTTGTTGCAGGACATTTTAAAGGTTATCAGGTGGAACACATTGACCGTAGGAAGAACGAAGCGGCCGATGCTTCAAGCCGGTTGGGATCTCAGCGTAAGCCGGTGCCACCTAACACCTTTTTAGATGTTTTGCATAACACATCTGTTAAGTTGCCCACAGAAGAAGATTTGGTCGTTCCTGACCCAGAGGCACAGTTGGTGGTGGCTCTTCATGTCATTCCAGATTGGACAGTACAATTATTGGCTTACATGACCTGGGGCGAGTTGCCAGAGGATGAGACCCTGGCCCGACAGATAACTCGGCGGTCCAAGTCAATGACGATTTCTAACGGAGAGTTATACCATCACAGCGTCACTAGAGCGTTTCAGCGGTGTGTTTCTCCGGAAGAAGGCCAAGAAATACTTCATAGGATCCATGAAGGGGATTGTGGTCATCACGCCGGGTCAAAGTCTCTTGTGGCCAAAGCTTTTCTTCATGGTTTTTACTGGTTGATGGCTCATGCTGATGCAGAGGATCTGGTCAGTAGGTGTGATGGATGTCAAAAATTTGCACGACGAGCGCATGTGCCGGCTCAAGAGTTGCGGATGATTCCAATCACTTGGCCATTTGCAATCTGGGGGCTTGACATGGTTGGACCTTTCAAAAGGTCTAAGGATAAAAAGACACATCTTTTAGTGGCAGTTAACAAATTCACAAAATGGGTTGAGGCAGAGCCAGTGAGTAAGTGTGATGCAGCCACGGCGGTTCAGTTCATGAAAAAGGTGATCTTTCGCTTTGGTTTTCCACACAGCATTATCACTGACAATGGCACTAATTTATCCCAATGGGCTATGGAGGAGTTTTGTCAACGTGAGCATATCCGTCTTGATGTCTCTTCTATAGCTCACCCTCAATCCAATGGTCAGGCTGAGAGAGCAAATCAGGAAATCTTATTAGGTCTCAAGCCTCGGCTTATGGTTCCCTTACAACGGACACCGGGTTGTTGGGTAGAGGAGTTACCCTTGGTGCTGTGGAGTATCAACACCATTCCTAACAGGTCTATAGGTTATACACCTTTCTTCATGGTTTATGGAGCGGAAGCGGTGCTGCCTAGCGACATCCGTCATGACTCGCCTCGTGTGGTGGCTTACGCTGAAGCTAATAATGAACAAGCCCGACAGGAAGCACTTGACCTGTTAGATGAGGAGAGAGACTTAGCAGTGGCTCGATCAGCAATTTATCAACAGGACCTGCGCCGTTATCACAGTCGCCGGGTTAAGTCCAGGACTTTTCAAGAAGGTGACATGGTGCTCCGGCTCATCCAGGATCTGTCAGATGCACACAAGCTATCCCCGCCTTGGGAAGGACCCTTTGTGGTCAGCAAGAATTTAAACAATGGGTCATATTACCTCATCGACGTCCGAGAACACAAAGACTCACGTAAGTCGGAGGAGGAGACCCGCCGGCCGTGGAACATTGCTCAACTTCAACCATACTACACCTGAGCCACTGGCTCTTGTCATGTACATACTTTGACGTTGTATATACTATGATAAGTAATAAAGCAGGACCTCTGTCCTTTTCCTTTTCAAAGATTATATACCTCTACTCTTTTTCACTATTTAAATGACTATTAAGGAGCTGATCATATTTGAATCAAGTTTAACCTTTTTGGTCCGGCTTATGATTGTATTCGAGTCTAGATGTAAACCTCATGATCACTTGGGGGCTTCCTATTCAAATATAGATCTTATTCGAACCAAAGAGAACATATCTGTCGTAACCCTCTTGATCAGCTCAAAGTCAAACTCACTAGGGGGCTTCTTGATCGTATCTGAATCATAGCTTAACCCCTTTTGGGTCTGACTTGGATCGTATTCGAATCAGGGTCGTTAAAAACCTCTGAAGGTCGTTTGGGGGCTTCCTGTTCAAACATAGGTCGTATTCGAACCAAAGAGAACATAGCTGTCGGTACCCTTTTGATAGGTGCAATGCCAAAGCCATTAGGGGCTATATGATCGTATTCGAATCTTAGCTTAACCCCTTTGGTCCGGTTTACTGATCGTATTCGAATCAGAAACCCCCAATAGTTACAAAGTTAATTTATATTGTTTGCAAACTGTTATTTGCCTTACTGGTCTTTTATTGTCTCAATTTTAAATGATCAGCATGGTCTTTTCACCGACTTGACTATTTGACAATAAGCCGCCCAGGCATGAAGAAGCAATGACTTCTCAAAAAAAGGGACTGGGTCATGTAAACCGGTGGTCCAGATGCAAAAGATATAGGTATGACTGTTATTTATGAACAGTTCTTTCTTGTTAATCAAAGGTTGTTTCAACCTTATTTATTTTCATATCTGGTTCTGTTTTTTCTACTATGATAAAACCATTGGTCATGTACCGGGTATTCTGACCTGTTCGGTGCTAAACCGCCAAGCCAGTTTTTTCCTTTTCTACAGGAATAGAGCCGAAATATTACAGAGATAACCATAAATGTGACACATATATTGACATCAGGAAGCAAAGAGTCACACACGGCATCTTATGCACGATGGCATAGGCAAAATATGCAGTTGTTTCAAGCTAAATCTATTACAAGGCTTTAAAGAGCCCACAAAGATGGTTCTCACTCTTCCCTCACCGGTTCACCTTCTTCTGTTAATTGGAAGCTGGGATTGGACCAGTCAAAGCCGTTCACGGCAATGAACTCTGCTTCATCATCAATCAAGCTAGCCGGATCAACTTCTGGAGCAAACGTATGTTGACGAACCAGCGGGATAAGATCGGTCACCTTATAAGAGGGAGTCGCCATCTTCTTCTCCAAATCAAAACCCGACTGATATTTGTCAATGTTGGTCTCATCTCCAAGGACGGTAGCCTAAGGTTGAACTCCCCTCACGCAAGCAACAAAGTCATCCTGCTCAAATAGAGACCCGTCTTCTTTCATGGTAGAGTACCCCCTGGCTACATCCGTCGGGTCTAGATCTGGCACCTAGGCTTTGGAGCGGCTCTGTGCAGTCAAGGCTCCGGCTCTGGCACAGGATCGTTTGACATTTTGAAACCTGGCGGGTAAGATTGACAATTTTTTTCAAGACATCACTGAGCCGATTGGGTCCTTGGTTGGCAGGAGAGATAGCAGCAAGTGCTCGTTGAGCGCCAGTGTACAACTGCTCCACTAAGGTGTAGACCGCCTTAAGTTTGGTCACATTATCTTGGCTCAGATTTTTGCTTCGTGGACCTGCACATATTGTTTAAACAAGGGGTCAGCAGGCGGTTTATGTTCCGGGTCAAAAGAAGGTACAAAAGATCAGTACAGATGACTTACCAAAGATGGCAGAAACCATTTGAGACACCCAATTCTTTAAGCCGGTGAGCTCCATGGTAACCTCCTCAAGAGCAGTTTTAGCTTTTTCAGCGCGTTGTATAAGCAGCGTCTTTTCTTCAGCCCAGGATTTCTTTTTGGTAATCAAGCTGGTTTTCAATTTTTCCATCTCAAAAAAACTCAATTGAAGTTTAGAGTCAGCAGACTTGATTTCTGCCTCTTGATCCGCCAGCCAGGTCTTTGCATCAGTTAATTGAGAGCCCAATTCAGATAGGGCGTTCTACAAAACATACACAGGTGTGTCAAGGCTTAAGCTAAAAGTTATAAAGATTCAAGTCTCAAGTACTTTGCACCGCAATACCACTTGACACTTGGGGCTAATGTCTGCCAAAGCAATTTCTTATGACTCTTATATATTTCAAGTACCAAGTGCCTCACAAAGTAATAGCACTTGGCACTTGGGGGCTAATGCATGATATTCAGAAAGTTACTCAAGTTTAAACCGGATTGCAATGCTTATTAGGGCAGTTATGAAGTTAAGTACCAGTTCATTGATCAATTGAGACGGCCCTTGGGGACTACAAGTAAAGTTCACACTACTTTGCTGGACTTTTGAAAAAACTTAGATAGAAAGTATCAATCTATATCATAAAGTCTACAGATCATTAAGGTTCATCATCTGAAGACTCGGGGGCTGGCAGAGTATAAGTAAACTGGAGAACATACCTCATACTTTAGCTGCAATTGCTTCACCATTTCAATCTCTGATTCGTGGCTGGAATGAACGTGACTGAGATAGCCGAACAATATGTCACTAGCATTCAGATGAGTGTAATGAGAGATATCAAAACACACTTTCTGTCTCTCCAAGGCTTCTTGTTTAGCAGTGTGCCGAGCTAACACAGTAGGAGTCCCTGGTTCAACAAAACGGCTACTAGTGACCAGAACGTCATGATAAGAAGATGATGGCGGGTTAGCTAAACTAGATGGTTTCGTAGTAGAGGGGTTAACAACGGTATCATCAGCTGACGGCTCAGGAGGATCCAATTGAGTATTGGCAGCCGGGTCTTCTGGTGCTTCGGTTCGACGGGGAGAAGTTGGCATGGCCGGTTCAGGTGCAAGGACTGATGGGTCTTCCGCGGGTTTAGTTACTTTGGCCTTCTTGGACTTGGCTTGGCCACTAAGAAAGATGTTATGAGACAGTTAGTAAAAAGATGCAGTTTGAAAGACACGGAGGAAAGATGATTTTGTCCTTACCCAGGGGCAGTCTTGAAGGCCGGAAATTGAGTCTGAGATGAGTCGCCAGAAGAGCGAGACACCTCCTGCAGAAGATAAAATAAATTTAATAATGCAAGGGAGAAGATCCATTAATGGAAAGTAAAAGATGAAGATAAAAGAGACCTCATTCTGGCGTTTTTGAGGAGTTTGTTGAAGAACAGAAGGCGGTTCATCGTCGTTCCGAGCCTGACGGCGGCTCTCATGTCGCTGCTTTTTCAAAAGAAAATGAGGGTCCAAATAAGCCAAAGGGTGTGAAAACCTTACTTTCCGGGTTACCAGTCGAAGTTTTTGTCTTGGCAAATGGGCTGAGTCGGAGGAAATAGTTGCCTCTTCTTCAACGGCCTGACTGGCCCCCGTGTCGTCCTGGCAATAGTCAGTGTCAATAAGGTTATTAAAAACTGGCCAAGGGAGTCGAGGGCTACCTCCGACTCAGAAGTATCATCAAGCTTTAACAGGTCCTCAGCGGTGCTCTGTTTCTTCTTAGACCTCCGGGTCATCTTCTTGGCGGTTATGGCGGCGGCTCTAGCCTTCTTGGCGGCTTCATGGTCATACTTGGCTTTCTAGAAGTCAGATTTGGCCTGTAAACAAGATAAAAGGTCATGCAGGTATTTAAAACTACCGAGAAAAATACAAATAGAAAAAGGTCAGGGGGTTTTTACCTCAGGCGCGGGGTTAAGTTTGTAGAAGGGGTTTAACCCGACTTTACTGCAGTCTTCATATTTGCCGTTCACCAGAAGAGTTGACATTGAAACAATATCTTCTTCAGTGAGTTGAACGGAGCTGTGATGAGGAGAGTCATTTGGGCCTCCACCATATTCATACATCAATTTGGATCGGCGGCTTAGAGGGATGACCCGCCACAAGACCCAGCAATGAGTCAAGTCAACTCTGGTTAAGCCGTTCCCCAATAAGGCGTTAATCATTTTAATTGATGGAATAAGCTTCTTGCGTTCGGCGGCAGTGAGCTTATCAGGGAGTGTAAACTTGGAATCTAGACGCTCCGCGCGGTAACCCGGCAGTGGTTTCTCATTGGCTGGTGAAGTGTCTTGACAATAGAACCAGGTATGATTCCAGTCTTTGGGATGACTCGGCAAGACTATTAGGGGTAAGACGGTGCCCTCTCGGCGCTGAATCGAGATGCCTCCAAGTTCCAAGCTAGGGCCATTGGTACACTCGTTCTGGCGGTTCAGATAAAAATACTCTCTAAAGAGTTCCACAGTCGGTTCTTCTTGAAGATACACTTCACAGAGAACTTGGAAATTGCAGATATTGGATATGGAGTTGGGCCCAAGATCTTGAGGGTGAAGTTTGAAAAAGTGAAGGACGTCTCTGAAGAATTTTGAGCCAGGGGTGAAAAACCCCGATTCATGTGGTCAGAGAAGACAATGACTTCACCATCTTTGGGATTGGGCCGTTCCTCGCCCGGGTCAGGTGCACGGTAAGACATAACATTCTTCCCTGGCAAAAATCCTATGGTGAAGAATTCCTTCAGGTTATCCTCAGTTACTGTGGAAGGGATCCAGTTGCAAACAGTTAGTGTTTTTGACGGCATGATGATCAAAACACGAATTGAAAAGAAAGTAACGTGCCGATTCAATTCAATGGTGATGGTGAAGTTAAATGATGATGGTACAAATAAGTAATTGCGGCTTACATAAGGGCTAATGTCATACAAAGGAAAAGGTAAGCCGGCGCCATAAGCCACCATGACTACAGATATTTGAGAAATACCAGCCGCAGAATTGGTTAAGTGTTGAAACAAACAAGTTTCATAATTTCTTGATATTATTCTGGATCAAATGGCCATTCAAAATGGAAAATATTCTAGACCTAAAAATCTAGCACAGATGAGTTCATGAGTTCTAATGAGATTTTTTGTACCAAGAGAAGGAATCTACTGGCATCAAGGATGGGCACCAAACAACTATTGCACGAGTATATGCTCTTTTTGGATCAAGAAGATGCGGCTATGGAAGAACTGCGAAGAAACTGAGAAGAACACGCAGAAAACCTACGAACCCTAATGCGGATCTGAGAAACAGCAAGGCAAATACTTACAGCAACGAATCTTCCACGGAGAGTCGCTGCCGTTCTCTCGGCCGATTCCGGTTGATGCAGCGGCCAAGGTCGACAGAGACGAGGGGCTCTGCGACGGCGGCGGAGCTCGAGCAGCGGTGGGGTTACGAGAGGAGGAATACAAGGAAAGAGGAAAATGAGAAATACCAGGGCGTGCCTATTTATAAGAGGATAAGCAAACAGGCGGGCACGAAAATCGAGGAAGACCCGAATAATGATTATCCAACTAAACGGACGCCTCGATTCTCAGAAGGCATTAAAGGATAAAAATCCATTGAGTATGACATCATAGTAGTTTTTTGTGTATTCAAGAGATGATGTCATGGCGGGTTACAAAAATTTCTGCGAAGAGAGGAAGATGGATTTCGTCTAAGTATTTTAGATTGACAAAGAACAAAGTTCCAAGTCAACCTGGGGCCTAATGTTGGGGATATAGCTACTAGGTATGACCCGTCCAAGAGGGGTCGGGTCAACCCCAATGGCGGGTTATAAAAGAAGCCCAGTATTATTCAAGGTGATAGTTTGTTAAAGACTCATAGAAGGCCTAAGCCCAGAGGCGACTTAAGGCCCAATATTGTAAACCGCCGTATGTAAAGAAAGACTTGTAAAGAAAGGCATGTAAAAGAAGTCACCGAGCCGGACACGTTTTATGAGCCAGCTGGGACTCTATAGGCCGCCAGGCGTCAACCCGTGTATATAAGGGGACGACCCGGCGGCGGCTTAGAAAGAGGAGACAACAACCCGTGTATATAAGGGGACAAAGCCAGGACAAGCCTATTCGCTCCCTGGTCTTCGAAACCCCAGCAATTCCAAACACAGCTAGACGTAGGCTTTTACCTTCATCGTAAGGGGCCGAACTAGTATAAAACCTCTCGTGTCCTTTGTCCCGATTAACCCCTTTAAGCTTCCTAGTGGCGATGGCCCTACGACTAAGTCCTTTCGCTAGGACATCTGCCGTGACAATTCCACGACAAATTCTCTTTCATATGTGTCCGTGTTAATGTGAGGTTTATAATCCTCTTCATTGGGGAGGTGGTCTAACACGTGGTAGCACTTCACAAATGACATCCCAACCATTGAGATTTGGATCACTTTGACAGGCCCACGGTAGATAGAAAACTTGGGTTGCATGTTGAGCCATAATATATACATCGGGAACATCCAAATGGGTGCTTTGTTTGATTTCCACTAGCCCTAAGTGTTCATGAGTCCTTCTAGTCTCCTTCGGCTGGAACCAATAACATTTGAAGACTACGACGTTTGGTGGGTTTGCACCAAAGAATTTAAGTTCATAAATTTCTTCAACTCTTCCATAATACTAGGTATCTCCTTCGCCGATAGTAGAGACACAACAATTTGTAGACTTTCAGTCGGCCATAGATAGCTCTTTGCCATAGGCACAAAAGCGATACCCGTTGATGTCGTATTTGTCAAATGAATGGACCATAAAGTCAAAACCATTAGTGAGTTGTCTCAGTTCGGCGTCCAAAAACTCTGAATTAGCCTACAAGTTTAATACGAAAGGGATTGTTGCATTAGCCACAAATTGGACGAAGAAATGAAATGGTCTAATGGAAGTTACCGTTTGTTTGAACCAAGAGATTAAACCGGGATAGCCGCCTTCATGCTTTGCCAGAAGCTCATACTCTTCAATGGAATCCTTTTGGATCACCGCTCCATATGAGAATTTGGCAACATATCGATTGTATCAAATTTATTCGGGAATAAGAGTAGTTCAAAGAAATTAGAAGTTGCGAAACAATGTACAGAGAACTTACTCGATGTACGGTCGCACTTCTGTTAGGTTGGTGAAGATATAAATGAAATGATCTACCATTCTTCAAAATCCAACGTCAAGGAATTAGAAGCACCGGCTGGTGTGAGATCCCCTTTTAATAGGCTGACGTTGGATCCACCCTTTTTAGGGTCGTCAGCATTGTACGGAGGCTTCGGATTATGCAAATGACGATTTTTGGCTTCGTAGTGTGCCGTCACGAAGTTTGCTGCCTCATCAGTAATGAATGCCTCAGCCATCGATGCTCCAATTCTACATTTATTTTTACACTTTGCTCGTAGCGTCTTCTGCATCCTCTCAGTTGCGTAGTACCAACGATTTTGCACGGGCTCCCCCAATCTTGCCTCGGCTCGGAGATGCAAAATCAAGTGCTGCATTGGATTAAAGAAGCCCGGCGGAAAGATCTTCTCTAACATGCAAATGAACTCCGGCGCCAACTCTTCCATTTCTCCTAGAAGGCTAGGCGATAGTTCCTTCGCACAAAGAACACGGAAGAAATAGCTCAGCTCTGCCAGTACTAGCCATTCTATCGGGACCCCGAGCCTAAGTCGCACCGATCTAGCATGTAACACATCATATCACTTGGCGGCCTCACGCACGGTATCCCCACGGGTGCCACCTTACCTGGCCCGGGACCGTTTGTGCCTTTTGGCTCACGTATATGATAGTGTCGCTAGCATCAATATGACAGAGAACCCGGGCCGACATGACTAGTCGTGAATCAAAAGTGGCACTAACTTCCAGGGACAGGCATACATGACCCACCAACGAACGTGTCGGTCATCAATGTATGAACCCAAGTCGTAGCAAGCTACAAGGACTTAAAGGAACAACGCGTGACATTTCCCCGAAGGGACAAACACAGGAACGAAGAAGGACACATGCCAGCTAGCCTAAGTGTTCCGAAGCAGTAGCAAGCAGCCATGCTCAGTGGAAGCACTAGGAGACATTTCCCCATAAGAGAGGCTACCAATAATAAACAACTAGGTTGTCGAATCCCACACATACCAAGCATTTCAAAATCATACACACAATATGCTCGATATGTGCAAATATAACATGGCATCACAACAAAACTCTACAACTCAAAGTATTAATTTAGAAGGCTCCGAAGAGTCATACATAGTAAGAATTAAAATCATGGGTCACATGACCCAACATACAGAGCATACAAGCAATGGAAGCATAAACATGTCTGGTACAGACATCTGAAAAGAAGGGCTTAGAGCCTCACTATCTACAAGACCCTACCAAGGGTACAAGATCGTAGCTGAGGTAACAAGCTAAACGTCGAAGTCCATGCAGAACTACTAGTGAGACTGAAGTCTCTCTACAAAAACATAAATTAAGCAAATGTGAGTACAAATGTACCCAACAAGACTTACATTAGAACTGTGTACATATACATCAGTATCAACAAAGGGGTGGTGGAGTTTAACTGCAGCAAGCCAGCTTTGACTCAGTGGCTATCCTGTACTACGACTGCTCGTAACTTTTTTGCGATGGCGCACACGAGTCCACATATTCACCATATCAATACACCACTATGGATCCGCTCCCCTCTCCCTATGAGATGGCCATCCATAGCACTCACGCTTATCTTGCGCATTTTAGAGTACCCACTTTCACTTGTCTATGATTTGCATAAGCAACCAGTAGTCCATTTCCGCAAACGTGACTATTCGAATAGATCATGTTAACCCTCCAGGGGTGTACTTCTTCACACACGCTCTCGCCACTTACCGCCATGTACACGTCATGTATCTCGGCAACCTTCAAGCGGAAGCCTGGTGAGGGTGTCGGCCATGACCGGACTAACCACGTAAGACTCAAGTCTAGGTTTATCACCTATTCGGGTTCCATCCACAAGGGAGTTCGGCCGAGGTTTCCATCACGACCCCAAACAATGTGAGCAGGGTTCCCAAGCCCACCATCCGGGTGCCACTTGGTACACTGTGCCACTGCACCTAGTCTGTCCCAAGCCCACATGTACTGGGTGCCACTTGGTAGACTACTAGCACTACCTACAAACACCAGAAAGTAGTCGCAACTCCTGGACAGAGATCGAGGCGATTAATAAGTCGAGAGGGGTCGAGTTACTGGAACCCAATGTGTGGTAGTAACTGTCTTTGATCACAGACACAGAACTCAGTTCCTGAGGTCGGTCCCAATGAGACAACCCACCATGTACTCCTACATGGCATCTCATCGCTACCTTTACCAAATCGTGTTCACACACATAGCTCTCACACAGTAGGACAGGTTCACACCATTCCAATCCATCCCAGATGAATCAGACCTGACACAACTCTAAGCTTAGCAGGCATAACAAGCAAGCATGAATGAGTAGGTACATCATGGCTCAAAAAACTCCTACTCATGCTAGTGGGTTTCAACTATTTACTATGGCGAAGACAGGTCATGTAGAGGAAAGGGGTTCAGCTACCGCAGCATGTAACAGTTGAAACGTTGTTGTCCTAATGCAGTAAAAGAGAGCAAGAGCGAGAGAGTGGGATTGTATCGGAATGTTCAATGGGGGTTGCTTGCCTGGAACTTCTGAAGATAGTATAGCTCTTCATCGGTGTCATCGAACTCATCGTCGGAACAACGTCTACTGAGAGGGAACAAACACCGGCAAACAAGAGATAACACAATCAATGCAATGCAACAATATGATGCATGATCATGACATGGCAAGAATGTTACGATTTGAGATAATGCAGCTAGCAACGATTTAAATGGGGTTGGTTTGAACCCAAGGTTCAAATTCAAACTCCATATGTGAAATTCAAATGCCATTAATTCCAATTGTCTTATATAGGAATTTAAGTCATTCAAACATGCATGGAAGTAGCTTAAATGGACAGATTGGATTTTTCTGATAACTTTTCATATATAAATTATTTCATTCTGAGCTACGGTTTATTTTGTATGAATTTTTGAAGTTTTGAGTAATTTCTAAAATAAATAAATCATTTTTGATTTATTTTAAACTCCAGAAACATTTACTGCGTCAGCACTATGTCACTACAATGTCAGCATTGACCAAAGTCAAAACTGACCTGTGGGGCCTACATGTCATCGAGTGAGTTAACTAACATGGTTATTTAACCTGAACAACGAAGCCTGTTAGTAGGGCTGGGCCCACTTTTTAGTGACTAGGGGTTAGTTAAGCATGTGATTAACCCTAAAGTAATGACACCACGTCACCTAATCCGGGGTTAACCGCTGGTGACCGCAGCCGACGGCGGCGACACGCCGGAGATGCTCGGGCTCGCGCTACAAGCAGTGGTTTGCGGCGGGGTTTGGCTCTACGACGAGCTGACGTTAGCGCGCATCTGGTGGAGCAAACTGGAGGAGTTGGGGTGGCCTAAAATGACACCGGCGATGACAAGCATGCTGGCCGGTGTTCGGACAATGAGAGGAACGAGGCTACAGAGTGCTAGTAGCTGGCCAAAGGGGTTCTCTAGACTCCTGGGACCTCTAGGAGCATAACCGTGCGGCGGGTTTGAGCGGAGGAGCTTGCGAGCACAAGGCTCGCCGGCCATGGCGGTAGCCAGAGCTCGGGTGCACGGGGATGGCGGATAGAGAATGGGAACGGAGGGGGAGAGCATAGGGGGAGGATCAGGAGCTCACAGGGTGCTGAAAAGAAGCTCGGGGAGGCCGAGGAAGCACGGACGGCGGCGAATCGAAGGTGAGGTTCCCGGCGGCCGGAGGTTGAAGACAAGCTCGAGGACAACACTGCAGGGCTCTCGCGGTCGAACGGACTGGTGTAGACGATGAAGGAGATGACGTAGGTCCTTCTGGATGCTTCGGCAAGCCAAGTGGTGGACGGTGGCCGCGGTGGTGCTTGCCGGCGTTCTCGGGTGTGTTCGAGGGAGAGCAGGAGAGGGAGGCAGAGGAGGGTAAAGTGAGCGCGGAGAGGTGGGAAGGATCTAGGGGGCGTGGGTGTCTTCGTGGCTCAATCAGAAGACTCGGAGAAGACTCGGGGAGGAGTACAGCGAGGCAGGCAGGAGGTGGCACGGCCGGTGTCGTGCCCGGTCTCTCCCTCTTCCTACTGGCAGAGGTTGAAGATGACCTCTTCGCACCTGGTGGGCTCGGCCAACTATACCAAGCGAGGTGTCCAGGCCAGGTAAGCTTCTCTCTCTCTCTCTCTCTCTCTCTCTCTCTCTATGTGTGTGTGTGTGTGTGTATGTGTGTGTGTTGTTGGGGAACGTGGTAATTTCAAAAATTTCCTACGCACACGCAAGATCATGGTGATGCATAGCAACGAGAGGGGAGAGTGTGATCTATGTACCCTTGTAGACCGATAGCGGAAGTGTTAGCACAATGCGGTTGATGTAGTCGTACGTCTTCACGGCCCGACCGATCAAGTACCGAAACTACGGCACCTCCGAGTTCTAGCACACATTCAGCTCGATGACGATCCCCGGACTCTGATCCAGCAAAGTGTCGGGGAAGAGTTCCGTCAGCACGATGGCGTGGTGACGATCTTGATGTACTACCGTCGTAGGGCTTCGCCTAAGCACCGCTACAATATTATCGAGTACTATGGTGGAAGGGGGCACCGCACACGGTTAAGAATATGATCACACGGATCAACTTGTGTGTCTATGGGGTGCCCCCTGCCCCCGTATATAAAGGAGCAAGGGGGAGGCCGGCCGGCCCTTGTGGGCGCGTCAAGGAGGAGTCGGATTCCTACTCCTGGTTGGAGTAGGTTTCCACCTTTCCTAGTCCAACTAGGAGAAGGGGGGAAAGGGGGGAAGAGGGGAAGGAAGGGAGAGAGGGGCCGCGCCCCAAATCCCTTGTCCAATTCGGACTGGGCTTGGGAGGGGCGCGCGCCACCTCCTGGTCCTTCCCACTAAGGCCCATTAAGGCCATTGCTTCTTCCTCGTATTCCCGTAACTCCCCGGTACCTCCGAAAATACCCGAATCACTCGGAACCTTTCTGATGTCCGAATATAGTCGTCCAATATATCGATCTTTACGTCTCGACCATTTCGAGACTCCTCGTCATGTCCCCGATCTCATCCGGGACTCCGAACTCCTTCGGTACATCAAAACTCATAAACTCATAATATAACTGTCATCGAAACCTTAAGCGTGTGGACCCTACGGGTTCGAGAACAATGTAGACATGACCGAGACACATCTCCGGTCAATAACCAATAGCGGAACCTAGATGCTCATATTGGCTCCTACATATTCTACGAAGATCTTTATCGGTCAGACCGCATAACAACATGCGTTGTTCCCTTTGTCATCGGTATGTTACTTGCCCGAGATTCGATCGTTGGTATCTCAATACCTAGTTCAATCTCGTTACCGGCAAGTCTCTTTACTCGTTCCGTAATACATCATCTCGCAACTAACTCATTAGTTGCAATGCTTGCAAGGCTTATGTGATGTGCATTACCGAGAGGGCCCAGAGATACCTCTCCGACAATCGGAGTGACAAATCCTAATCTCGAAATACGCCAACCCAACATGTACCTTTGGAGACACCTATAGAGCTCCTTTATAATCACCCAGTTACGTTGTGACGTTTGGTAGCACACAAAGTGTTCCTCCGGTAAACAGGAGTTGCATAATCTCATAGTCATAGGAACATGTATAAGTCATGAAGAAAGCAATAGCAACATACTAAACGATCAGGTGCTAAGCTAATGGAATGGGTCATGTCAATCATATCATTCTCCTAATGATGTGATCCCGTTAATCAAATAACAACTCTTTTGTTTATGGTTAGGAAACATAACCATCTTCCATTAACGAGCTAGTCAAGTAGAGGCATACTAGTGACACTCTGTTTGTCTATGTATTCACACATATATTATGTTTCCGGTTAATACAATTCTAGCATGAATAATAAATATTTATCATGAAATAAGGAAACAAATAATAACTTTATTATTGCCTCTAGGGCATATTTCCTTCAGTCTCCCACTTGCACTAGAGTCAATAATCTAGTTCACATCGCCATGTGATCTAACATCAATAGTTCACATCTTTATGTGGTTAACACCCATAGTTCACATCGATATGTGACCAACACCCAAAGGGTTTACTAGTGTCAGTAATCTAGTTCACATTGCTATGTGATTAACACCCAAAGTGTACTAAGGTGTGATCATGTTTTTCATGTGAGAGAAGTTTAGTCAACGGGTCTGCCATATTCAGATCCATAAGTATTTTGCAATTTTCTATGTCTACAATACTCTGCACGGAGCTACTTTAGCTAATTGCTCCCACTTTCAATATGTATCCAGATGAAGACTAAGAGTCATCTGGATCAGTGCCAAAACTTGTATCGACGTAACCCTTTTACGACGAATCTTTTGTCACCTCCATAATCGAGAAACATATCCTTATTCCACTAAGGATAATTTTGACCACTGTCCAGTGATCTACTCCTAGATCACTATTGTACTCCCTTGCCAAAATTAGTGTAGGGTATACAATAGGTCTGGTACACAGCATGGCATACTTTATAGAACCTATGGCCAAGTCATAGGGAATGACTTTCATTCTCATTCTATTTTCTGTCGTGGTCAGGCTTTGAGTCTTACTCAACTTCACACCTTGTAACACAGGCAAGAATTCTTTCTTTGACTGTTCCATTTTGAACTACTTCAAAATCTTGTCAAGGTATGTACTCATTGAAAAAACTTATCAAGCGTCTTGATCTATCTCTATAGATCTTGATGCTCAATATGTAAGCAGCTTCACCGAGGTTTTCTTTGAAAAAAATCCTTTCAAACACTCCATTATGCTTTGCAGAATAATTCTACATTATTTCCGATCAACAATATGTCATACACATATACTTATTAGAAATACTGTAGTGCTCCCACTCACTTTCTTGTAAATACAGGCTTCACCGCAAGTCTGTATAAAACTATATGCTTTGATCAACTTATCAAAGCGTATATTCCAACTCCGAGATGCTTGCACCAGTCCATAGATGGATCGCTGGAGCTTGCATATTTTGTTAGCACCTTTAGGATTGACAAAACCTTCTGGTTGTATCATATACAACTCTTCTTTAAATCCATTAAGGAATGTAGTTTTGTTTATCCATTTGCCAGATTTCATAAAATTGCGGCAATTGCTAACATGATTTGGACAGACTTAAGCATCACTACGAGTGAGAAAAATTTCATCGTAGTCAACACCTTGAACTTTGTCAAAAACATTTTTCGATAAGTCTAGCTTTGTAGATAGTAACACTACTATCAGCGTCCGTCTTCCTCTTGAAGATCCATTTTTTCTATGGCTTGCCGATCATCGGGCAAATCCATCAAAGTCCATACTTTGTTCTCATACATGGATCATATCTCAGATTTCATGGCCTCAAACCATTTCGCGGAATCTGGGCTCATCATCGCTTCCTCATAGTTCGCAAGTTCGTCGTGCTCTAGTAACATGACTTCCAGAACAGGATTACCGTACCACTCTGGTGCGGATCTCACTCTGGTTAACCTATGAGATTCGGTAGTAACTTGATCTGAAGTTACATGATCATTATCATTGGCTTCCTCACTAATTGGTGTAGTAGTCACAGGAACAGATTTCTGTGATGAACTACTTTCCAATAAGGGAGAAGGTACAATTACCTTATCAAGTTCTACTTTCCTCCCACTCACTTCTTTCGAGAGAAACTCCTTCTCTAGAAAGGTTCCATTCTCAGCAACAAACATCTTGCCTTCGGATCTGTGATAGAAGGTGTACCCAACATTTTTCTTTTGGGTATCCTATGAAGACGCACTTCTCCGATTTGTGTTGAGCTTATCAGGTTGAAACTTTTTCACATAAGCATTGCAACCTCAAACTTTAATAAGCGACAGCTTAGGTTTCTTGTCAAACCATAGTTCATACGGTGTTGTCTCAACGGATTTAGATGGTGCCCTATTTAACGTGAATGCAGCTGTCTCTAATGCATAATCCCAAAACGATACTGGTAGATTGGTAAGAGACATCATAGTTCGCACCATATCTAATAAAGTACGGTTATGACGTTCGGACACACCATTATGCTGTGGTGTTCCAGGTGGCGTGAGTAGTGAAACTATTTCACATTGTTTTTAACTGAAGGCCAAACTCGTAACTCAAATATTTTACTTCTGCGATCATATCGTAGAAACTTTTTATTTTTGTTATGATGATTCTCCACTTCACTCTGAAATTCTTTGAACTTTTCAAATGTTTTAGACTTGTGTTTCATCAAGTAGATATACCCATATCTGCTCAAACCATCTGTGAAGGTCAGAAAATAATGATACCCGCCGCGAGCCTCAACACTCATTGGATCACATACATCAGTATGTATTATTTCCAATAAGTCAGTTGCTCGCTCCATTGTTCCGGAGAACGGAGTTTTAGTCATCTTGCCCATAAGGCATGGTTCGCAAGCATCAAGTGATTCATAATCAAGTGATTCCAAAATCCCATCAGCATGGAGTTTCTTCATGCGCTTTACACCAATATGACCTAAATGGCAGTGCCACAAATAAGTTGCACTATCATTATTAACTTTGCATCTTTCGTCTTCAATATTATGAATATGTGTATCACTACGATCGAGATCCAATGAACCATTTTCATTGGGTGTGTAACCATATAAGGTTTTATTCATGTAAACAGAACAACAATTATTCTCTAACTTAAATGAATAACCGTATTGCAATAAACATGATCAAATCATATTCATGCTTAACGCAAACACCAAATAACACTTATTTAGGTTCAACACTAATCCCAAAAGTATAGGGAGTGTGCGATGATGATCATATCAATCTTGGAACTACTTCCAACACACATCGTCACTTCACCCTTAACTAGTTTCTGTTCATTCTGCAACTCTCGTTTCGAGTTACTACTCTTAGCAACTGAACCAGTATCAAATACCAAGGGGTTGCTACGAACACTAGTAAAATACACATTAATAATCTGTATATCAAATATACCTTTGTTCACTTTGCCATCCTTCTTATCCGACAAATACTTGGGGCAGTTCCGCTTCCAGTGACCAGTCCCTTTGCAGTAGAAGCACTTAGTCTCAGGCTTAGGACCAGACTTGGGCTTCTTCACTTGAGCAGCAACTTGCTTGACACTCTTCTTGAAGTTCCCCTTCTTCCCTTTGCCCTTTTATTGAAACTAGTGGTCTTGTCTACCATCAACACTTGATGCTCTTTCTTGATTTCTACCTTCATCGATTTCATCATCATGAAAAGCTCGGGAGTCATTTTCGTCATCCCTTGCATACTATAGTTCATCACGAAGTTCTACTAACTTGGTGATGGTGACTAGAGAATTCTGTCAATCACTATCTTATCTGGAAGATTAACTCCCACTTGATTCAAGTGATTGTAGTACCCAGACAATCTGAGCACATGCTCACTAGTTGAGCGATTCTCCTCCATCTTTTGGCTATAGAACTTGTTGGAGACTTCATATCTCACAACTCGGGTATTTGCTTGAAATATTAACTTCAACTCCTGGAACATCTCATATGGTCCATGATGTTCAAAACGTCTTTTGAAGTCCCGATTCAAAGCCGTTTAAGCATGGTGCACTAAACTATTAAGTAGTCATCATATTGAGCTAGCCAAACGTTCATAACGTCTGCATCTGCTCCTGCAATAGGTCTGTCACCTAGCGGTGCATCAAGGACATAATTCTTCTGTGTAGCAATGAGGATAAACCTCAGATCACGGATCCAATCTGCATCATTGCTACTAACATCTTTCAACACAATTTTCTCTAGGAACATATCAAAATAAACACAGGGAAGCAACAACGCGAGCTATTGATCTACAACATGATTTGCAAAATACTACCAGGACTAAGTTCATGATAAATTTAAGTTCAATTAATCATATTACTTAAGAACTTCCACTTAGATAGACATCCCTCTAATCATCTAAGTGATCACGTGATCCAAATCAACTAAACCATGTCCGATCATCACGTGAGATGGAGTAGTTTCATTGGTGAACATCACTATGTTGATCATATCTACTATATGATTCACGCTCGACCTTTCGGTCTCCGTGTTCTGAGGCCATATCTGTATATGCTTGGCTCGTCAAGTATAACCTGAGTATTCCGCGTGTGCAACTGTTTTGCACCCGTTGTATTTGAACATAGAGCCTATCACACCCGATCATCACGTGGTGTCTCATCACGAAAAACTTTTGCAACGGTGCATACTCAGGGAGAACACTTCTTGATAATTAGTGAGAGATCATCTTATAATGCTACCGTCAATCAAAGCAAGATAAGATGTATAAAAGATAAACATCACATGCAATCAATATAAGTGATATGATATGGCCATCATCATCTTGTGCTTGTGATCTCCATCTTCGAAGCATCGTCGTGATCACCATCGTCACCGGCGCGACACCTTGATCTCCATCGTAGCATCGTTGTCGTCTCGCCAATTTTATGCTTCCATGACTACCGCTACCGCTTAGTGATAAAGTAAAGCATTACAGCGCGATTGCATTGCATACAATAAAGCGACAATCATATGGCTCCTGCCAGTTGCCGATAACTCGGTTACAAAACATGATCATCTCATATAATAAAATTTAGCATCATGTCTTTACCATATCACATCACAACATGCCCTACAAAAACAAGTTAGACGTCCTCTACTTTGTTGTTGCAAGTTTTACGTGGCTGCTACGGTCTTAAGAAAGAACCAATCTAACCTACGCATCAAAACCACAATGATAGTTTGTCAAGTTGGTGCTGTTTTAACCTTTGCAAGGACCGGGCGTAGCCACACTTGGTTCAACTAAAGTTGGAGAAACTGTCACCCGCTAGCCACCTTTGTGCAAAGCACGTCAAGAGAACCGATCTCGCGTAAGCGTACGCGTAATGTCGGTCCGGTCCGCTTCGTCCAACAATACCGCCGAACCAAAGTATGACATGCTGGTAAGCAGTATGACTTATATCACCCACAACTCACTTGTGTTCTACCCGTGCATATAACATCAACACATAAAACCTAGGCTCGGATGCCACTGTTGGGGAACGTGGTAATTTCAAAAATTTCCTACGCACACGCAAGATCATGGTGATGCATAGCAACGAGGGGGGAGAGTGTGATCTACGTACCCTTGTAGACCGATAGCGGAAGCGTTAGCACAACGCGGTTGATGTAGTCGTACGTCTTCACGGCCCGACCGATCAAGTACCGAAACTATGGCACCTCCGAGTTCTAGCACACTTCAGCTCGATGACGATCCCCGGACTTTGATCCAGCAAAGTGTCGGGGAAGAGTTCCGTCAGCACGACGGCGTGGTGACGATCTTGATGTACTACCGTCGCAGGGCTTCGCCTAAGCACCGCTACAATATTATCGAGTACTATGGTGGAAGGGGGCACCGCACACGGTTAAGAATATGATCACACGGATCAACTTGTGTGTCTATGGGGTGCCCCCTGCCCCCGTATATAAAGGAGCAAGGGGGAGGCCGGCCGGCCCTTGTGGGCGCGTCAAGGAGGAGTAAGATTCCTACTCCTAGTTGGAGTAGGTTTGCACCTTTCCTAGTCCAACTAGAAGAAGGAGGGAAAGGGGGGAAGAGGGGAAGGAAGGGAGAGAGGGGCCACGCCCCAAATCCCTTGTCCAATTCGGACTGGGCTTGGGAGGGGCGTGCGCCACCTCCTGGTCCTTCCCACTAAGGCCCATTAAGGCCCATTGCTTCTTCCTCGTATTACCGTAACTCCCCGGTACCTACGAAAATACCCGAATCACTCGGAACCTTTCCGATGTCCGAATATAGTCGTCCAATATATCGATCTTTACGTCTCGACCATTTCGAGACTCCTTGTCATGTCCCCGATCTCATCCGGGACTCCGAACCCCTTCGGTACATCAAAACTCATAAACTCATAATATAACTGTCATCGAAACCTTAAGCGTGCGGACCCTACGGGTTCGAGAACAATGTAGACATGACCGAGACACATCTCCGGTCAATAACCAATAGCGGAACCTGGATGCTCATATTGGCTCCTACATATTCTACGAAGATCTTTATCGGTCAGACCGCATAACAACATACGTTGTTCCCTTTGTCATCGGTATGTTACTTGCCCGAGATTCGATCGTTGGTATCTCAATAGTATCTCAATACCTAGTTCAATCTCGTTACCGGCAAGTCTCTTTACTCGTTCCGTAATACATCATCTCGCAACTAACTCATTAGTTGCAATGCTTGCAAGGCTTATGTGATGTGCATTACCGAGAGGGCCCAGAGATACCTCTCCGACAATCGGAGTGACAAATCCTAATCTCGAAATACGTCAACCCAACATGTACCTTTGGAGACACCTGTAGAGGTCCTTTATAATTACCCAGTTACGTTGTGACGTTTGGTAGCACACAAAGTGTTCCTCCGGTAAATGGGAGTTGCATAATCTCATAGTCATAGGAACATGTATAACTCATGAAGAAAGCAATAGCAACATACTAAACGATCGGGTGCTAAGCTAATGGAATGGGTCATGTCAATCACATCATTCTCCTAATGATGTGATCCCGTTAATCAAATAACAACTCTTTTGTTTATGGTTAGGAAACATAACCATCTTCGATTAACGAGCTAGTCAAGTAGAGGCATACTAGTGACACTCTGTTTGTCTATGTATTCACACATGTATTATGTTTCCGGTTAATACAATTCTAGCATGAATAATAAACATTTATCATGAAATAAGGAAATAAATAATAACTTTATTATTGCCTCTAGGGCATATTTCCTTCATGTGTGTCTTTTATTTATGTTCTTTTCTATTTTCTTTTATCTATTCGATTTAGAATATAAACCAAATCACTTTATAAAATCTTGAAAACAATTATGGACACCCTATGAATTAGTCCAAAGGCCCTGAGTAATTTTTAGAATTATTGGAGCATTTAAAATATCTATAGGATTTAAGTACCCCAATTCAAATACAATATGATTTAATTCAAGAAACTAGGAATGTCCTAAAGATATATTCATCATTTTTGGCAGAGGTTTCCACCTTAACCAAAATCATGAACTTTTCTTACACGCAGTTTGGGTTCACTGAAAAATATTTTAGGTTGACCTATTTGATTTGATCTGGTGCTAGGGTTTGATGAATCCCCAGTTCAAATTTCATACAAATCTAGACATGATGCATGGATGCTTATGCAACTAATTACAAACAAATCTAGGGATGTGACAACTCACCCCCACTAAACAAGAATCTCGTCCCGCGATTCAAGACGTGAGGTAAGAAGACAAGAGGGGACACACAGCTAACACAATCTTCTCGATCCAATTGCCCTTCTCAAAGATGTTGATTCCTTGCATCATCTTGCACTTAACGTCTTTGCATTCGAGATCTTCACGCGAAAGGACAACAGAAAAAAGAGGGAAACTCTACAGGATTCGATCTTCACAAAGATCAAGTAGACCATGATCAACTCACAGAATGAGACGTTGAATCATCTCTTGAGCTGAGACAGAACACACTTCAAGAGGGATGGAAACAAACAGATGACGAATGTTCAAATTGGTAGGAAACAATTCCATGCTTAAATAAGATGTTGCATGGTTTCAAAGTAGCGAGGAAATAATTGCCATGATTCCATAACGGGGCACCTTAGAGGAGGTGACTCGTAGTATTATTCCCTTAAGTGGCAAAAGGAATTACTTTTCATACAGAGATCATTGAAAATCTCAATACCAGCGTAAGGCAAATCACAATCGATCGTTTGAAGGAGTTCAAAAAAATGGCACACTCAGACTAGAATGAAGGATGTGGACTACCTTGTTGAAGGAAACGCAATGGATGATTTTTTGCTTACCATTGGGAAAGGATAGGGCCCATGGTAGGACCACTTTTGAAGATGATCCTGAACGGCAATTACTGAGAGGGGCAGTCCATGGGAAATTGGCACAATGGCGGTGCAAGCTGGAAACAAAATGCAAATATTGGGAATTTTTCAACCATCATATCCGCCTAAGATTCAGATCTGGTTGGTGTCAGGATATTCCAAACTCATCAAGTCTATTAAGAAAAATGAAAGTTTGCAACACAAATCGACGAGATGGCATTGCGAGATTCTCAGGAATGAACTACGATAGCAAGCTCCAAAACATGAGCTGGTTCTGCTACATACATGTGAACACGTTGTCCCAGACAAGCATGACCACATAGTAGTCTTGCAATAAAACACTACCGATTTCAGGTGGGGAACCATCATCGAGGATATCAAAGTCCTTGCATAAGGCATGCTCTTAAGAAGGAACTTCTTCTCCTTGAACAAGTCAATCAGTGGCTTGGTGTGCTAGGAAACACATATGGAATGGAGGCGGCCAACCTATCAAACCATAGAGTACTTCGCACATGCGTGACTAACTTGGGATGATTCCAGAGGAAGCTAAAACAAGCTTCCTCGAATTCACGGCGGCAACTTGCATCAAATGCACATGAATTAGAGGAAGTCACTTCTTTCATCCAGACATATGCTTCATGAGCTAGCATGAAGAAATGCTTTCAAAAATTTCCAACACTAGCTTAATGTTCAACAAAATCATGGAGAAGATAAGGATGTTTTCGATGGGCTCAACAACAATTCATCCAGGTTTCCATAAAAATGAAATTCCACAATTATGTGAACAAGCTGATAGCATTGGTCAGACCCAAAAGATATAATGGTGTATGCTCGAGGAAACAACCAAGAGTAGGGCAACATTATGAACATCGTTGGTTCTGATTTGATTTGATGATAGCCCATGCTCAAATCAAAGATTGGATAAGATAATAGCACCAGCAACTGATCACAAGGATCAATCAATGAGGATATCATCTTTCTTCAACACACACACAAAAAGATATCCCTTAGTGATGAACTAAGTCGGACAAGCTTCCATCTTCCAACTCTCCGAGTTGTTGTTTAGCTCAACCAACTAGTTCTGGGTATCCAACACAGAATCTTGGAGAAAGGGTGGTTTAGAGGGATAAACCAACTTGATCACGAGCTCAACATAACGGTCAGGGGTCAACCTGGTGATACTTCTGAGAAGATATTGGGAAAATCGCGGACCACCGATAGTTACTAAGCTCGAGAACAATCTTGCTTTTCATGGCAAGACGATATGATCAAAGGAGCAAGGGATTGACACAATCCTAACTCATTGATTGAAGAGTGCACCGGAAATAAGGACTAGGTAGCACGATCAACCTTAGGGTGATGATTCGATAATCAACACGCTAAGAATGAGGTTATTGTCCATTTAACTACCAAGTAATGGAGTTGCTAGGAGTATTGATTTCACACATCACAATTCACTTGTCAGCATTCCGGTTACAACAACACGGGGACTGAGGAATGAATAATGATGGCGAGAAGTATCATTGTGTTAAGAATTCATAAGAGGTTGTGCAATTCTCATGACAATCCCAACATAAAGGGGGTAATACTCTAGGATAGAACAGAACAAAAGCTGGATTGGTATTTTGATCTCCGGATTACAACTACTTTGACCCAATCCTAGAAATGGATGAGGTACTGGAGTTTGTTTCTCCTAGTCATTCTGAAATAGAACGGCTTGACGGACCACAAGAATAATAGGCATCGATGAACACGAGTGCATGACATTCTCTTGATTATCAAATGATAGACGGAGGTCGGAATACAACTGGAAAGGTACAACTCAAAGGAACATATCACTTTCTGAGTTGTGGATGCATAGATTAGTATGTCGAACAAAGCTCAACATATTTCTCCCGGATAACCCATGCAGAAAGGTAGATCTAGCAGAGTCACAATATAAAATGGAGAACTCATCAAGAGCACTCTTGTTGTGATCTTTTGGTTCAAAAGAACTTCTGCCATAAGCAGTTCATGGTATTTGGAAGAAGGAAATACCACAGACCTCGAGTACTGTCGCAAAGGTTACTAATATCCTAAAGGAATAAGCAAACAGTATCAACATGAAGTAAGCAGAGTGAATCTTGGGTTCAAGAACCCAGGAATGGAATACCTACTAACTAATAACATCATGGGATGCTTTCGAGAATGATGGCTAGAATCATCACACTGGGAACACAAAACATGGCTAGATTACTAGGTGGTTCTCTAAGATACCCTAGTGTCATAAAAATAGCTCCAACATATATGTTGAGGCAATAGAGTACCTCAACACACTGGTTAGTGTGGTTAATCTGGCCCAAAGGAACATCGGGAACAGAAAGAAGGGAGTTGGAAATGCATCGGAATATTTAGAAACCTGGGATGACTCGGATAGCATAATGGTTGTAAATGCTCAAAAAAGATTTAGACATCCTGCAAAATGGTGGCATAACCACTTAACATTGCAATATCATAGGTTCCGAGATCAACTGTCAGCACACGGAAGTACTAGAAACTGAACTGAGGCTTGAATCCATCATTCCTATAAATCTCCAACATAGTAACTCGTCAGCCTGATAGATAGATGAGCAAGCCTAGTTTCTTAACCCCGTAGAAAAGATGAGGGTGACTCAGATCAGAAGGACACAAGGTAAAGGAGTAAAAAGAACCTTATGTTCCCTTCCACAATCAATTCCCTTATATATCTAGAGCATTTCTAGACTCAACTCTGACCAGTTTGGCTTGGTAATCTTACAGGCAGTCATGCTCTGATACCAAAGCCGTCGGGACCCCGATACTAAGTCACACCGATCTAGCATGTAACACATCATATCACTTTGCGGCCTCACGCACGGTATCCCCACGGGTGCCACCTTACCTAGCCCGGTACCATTTGCGCCTTTTGGCTCACATATATGATAGTGTCGCTAGCATCCATATGACAGAGAACCCGGGCCGACATGACTAGTCGTGAATCCAAAGTGGCACTAACTTACAGGGACAGGCATACATGACCCATCAACGAACGTGTCGATCATCAATGTATGAACCCAAGTCGTAGCAAGCTACAAGGACTTAAAGGAACAACGCGTGACATTTCCCCGAAGGGATAGACACAGGAGTGAAGAAGGACACGTGCCGGCCAGCCTAAGTGTTCCGGAGTAGTAGCAAGCTACCATGGCTTAGTGGAAGCACTTGGAGACATTTACCCATAAGAGAGGCTACCAAGAATAAACAACTAGGTTGTCGGATCCAACACATACCAAGCATTTCAAAATGATGCGCACAATATGCTCGATATGTGCAAATGCAACATGGCATCACAAAAAAACTCTATGACTCAAAGTATTTATTCAGAAGGCTCCGAAGAGTCATACATAGTAAGAATTACAATCATGGGTCACATGAACCAACATACAGAGCATACAAGCAACAGAAGCATAAACATGTCTGGGTACAGACATCTGAAAAGAAGGAAGGCCTTAGAGCCTCACTATCTACAAGACCCTACCAAGGGTACAAGATCGTAGCTGAGGGAACAAGCTAAACGTCGAAGTCCACGCAGAACTACTAGTGAGACTGAAGTCTCTCTACAAAAACATAAATTAAGCAAACATGAGTACAAATGTACCCAGCAAGACTTACATCAGAACTATCTACATATGCATCAGTATCAACAAAGGGGTGGTGGAGTTTAACTGCAGCAAGCCAGCTTTGACTCAGTGGCTATCCTGTACTACGACTGCTCGTAACTTTTTTGCGATGGAGCACATGAGTCCACATATTCACCATATCAATACACCACTATGGATCCGCTCCCGTCTCCCTATGAGATGGCCATCCATAGCACTCACGCTTATCTTGCGCATTTTAGAGTACCCACTTTCACTTGTCTATGATTTGCATAAGCAAACAGTAGTCCATTTCCGCGGACGCGACTATTCGAATAGATCATGTTAACCCTCCAGGGGTGTACTTCTTCACACACGCTCTCGCCACTTACCGCCATGTACACGTCATGTATCTCGGCAACCTTCAAGCGGAAGCCTGGCGAGGGTGTCGGCCATGACCGGACTAACCACGTAAGACTCAAGTCCAGGTTTATCACCTATTCGGGTTCCATCCGTAAGGGAGTTCGGTCGAGGTTTCCATCACGGCCCCAAACAATGTGAGCAGGGTTCCCAAGCCCACCATCCGGGTGCCACTTGGTACACCGTGCCACTGCACCTAGTCTGTCCCAAGCCCACATGTACCAGGTGCCACTTGGTAGACTACTAGCACTACCTACAAATACTAGAAACTAGTTGCAACTCCTGGACAGAGATCGAGGTGATTAATAAGCCGAGAGGGGTCGTGTTACTGGAACCCAATGTGTGGTAGTAACTGTCTTGGATCACAGACACAGAACTCAGTTCCTGAGGACGGTCCCAATGAGACAACCCACCATGTACTCCTACATGGCCTCTCATCACTACCTTTACCAAATCGTGTTCACACACTTAGCTCTCACACAGTAGGACATGTTCACACCATTCCAATCCATCCCAGATGAATCAGACCTAACACAACTCTAAGCTTAGCAGACATAACAAGCAAACATGAATGAGTAGGCACATCATGGATCAAACAACTCCTACTCATGCTAGTGGGTTTCAACTATTTACTATGGCAAAGATAGGTCATGCAGAGGAAAGGGGTTCAGCTACCGCAGCATGTAATAGTTGAAACGTTGTTGTCCTAATGCAGTAAAAGAGAGCAAGGGTGAGAGAGTGGGATTGTATCGGAATGTTCAATTGGGGGTTGCTTGCCTGGCACTTCTGAAGATAGTATAGCGCTTTATCGGTGTCATCGAACTCATCGTTGGAACAACGTCTACTGAGAGGGAACAAACACCGACAAACAAGAGAGAACACAATCAATGCAATGTAACAAAATGATGCATGATCATGACATGGCAAGAAAGTTACGATTTGAGCTAATGCAGCTAGCAACGATTTAAATGGAGTTGGTTTGAACCCAAGGTTCAAATTCAAACTCCATATGTGAAATTTAAATGCCATTAATTCCAATTGTCTTATACAGGAACTTTAAGTCATTCAAACATGCATGGAAGTAGCATAAATGGATAGATTGGATTTTTTTGATAATTTTTCATATATAAATTATTTCATTCTGAGCTACGGTTTATTTTCTATGAATTTTTGAAGTTTTGAGTAATTTCTGAAATAAATAAATCATTTCTGATTTATTTTAAACTCCGGGAACATTTACTGCATCAGCACTATGTCACGGTGACGTCAGCATTGACCAAAGTCGAAACTGACCTATGGGGCCTACCTGTCATCGAGTGAGTTAACCAACAGGGTTAATTAACCTAAACGAAACCTGTTAGTATGGCTGGGCCCACTTGTCAGTGACTAGGGGTTAGTTAAGCATGTGATTAACCCTAAACTAATGACACCATGTCACCTAATCTGGGGTTAACCGCCAGTGGCTGCAGCCGACGGCGGCGGCACGCCAGAGATGCTCGGGCTCGCGCTACAGGAAGTGGTTTGCGGCAGGGTTTGGCTCTACGGCGAGCTGACGTTAGCACGCATCTGGTGGAGCAAACTGGAGGAGCTGGGGTGTCCTAAAATGACACCGGCAATGACAAGCACGGCGGGCGGTGTTCGGACATCGAGCGGAACGAGGCTACGGAGTGCTAGTGGCTGGCCAAAGGGGTTCTCTGGACTCCTGGGAGCTCCAGGAGCATAATCGTGTGGCGGTTTTGAGCAGAGGAGCTCATGAGCACAAGGCTCACCGGCCATGGCGGCGGCCGGAGCTCGGGTGCACGGGGATGGTGGATAGGGAATGGGAACGGAGGGGAGAGCATAGGGGGAGGATCAAGAGCTCACAGGGGTGTTGAAAAGAAGCTCGTGGAGGCCGGGTAAGCACAGATGGCGGTGCATTGAAGGTGGGGTTGCCGGCGGCCGGAGGTTGAATACGAGCTCGAGGACGACACTGTGGGGCTCCCGCGGTCAAACGGACTGGTGTAGACGATGAAGCAGACGACATCGGTCCTTCTAGATGCTTCGGCAAGGCGAGTGGTGGGCGGTGGCCGCGGTGGTGCTTGCCGGCATTCTTGAGTGCGTTCGAGGGAGAGAAGGGGAGGTAGGTAGAGGAGGGGAAAGTGAGTGCGGAGAGGTGGGAAGGATCCAGGGGGTGTGGGCGACTCCGTGGCTCGATCAGAAGGCTCGGGGAGGAGTACAGCGAGGCAGGCAGGAGGTTGCACGGCCGGTGTCGTGCCCGGTCTCTCCCTCTGCCTACTGGTGGAGGTTGAATATGACCTCTTCGCCCCTGGTGGGCTGGGCCAATTGTACCAGGCCAGGTGGCTGGGCCAGGTAAACTTCTCTGTGTGTGTGTGTGTGTGTGTATGTGTGTGTGTGTGTGTGTCTTTTGTTTTTGTTCTTTTTTATTTTCTTTTATCTGTTCGATTTAGAATATAAACCAAATCACTTTATAAAATCCTGAAAACAATTATCGACACCATATGAATTATTCCAGAGGCCCTCTGTAATTTTCAGAATTATTGGAGCATTTAAAATATCTATAGGATTTAAATACCCCAATTCAAGTACAATATCATTTAATTCAAGAAACCAGGAATGTCCTAAAGATATACTCCCTCCGTTCCTAAATATAGGGTGTATAGTTTCTGGCACGGAAATTAAAGAACGCATGTGAAGGGAAAATTTCACAAGTTTTGGGCGAGATTACACCTAACTAATTGACATGAGAAAATAAAGGAGCTTGCATGATATAAGGAAATGTAATCAAATCCCTGAAAAAATTGTCCAAACGAGTGGTGCAACGTAATACACCTTATATTTTGGATTTTTTTTCTCAAAAATCTATACACCTTATATCAAGGAAGGGAGGGAGTATTCATCATTTTTGGCAGAGGTTTCCACCTTAACCAAAATCTTTAACTTTTCTTACGGGCATTTTGGGTTCACTGAAAAATATTTTAGGTTGAACCTATTTGATTTGATCTGGTGCGAGGGTTTGATGAATCCCTAGTTCAAATTCAGACAAAACTAGACATGATGCATGGATGCTTATGCAACTAATTGCAAACAAATCTAGGGATGTGACACATTCATCCTCAGGGATGAAGCCACGCAACATCACCGGCATTACCCGCTCAATCCATATGTGCCAATCATGACTCTTGAGACCAAATATCTTCAATTTATCAAGACTCGCTCCCCTCTTTAGATTCGCTGCATACCCATCGGGGAACATCAACTCCTTTTGCACCCACAAGAAAATTTCTCTCATAGCTGGCCTTGCAAGATTGAGCCATGCCTTTGGCTTTGTCCAATTATGCTTTCCTTTTGGTGGTTGCTTGTTTTGTAACGTTCTATGACATAGCGCCTCCAGATCGACTCTAGCCTTAGTAGTATTCTTTGACTTCCCATCTATGCTGAACAATGTACCAAAAACTGCCTCGGCGATATTCTTCTAAGTGTGCATCATGTCGATGTTGTGTGGTCAAAGGAGGTCTTTGAAGTAAGGAAGATCCCACAAGCATGTCTTGTGAGTCCAGATGTGTTTCAAATTATACCCCTTGAAATACCCTAGACGCTCTGGATCTGGCTCGAGAGCATTTAACTGATCTAGGATCTCTTGCCCTATCAATGCATGTGGTGTAGAGTTTTTGGCAACTCTACCTTTGATGAAGTTCTTCTTGTCTTTCCTGAACTTATGGTGAGGATCCAGGAGCTATCTATGCATGTCGAAGCAAGAAAGCTTGCGACCGGCCCGAAGCCAACGAAATTCAAGAGCTCCCTTACATGTGGGGCACGGTAACCTTCCATGCACACACTAGCCAACGAATAGCGCACCGGCAAGTCATGCGTCGAGTACATGTACTAGACACGCATTATGAAGTTTTGTTTGCTAAAGGCATCATATGTCTTGAACCCATTATCCCAGGCTTCTTGCAATTCATCCTTCAGCGGCTGCATGTACACATTCATATTCTTCCCAGGATAGTTGGGCCCTGGAATTATCAATGTTAGGAAAATGTTTTTTCTTTGCATAATCTGTCTGGTGGGGGATTGAGTGGAAAGAAAAATATAGGCCAACAACTGTATTGGGCTGCCGTCAGACCAAACACACTGAACCTATCCGTGCTGATGCCAACTCGAGGATGCCTCGGATCTGCCGCTTTGTCATCATGTAATGCATCGAAGCGCTTCCATGCTTCACCGTCCGATGTGTGCACCATCATCA
Source organism: Triticum dicoccoides (assembly GCF_002162155.2). Classification (NCBI taxonomy): domain Eukaryota; kingdom Viridiplantae; phylum Streptophyta; class Magnoliopsida; order Poales; family Poaceae; genus Triticum; species Triticum dicoccoides. Next base: position 265,854,922 of record NC_041390.1, on the reverse strand, counting down.
GCTTCCCATCTACATCTAGTTGGGTTCTTTTGCCCGTTTTGTGCCATGTCACCTGTCTGGCCGTCTCTTCGGCCATGAAAAGACGTTGAAGTCTTGGTACGATTGGCTATACCAAAGAACATTAACAGGGATTTTGGTCTGCATCTTCTCACCCATACCGTTGTCTACCACAACATACCTGGATGACTTGCAAATGGGACAATAGTTCAAGTCCGCATATTGAAGCCTAAATAAGGCACATCCTTTCTCACAGGCATGTATCTTCTCATAGGCCATCTTAAGAGCACGGAGGATTTTGTCCGACTGGTACAGCTTTGTAGGTAGTACATGGCCTTTGGGTAGAAAATGTCCAAATATTGTCATCATTGCATCGTAGCATTCTCTGCCCAGGTTGAATTGAGCCTTCAGAGCCATTATTTGTGAGATGGCATCCAGCTGACAAAGCTCGGTGTGCTTGTGGAGAGGACGTTTTGAAGACTCCAACATTTCATTGAAGGCCTTTTTAGATTCCTCCATCTCATCGTCCAAGTCCCGAGCATCATAAAGTCTTGCACCATGTCTTGCATCCCGGTACCATGCTTTTTGGTGCAACGACAAAGCACCTCAGCTCTGGCACGTTGGGCAGACTCGCCATGAAATGTCCACACCATATAATCTGGCGTAAAACCCCTCTTCTACAGGTGTTTGCCCATTTCATTCTCTGTCCTCTTGTGCCAATTGTTGCACCCGGCACAGGGGCACCATGTTGTCCTCTGTCCATTTGCAAATGCGGCTCTCAGAAACCCTTGGTTTTTGTTAATCATTCAATGGTCATGTCTTTCTGACTAGTGTGACCGGTGTACATCCACGCACGATCACTCATCTTGCATAGCTACTGAACACATAAGAAATATATATATATATATATATATATATATATATATATATATATATATATATATATATATCAGCATGTATATATTCATCAGTTAATGGAGTTTGTCACTTTTATTACGTCCATGCAACCTAGACTTTATTTGGTAAAGATAGGTCCTAATCCCACCCGAGTATGTGTAGATTGGGTTGGTTTTTCATGCTCTGCTCCAGATCTGACGCAAAATTTTGGCAGCACCTCCCCGCTGTTCTCCTGATACACATCTCGGCAATCAGCAGAAAGGATGCGTACCTGGAGAACAACAGGGAGGCACTGATGAAATGCAGAGCATATGGGAAAACAAACCCAATCTACACATACTCGGGCTGTCCCTGGATAACGTTGGACAATTCTAAAGAATCACGGTTATAAAAATGCAAATGCATGCATATTTATAGATGTAACCCTTTCGAATGGGAGACGCATAGTGGTCACGCATACTGACGATTGAGGACACCTATAGCTAGCAGGTTTCATCGGCACGAAGACCGGAACAGAGCAAATGAAGGGGAGGGGTCAGGAGGAGATGTCATTTTTGCTCACCCACGAACGCAGGGGCGGAGCTCGTCGAACACTAGACCCTCGCAGCGACGAAAAAACTGCACATTTAAATCGAAAGATGAGTAACATAGCAATTTTGTTTTTTCCGTCAACCTAACTAAATATTTACAATAGGACGAGCGGGTTAGGGGGTTCCTCGGTGTCGATGGAACCCTAAATATCAAGTATCATCAGTGTGAAATACATGTGGCGCTCGGCGTTGAACACTAGTTCCACATCCCATAAGTGATGCCAGAGCCCGATGTCTCGCAACAATAGTTCAGGTGGCCGATGATGGTCGAACATCTTGGCGAATTTGTCTGGCAGCCTTTGCGGTCGGGATTAAAGCCAGGTTTTGAACGTTCAAACAACCAAACCAACTTGAGTCAGTTTGGGTGTTTCAAGTTTCAACACTTGGCTTTTAATCATCATCGCAGAGGCTGCAAGACAAATTCGCAATGGTGTTCGACCGCCATCGATGCCGAGAACTATTGCTACAGGACGCCGGCATCACTTGTGGGACGTGGATGTAGTGTTCGACACTGACGGCCACAGGTATCTCGCACCAACGATACTTGCCATTTAGGGTTCCATCGACACTGAGGAACCCCCTAAACCGCTCGACCCAGTTTCATCGGTGATGCACCCCTAATCTTCTTCTTCCTCCTCCTCCTCTTCTTCTTCCTCCTCTTATTCTTCTTATTATTTTTTCATCTTTCTTCTTAACCTAAACTAAACCTAATAAACTAAACCTAATGAACTAAACCTAAACTAAACTAAATCTAAACCTAAATAATAGAAACAAAACCTAAATTAAACCTAAACTAAACCAAGCCTAAATTAAACTATATCTATGTAACATCCCAAAATTCTAAATTTTGGAATGTTATAATAAATAGATAAATTTGACTGATTGTTTGATTGATTGTCTGAAAGTGAGTGAATTCGAAACTTTTTGAAAGTTAAATGAGAGGGAATAAAAGGACTTTCCCAAACTTTCATATTTGCTTTCTGATCTCCATGAATTCAAATTCTTTTCAACACAAAACCCTAGAGAGAAGATGACATGACTTCTTCCATTTAAAATGAAAGGGTATATGAAAATATCTGAATTTCATTTGGAAAATATTTCCAATTCAGAAACTTTAAGCAACTCAATGATTTTCATGAGAGAAGATAAAATGACTTCTTCAAATTATGAAATATGAGTTGGGAGTTTCAAAGGATCAATTTCAAGTCCTTTTGGAATTAATTTCCAATTTGGATTTATTTGAGTTTTATTCAAATTATTTTTCTCCAAAAATAAAATATATGGAAATTAGGGTAACATGATTCCCTACATTAGAAAATTGGAGAAAAATTAATTTGAAATCATTTTGGTATTTTTAAAATGATTTTTGTTGAATTTTAATAGACCAGTAGCACTCTTTGAATTATTAGAATTTGTGTGTATTTTATTTAATGCTAAAAAAATGTCCATGTTGTTGGAAATCTTTTTCTGAAAATTTTGATATATTATATGCCTATATTATATTTTCATTTTAATTTATTTTGCTTCTTTTCTTGTCTGCATAAATGTTTTTTAAAAAAAAAAACTTCCTCCGCCGACTGGGCCGGCCCAGTACGAGGCCAGGCCACGGTCCAGCGCCCGCGCCGCCGCCTCCGACTCCGGGAGGAGTCCGCCGCCTACATGCCTCCCGAGCACGCCGCCGTCTTCGCCCCAGCCTCTTCTTGCCCCCTCCTCCACGCATCTCGCCCCCCCTCCCCTCCATACAAAGAGCCGCCCCGGACCCCGGCCTCTTTTTCCTCAAACCAGAGCCGCCATCGCCTCCCGCAGCCTCGCACAAACCTCGCCGGAGTTTGAACTCCGACGAGATCCGCCGCCGTCGCACCTCGCTCCACCGCCGCCTACGCCCGACGCCACCACCCCCTTCGGACTCGCCTCGCCGAGCCGCTCCTCCCCATCTACTTCACCGGCGCCGTTGAGCCCCGGAGCCGCCGCCCGCTCGAAGCCGACGCCGCCGCCGCCATTTTCTCCGGCGACGCCGACGCCCACCGCCGCGGTAAGCCCGGCTCCTCCCTTGTCCGTACGATCTAGGATAGATGGCTAGGATTAGATCTAGGTTAGTTTTTTTTTCTTTTGAAACGGTTTCTGTTAGTATACGAAGGTTCGTTCGTTTAGCGGTAGCAGCGAATGTTTTCATTATTTAGGCCTCAATAGTGAACATTTTCTATTTTAGATCTGTTTTTTTCTTTTTCTTTTTCGTCCAGGGACCTAATTGTAGCTGTGTTATTTTCAGTTTAGTCACTGATCTCAAAACGGTCATAACTTTTTGCTCGTTAGTCGGAATTAGATGAAACCAACGCCCATGTCTTCGTTACGATCTCCTCTATCCATTAATCCAACTCAAACATGTTTTTGAAAAGTTTAAAATTTGAATTAGATCAGATTTGAATTCAAACTTCGTTTGTTCATAACTTGAGTTTCGTAGCTCCGTTTGAGTTGATTCTTTTTGCAAATCGAAGCTCTTGACCTAAACATTCTAATAAGGCCAAATTCACATAATTTTGGTACTGTTAGGAATTGTTTTATGTTGCAAGAGTTATTTGCTTGGTTTGATTTTTCTGAATCGTCTTCTTCGTTCTTTCTGATCTCTTGAGTGATTGCTTATGTGTGGTTACTATTGCTTGCTTACGATAGATTGACCGGAGTGTGACGAGTAGAGCTATCAAGATTGTTGAGTGCGAATCATCTTCATCAACATTGCAGGCAAGTTCACACTTTGATCATACTTTTTCTACAACCCAGTTTTATTGCATTAGATCAACTCTCACACATTGCATGGTTAGGATCTAATTAAATTGTGGGATGGGAAGTAGATGAGGTAGTACCTATTGCCCTGTTATATCAAACCCTTGGGAGTTACTTCTGCGCGTTTCTTATATTGCCATGCTATGCTAGTAGACGTGGATTGGGTGAGTGATATCCATGAGAAATGTGAGTTTGATAATTTTTAATGGTTTATCTAAGGTGGCCACTTAAACACACATCTGGTGGACTGAGGCACCTGATGTCTATCAGGACTTTCCTGTTTTATTTTGGACCGCCACCCAGGCTCAAAGGGATCATAAGATAATTCATGCTAGAAACTTCCATGTGCAGCCACATGCTACTATGGGCTCTGGCATAGTCGACTAAGTTGTGCAAACTCTTACGGGGTGGACTAGCAGATGTAGGGGTTGTAGGTGGTACGGTCTACCCCACATGTAAGGTGCTAGCGCTTCTGAAAGACTATGTCTCGGTCATCCGTTTGTCAAACACCGTGTAGTGCGAGAAAACAAACGGAGGCGATCGAGTCATGTGGGGAAAAGTGCGCAAACCTCTGCAGAGTGTACAAACTAATCATGATTAGCCGTGTCCCCGGTTATGGACAACTTGAGTATCTAGTACTTGAATATCATGTGAATCTCATCATGTTACCTTAAATGAATATTGTTGGGTTTAATGATGTTACTTAATTGGGATTGAGAATGCTGTCAACCATTCTCAATGTTCAACAACCACTATGATAGTTAATTAAAATGTATTCCTTTGAAGTAGGGAAAAATTGGCTTTTCGCAAAAACCTTGTAACCATAGAGCTTTTTCCACCAGCCAAATATGCATGTAGTGATAGTCATTGTTCATCATTCTCTATGGTGTGAATTTGCCAGTACATTCAATGTACTGACCCGTTTCGGGCTGCAACGTCTCATGTTGCATGTTTCTTACGACGAGTAAGTGATACGTTAGGGTTACGGTTTCTACACTCAACTTTGCCGTTGGTGTTGATGGGAATCCACAACCTTGTTGCTTCCGCTATATGAATTGAGGTAATAGTATTTACGTTACTTTATACATGTGATTTACCTCTGTTATAAATCCTTCGAGTACTGTGTGTGTCAGCATACCGATCCAGGGATGACACTTAAGCACAGAGACTTGATCCATTCGGGTCGGGTCGCTACAAGATGGTATCAGAGCAGATGTTGACTGTAGGACATGACCCTAGAAATTGGCAAGCCCATAGCAAAGATTTTTCTCTACAACTTTCCCTTTCAAAAAGATCTTTTACCTCTCTTCTCTTCTGAGCTTATTCAAAAATTCCCTTTAGTGAGACCATACCCTTTTTCCCTTTTGACCACTCGAAGATTCGACTGATGAGACCACTCCAAGAAGTACAAGATATTGGACAACTAAGACCGCTTCAGAATGAAGAGTATTTTCCGTGCATCTGAGTAATGGAAACTACAATGGTTGAGGACCGAAGACAAGTAGAATTTGAAGGCTTTGAAGAATCCCTAGATTTGTATGACATAGGAAGGCTACCCTTTTGGAACTTGGCAGACTATGGAAGTTGTCAATGCCCAAGATCAAGGTGTATCGGAGAAAGACTGAAACAAGGAGTATGAGAACTCGAAGTTTTGTCAAAGAAGACCCTAAGGCAGGAGATATCAACTATGGAATGATAGCTCATGGAAATGACAACCACGGCTATCCATGAGGTTATCGCCCGCATATGCTATTGTCACCGTGCTGAGTTAAGCATGCATATGCATGGAAGGATTAAATGGTAGAAGGCTGATGGAGCACCTATCAGCAAGATGAAGTTTTAACCTTAGCCGGTGTATCACCAGGATCTAGAGTGTTACATCAAGAAGTTAAGATGGACCTAAAAGAAGCATTATTTGATAAGGAAGCATTTCGTGAAGAACTTAAGACCAGAAGTTGAAAGCGGCCAAGCTAGAGAAGTAAAACCTTGAGATACAGGAGATTCGTCAGGAACTGAAGGACAGTAGGACCATGGTTCATGCCAAGGATAATGAAACCCAGAAGTTTTAAATGCAACTCCGGAATATTAAAGGATGTCACGAGAGATTTCACATCAACAGAGATTGATCTAGCAAAAGAACTTGAGAAAGACAAGCATGATCGGAAGAAGCCATTGGAGGCATGAACCAGGTTTGAAGAATTTGGAGACGTTGAAGATTTGTTGACCTTTAGAAGACCAAACCCCTGTTATATACCTACGTTAGATGCGATGTTTGTGAGATGTCATTTGTTTGATGTTTTTCGACAGCCACAACAAAAATATGTCTTTTCAAAACTTTTGTTGTATTGTGTGCATCCCTCCCTCTCTCTTATCTCACCCCAAACCCACATGGACCCAATAGCGGATGAATGGAGATGAGCTTGTATTTTCTGGACCGATGGGTCAGTTGGAGACAGACCGATGGATTCAGAACATGGAGGATCACATGGAGAATAACCCTATAGTTGGACATGATATGACCCAGCATGCTCTTCTGTTCTTTGAAAGAGGTGCTGCTACTTGGTGGAGGTTGTACCAAACCATGAATGGATGGCAAGGATTAACCACTTGGAAATAATTTAAGTTGACTTTGCCAAAGTCTCGGCTTGTGTCCCAGAAGTTGAAGCAATATGGAAAGGATATGAAGAAACCTTGTGCATGCAAGATCTGTGGAGAAATAGCACACACCTATAAAGAACACATGGATGAATGCCCTAATTGCGAAGGAAGTCACCCAGTTGAAGAATGCCCAATTAGGCAGATTACTTGTTTCTTGTGTGAAGGGACTACCCACTATCCTGCTCAGTGTCACATTTACCCCATGGTACAATGAACCATCCAGCAGAAGAAAGAAGTAATGAAAGGAGCCCTCATGGAAATTTTAGAAGAAACTGTGATGAAGGAAGGGGTGGAGGACACACCCAAAGAAGAACTAAGTAAACCCTGCACCAAGTCTTGCTATTCATGTGGAGAAGAAGGACACATCTCCCAAAATTGTTTGAATGGGTATCTAGTAGAATTCCCGACAGAGGGAGTAGAATATGACCCACAGGAAATAGAAGCCATGATCGGCATGGAAAAGTCCAGGAAGAGAAACCAATTAGAGCCCAGGAGGAACCTGAGTCATATCACCTGTTACAGGTGCAAGGAGTCAGGGCACTACCTCAATAGTTGCCCAAAAAGGAAACCTCGATACTTGTTAGAAGTAATATGTTTTAGTTGTAATGGAGCAGGGCACTTTTCCAGAGAATGCCCCAAGGAGAAGGAAACTTGTGCTAGATAGTTGAGTTTGCAACAAAAGAAATGGAGTAGTAGAAGTGAGAACATTTTCTTGAGGTGTTGAGTTGAGACCTGTAATGGAAAAGCGAGAGATTGTAATCATTTGAGAATGACTAAAGTAGCATCGTTGGTACTGATATGGATTTTATGAGTTGATACTCTATGAAGAAGGATTTTGACCATTTTTGAGGATAAAAGAAATATGGTCTATGGAAGATTTGTGCATTTTAAGGGTGGTAGTACCCTGTAAGAACCATTGACCCCTGGAAAAGATAAGGATATTCCACTGAGTGGATTTCGGACAAAATGAATACGAGTTTTGTCTCGATATGTGTGATGCCCCAAGATTATGTGGGATGAAGTTGGAGACCGTCAGTTGTTGGACCAAATGTGATCAAGGAGTCAGAAGAGAATGTTAAGTTGATTCGAGATAGACTGAAGGTAGCTTAGTCCAGGCAGAAGAGTTATGTAGACTCAAGGAGGTAGTCTATGAAATTGGAGACATAGCATGTCTTCGTGTGACCCCTCTGCGAGGAGTTAAACAATTTGGAGTTAAGGGACAGTCAACCCCGAGATTTGTAGGACCATACCGAGTTTTGGAGCGTATGAGAGAAGTGGCCTACAAGTTGGAGTTACCCGAAGGACTGTCAGGAGTTCAGGATGTGTTTCACATTTCCCAGTTGAAGAAGTGCCATACAGAGATGGCCAATATTCCCATGTAAGGACGCTTGACCGTGAAAGGATAATGATGTTCCACGAAGTGGAATATGGACCTCATAAGTATAAGTTTTTATCTCGGTATGAGGGAAATCCCACGAGGAGGAAGAAATGAAGTACTATTGGATATAAAGGAGGTATGATGTCGGAAATATGGATCAATGGAAACTCCATGATGAGTCTGAGTAATCATGTCTTAGTTTGGTGCCAATAGAAGGAAGGAAGACAATACAATTGGATGGATTTAAGAATACTAGGACGTTGGAAGTTGGAATAATGATAAGTTGCCCGATGATAAGTTCAAGGACTACAAGTGATGAGATGGGCCATAACCCACAGGCCCCAGGACCTGCCAAGAAGCAAGCACGTTCTTGCTGAAGGAAGGACCCTGGAAGAGGGTATACCTTATCGATAGACGATTTTATAGGAGTAACGCAAAACCTGAGAGTTGTGAAGGAACGATAGATGTTTATTTGGCTTGCAGAATCAATGGATTATCCGAACTTAGTTCGTCGACAAGAGAAATTCTGCAATGCTTGTGAGGATGACTGAGTGTTAGTATGCGAGATTCGCTAAACCGTATACAAGGTAATGATTTGGGTGCAGGATGGATTGATCACCATACCGACTTACTCTTATTATTCGCCTTGCTATATGGGATGGTAAATCTGAGTGACTTACCTATAGTAGAGCGCCGACAATCAAAACCTTGCTTAAAACTTAGAATGGTATAGGTATTTTTCCTTTGTACAAGGCAGTTTTTGCCAACCGTAGGTTATACGGTGAAGATCAACCCAGACCCATTTCCTGCAGGAAAAACCATAAATTGTTGACCACCATGAGATATCGATAGTTGTTTAGTTTTGGCGCCCGACCTGTCAGCTAAGAAGACCCAATCTCGGAATAACCTTACCAAGAGGAAAGGACAGAAGAATTGAGGAAAAGGTTATGCCACTACCGGAAGAGCCAGAGAAGGAATTATACGGAAGATCTGAGAAGACGGCACTGTCAAGAATAAGGATGGAGTATATGAGTATTGATGGGACCGTAACAATGTTTCTAAGGGTGGTAGCACCCCAGACTCCGAAGACGATCGATGGATTTTCAGAAGACCCCGAACCCTAACCTATTTCTTTCTAGCCTCTCCGAATCTCGAGGACGAGATTCATTTTAAGGGTGGTAGGTTTGTAACATCCCAAAATTCTAAATTTTGGAATGTTATAATAAATAGATAAATTTGACTGATTGTTTGATTGATTGTCTGAAAGTGAGTGAATTCGAAACTTTTTGAAAGTTAAATGAGAGGGAATAAAAGGACTTTCCCAAACTTTCATATTAGCTTTCTGATCTCCATGAATTCAAATTCTTTTCAACACAAAACCCTAGAGAGAAGATGACATGACTTCTTCCATTTAAAATGAAAGGGTATATGAAAATATTTGAATTTCATTTGGAAAATATTTCCAATTCAGAAACTTTAAGCAACTCAATGATTTTCACGAGAGAAGATAAAATGACTTCTTCAAATTATGAAATATGAGTTGGGAGTTTCAAAGGATCAATTTCAAGTCCTTTTGGAATTAATTTCCAATTTGGATTTATTTGAGTTTTATTCAAATTATTTTTCTCCAAAAATAAAATATATGGAAATTAGGGTAACATGATTCCCTACATTAGAAAATTGGAGAAAAATTAATTTGAAATCATTTTGGTATTTTTAAAATGATTTTTGTTGAATTTTAATAGACCAGTAGAACTCTTTGAATTATTAGAATTTGTGTGTATTTTATTTAATGCTAAAAAAATGTCCATGTTGTTGGAAATCTTTTTCTGAAAATTTTGATATATTATATGCCTATATTATATTTTCATTTTAAGTTATTTTGCTTCTTTTCTTGTCTGCAAAAATGTTTTATAAAAAAAACTTCCTTCGCCGACTGGGCCGGCCCAGTACCAGGCCAGGCCACGGCCCAGCGCCCGCGCCGCCGCCTCCGACTCCGGGAGGAGTCCGCCGCCCGCACGCCTCCTGAGCACGCCGCCGTCTTCGCCCCAGCCTCTTCTTGCCCCCTCCATCACGCATCTCGCCGCCCCTCCCCTCCATAAAAAGAGCCGCCCCGAACCCCGGCCTCTTTTTCCTCAAACCGGAGCCGCCATCGCCTCCCGCAGCCTCGCACAAACCTCGCCGGAGTCCGAACTCCGACGAGATCCGCCGCCGTCGCACCTCGCTCCACCGCCGCCTACGCCCGACGCCACCACCCCCTTCGGACTTGCCTCGCCGAGCCGCTCCTCCCCATCTACTTCGCCGGCGCCATTGAGCCCCGGAGCCGCCGCCCGCTCGAAGCCGACGCCGCCGCCGCCATTTTCTCCGGCGACGCCGACGCCCACCGCCGCGGTAAGCCCGGCTCCTCCCTCGTCCGTCCGATCTAGGATAGATGGCTAGGATTAGATCTAGGTTAGTTTTTTTTTCTTTCGAAACGGTTTCTGTTAGTATACGAACGTTCGTTCGTTTAGTGGTAGCAGCGAACGTTTTCATTATTTAGGCCTCAATAGTGAACATTTTCTATTTTAGATCTGTTTTTTTTCTTTTTCTTTTTCGTCCAGGGACCTAATTGTAGCTGTGTTATTTTCAGTTTAGTCCCTGATCTCAAAACGGTCATAACTTTTTGCTCGTTAGTCGGAATTAGATGAAACCAACGCCCATGTCTTCGTTATGATCTTCTCTATCCATTAATCCAACTCAAACATGTTTTTGAAAAGTTTAAAATTTGAATTAGATCAGATTTGAATTCAAACTTCGTTTGTTCATAACTTGAGTTTCGTAGCTCCGTTTGAGTTGATTCTTTTTGCAAATCGAAGCTCTTGACCTAAACATTCTAATAAGGCCAAATTCACATAATTTTGGTACTGTTAGGAATTGTTTTATGTTGCAAGAGTTATTTGCTTGGTTTGATGTTTCTGAATCGTCTTCTTCGTTCTTTCTGATCTCTTGAGTGATTGCTTATGTGTGGTTACTATTGCTTGCTTACGATAGATTGACCGGAGTGTGACGAGTAGAGCTATCAAGATTGTTGAGTGCGAATCATCTTCATCAACATTGCAGGCAAGTTCACACTTTGATCATACTTTTTCTACAACCCAGTTTTATTGCATTAGTTCAACTCTCACACATTGCATGGTTAGGATCTAATTAAATTGTGGGATGGGAAGTAGATGAGGTAGTACCTATTGCCCTGTTATATCAAACCCTTGGGAGTTACTTCTGCGCGTTGCTTATATTGCCATGCTATGCTAGTAGACGTGGATTGGGTGAGTGATATCCATGACAGATGTGAGTTTGATAATTTTTAATGGTTTATCTAAGGTGGCCACTTAAACACACATCTGGGTGGATTGAGGCACCTGATGTGTATCAGGACTTGCCTGTTTTATTTTGGACCGCCACCCAGGCTCAAAGGGATCATAAGATAATTCATGCTAGAAACTTCCATGTGCAGCCACATGCTACTATGGGCTCTGGCATAGTTGACTAAGTTGTGCGAACTCTTACGGGGTGGACTAGCAGATGTAGGAGTTGTAGGTGGTACGGTCTACCCCACATGTAAGGTGCTAGCGCTTTTGAAAGACTATGTCTCGGCCATCCGTTTGTCAAACACCATGTAGTGCGAGAAAACAAACGGAGGCGATCGAGTCATGTGGGGAAAAGTGCACAAACCTCTGCAGAGTGTACAAACTAATCATGATTAGCCGTGTCCCCGGTTATGGACAACTTGAGTATCTAGTACTTGAATATCATGTGAATCTCATCATGTTACCTTAAATGAATATTGTTGGGTTTAATGATGTTACTTAATTGGGATTGAGAATGCTGTCAACCATTCTCAATGTTCAACAACCACTATGATAGTTAATTAAAATGTATTCCTTTGAAGTAGGGAAAAATTGGCTTTTCGCAAAAACCTTATAACCATAGAGCTTTTTCCACCAGCCAAATATGCATGTAGTGATAGCCATTGTTCATCATTCTCTATGGTGTGAATTTGCCAGTACATTCAATGTACTGACCCGTTTCGGGCTGCAACGTCTCATGTTGCAGGTTTCTTACGACGAGTAAGTGATACGTTAGGGTTACGGTTTCTACACTCAACTTTGTCATTGGTGTTGATGGGAATCCACAACCTTGTTGCTTCCGCTATATGGATTGAGGTAATAGTATTTACGTTACATTATACATGTGATTTACCTCTATTATAAATCCTTCGAGTACTGTGTGTGTCAGCACACCGATCCAGGGATGACACTTAAGCACAGAGACTTGATCCATTCGGGTCGGGTCGCTACAATCTAAAAACAGAACAAAAAAGAAGAAGAGGGATGTCTCACCTTCAGGCGTGGCATGGGTGCTTGGGATGGAGGAGGGGACGCCGGAGCGGCGAGGCGGCCACGGGGGTGGAGAAGTGGGGCGCCGGGTCGGCTCGGGGCGCCAGGGCGGGGTGGCCGTGGGGGTGGAGGAGAGGGGCGCTGGGGCGGCGGGGCCGGGCGGGGCGACCGGAGCGGCTAGGCAGGGCAGCGAAGCGGCGTGGGCTTCTCGGGCACTGGGGCGGCGGCGCGGGTGTGATGAGGGGAGGGAGAGAGAGGGGTGGGGCTGGCCGCTTTTTAGTTTCGATCATAGCTCTTTGCCGTCTGCTAGCAGACGGCAAAGAGCCTAGCTAACGGATGTTAGTTGTCCACTTTCTTTGTCGTCTGCTAGCGGATGGCAAAGATTCTTTGTCGTCCGCTAGCAGACGGAAAGAAAGTGGCCGTTAGGTGGCCCTCGCTAGTGGGCCACCCTCCCTCTTTTTCATCTACTAGCTGACGGCAAATCTTCTATGTCGTCTGATGGCTGACAGCAATGAGGTAGCTGACGGCAAACATTATCTTTGCCGTCAGCTTCTTCTTGGCCGTCAGTTTTCTTTAATCTGATGGCAAAGACCTTCTTTGCCATCAGCTAGCAGACGGCAAAGATCCGGCAGACGGCAAATATCGTGATTCCAGTAGTGATATGGTACATAATGCTTCAAGCGTATGCCATTCAGACTAAAGAGTGCTGGTTCTATGTTTGCAAGAGTGGTCCAGATTGGTTTTGAGCCACAGTTGCATAGAAATATATAAGCTTACATGGATGATATAGCGGTCCAGGTTGTTGATGTTGTTGATGTTGTTTAAAACTAATTTTGGCTTATATGAGTGTTTAGTCATGCCTTTTGGGTTAACTAATGCACCTAGTACTTTTATCAGATTAATGAACGAAGTTTTACAAACTTTCGTTGGACGATTTGTGGTAGTCTATTTTGATGATATCCTGATTTATAGCAGATCTTTGGAGGAACATTTAAATGTTGTTTTTATTGCTCTACGTGATGCACGTTTGTTTGGTAACCTTGGTGTTGGGGATATTACTACTGGACGTAAACCGGCTAGGAGTAGCCGGATTAACTTTATGAAGATTAGAAGCCCATGAAGATGTGAAGATGATGGCGCTTTATGAAGGCCCAAGGCCCAGAAGTGAGTTAAGGCCTGTAGATGTAAACCGACTTAATCATGTAACTTGCTTTGTAAGATAGGAAGTGTAGAGACCGAACCGGAAACGTTTATGATCCGGCTTCGGGACTCTGTAAATCGACAGGCACCACCCATGTATATAAGGGGACGACCCGGCAGCGGTTTAGGGGACAGACAACAACTCGAGAGCCAGACAAAGCGGATTCGCTCCCTGGCCTTCGAAACCTAAGCAATACCAATCACAACTAGACGTAGGATTTTACCTTCATCGAAGGGGCCAAACTAGTATAAACTGTCCGTGTCCCCTTGACCGGTTTAACCCCTTTAAGTTAACCTGTTGCGATGGCTCCATGACTAAGTCCTTTCACAAGGACATCTGCCATGACAAACCCACGACAGTTGGCGCCCACCGTGGGGCTATCACACGATGGTTTCGAGTTCTTGAAGGGCAGCTTTGATGGACTCAAGGGATACGTTGTGGGCCGGATGACGAAGAGTCGTCGCGGCAAGCTCTACATCGACAACGCAGGATGGGGTCTCGAGGCCGATTCAATCGAATATGGGTAACGGGTCCCCTTTGGTGGGATTCACGTCTTCATCGGCAAGATCGGCGAACCGGCCCCTAAGCCAGAAATCTGCACCGACATCATCGAAACGGCTCGGCGTGCAAGTTCTTAGCTGGTTCAGCCCATGACGAAGCATGTTTTCGTAGGTGTCATCCATGGAGCAGGATACGAGGATGGACCGGCGTCCGATGGAGAAACCGTTGTCTGTTCCGACGACCAGTCTTCTGGAGAGACTGAATCACTCTATCAGTTGCAAGATGGGCGGATTGGTGGGGGATCCGAGGGCAACAGTATTCCGGACCCCCCTGATCTACCAAACCAGGCCGCTATCTTCATGGCCGGCACACAGTCAGCGCCTCACTCATCAACTGCTGCAGCAATGCTCTCTGGTTCAACAACAGCCATGCCGGCGAGGGCAGGAGGCTCTGCACCGCCTCCGGCTCAGGTCCTGTCTGACCTGTTCGACGCTTTGGCAATGTTAATGGCTGCAAAGGTGGATGCAGTAGCCCGGGATCAGCACAATGCGGAGATTGCGAAGGTGAAGGATCAAATAGCTCAGGCTAAAGCAGACCTAGCAGCAGAGAACGCTAGGATGGCTACAGAACGGGCCGAGCTGGAAGCTCAGGCCTACCGGATTAGACTGGATCAGAACGCTTCCGAAGAAGTCATGAGAAGAAGGTACCGATCGCATCTCCCGTCAGGTTATGAGCCACGAAATCTCTTCAACACACCAGGAGCAGGAGAAGGAGCTAATCACCAGCCAATAATGAACCGGGCGGAGGCACCAGGAACGGGAGCGCCAGTTCAGCCGCGCACGGTGGACCCACCTCGTCAGAACAACGGTGTGCCACAGAAAGTACCAACACCTCCCGGGCATTATTCCAACCCGTTGGACAATATCGTGGCCGCCGCTTCACGCCTGGCAGCCCTCCCAACCGATGGCGAATCACCAGTTTCGATTGAGGCACGTCGTGCCAGAGATCTCCTTCAGACGGCACTAAATCAACAGCGGGCATACTCACACAGTCGCGAGAGGATTCATTCCACTCCTCGTCCGAGCAGGAGCTATAGCAGACACATGGAGGATGAACTGGTTGTGTCAAGTAGCGCACGTCGCCGTAATTCGCCGCGAGGACACAACCCGACAGGGGGAGGTGCTAATGCACAAGATGTTGTAGATCATGGTCGCGCGCGTCGGGAGGCCGAGTTAGCAGCGCGACACGGGGTGCGTCAACATACTCCGGTTCGCCCTACCACGTCAGTACAACCAGGGGTGGTGTTAAGTTCCTTAGGGGTGCCGTGTCTCACCCCCGCTTTGCATAATGTGAGACTACCTAAGGATTTCAAAGGGCCTCGTAAGGTGCCCAATTACACCGTCGATTTGCAACCAGAGGCGTGGGTTGAAAGTTATGAGATGGCAACGGAGATGCTGGATGGGGATGAAGCGGTATGTGCTAAATACTTCACCATGATGTTGGAGGGAATAGCTCGTACTTGGTTAAAGAGCTTACCAATTAATTATGTCGGATCATGGGCCGAATTGAAGCACCGGTTTATCCAGAACTTCAAAGATACTTGTAAGCAGCCCATGTCAATTGTGGATCTGGCCGCTTGTGTCCAGGAGGAGGGGGAGTCCACGACCCATTGGGTCAAGCGGGTCTCAGCAATTTTGCATTCATCGGATCGTATCAATGCAGATACCGTAGTACTAATGTTGGAGGGCAATAGCCGTTTTCTGCCGCTAAACAGAAGTTAGGAAGGCTCAAACGTCATTGCAATGATATGTCAACGCTCATGGCCGCTTTGGTTAAGTACGCCGATTTAGATAATACCAAGGAACCGGACTCAGAGGAGGACAAACCGGGGAAAGGGAAGAAGACGGCAACGCCAAGGGTCAGCAGCCTAATCCGGCAGGCCATGGGAACAGTTGTAAGCGCAAGGCCGACAGCAGCTTGGACTATGTCACTAACACCAATGCTCAGGAGAACGGCCAGCGCCACAAGGGCAAGCAGCCCCAAAGGGGAGGAGGTTCAGGCCCCAATTTGGAGCGCTTGTTAAATCAGCCCTGTCTAAAGCATGGATCAAAGGAGAAGCCAGCATCGCATCTTTGGAAGGATTGTTACATCATGCGGGATTTTAAGAACTCTAATATGTTCCAATACGATAATGGCCCGCCCGGCGGTTCAGGAGGTGGTTTCCACGGGCCGGGTTATGGAGGCGGCAGTTCCGGTTCAGGATTTCAAGGCAATCAAACCGGGCACATCAATCAAGGGCACCAAGGTAACCATGGAGGCTACAACCATCAGGGGAACCACCAGCAGCAGCAGTCAGGTTATCAGAGCCATCCTAAGCAGTTAAATAGTGGGCAATACCATGTCTTCACTACTAGCTTGTGTAAACGTGATCAGAAGCTTCACAAGAGGGTAGTAAACTCTGTTGAACCGGCAGTGCCTCAGTATCTACGCTGGTCTGAGCAACCCATTTTATGGAGCAGAGAGGATCACCCACCCCGGGTTGACAATCCGGGTCACTTGGCCCTAGTGGTGGCCCCTCAAGTGGGGGGTATAAGTTCACTAAAGTGCTCATGGATGGAGGAAGTAGTATCAACATTCTGTATTATGATACATTCCGCCAAATGGGGTTGACAGATAAGAATCTTAAACCGTCAAATAGAGTTTTTCATGGTGTGGTGCCTGGTAAGTCCGCATACCCGTGGGCAAGATAGCCTTAGAGGTGGCCTTTGGGGATGATTATGATTCAAGGTCAGAAACGTTGACTTTTGAGGTGGTGAAAATCAAAAGTCCATATCACGCCCTGTTTGGGCAGCCGGCTGTGACACCCCAAAATTTTGGCCTTGTTTTATTAAATTAAAAATTTTGCCAGGAATTAAAACTTTTATTTTCTAGGCTCCCTTTTTATTTTTGAACCTTTTCCTCCCTTGATTTATGGAGTTTTTCCCCAAAGTGAAAACTTTTCAAATATGTTATTGGACTTGTTTAACCTCTCAAGAAAAACTTTTCTTTTATCAGTATAACTAATTACCTAATTAATTTGCTTGATCTTTATTTTCTTGAAAAATGGTTTTCCAAGGTTATATGGCGATATTTGAACTACAACCATTTGATAAATTCACTTAAAATTTCAACCAAAATTTGGAGATGTCAGGTGAAGTTTTTAAACCACTTTTATGCAAAAATATTTTCTTTCCATTAAATATTTGGAGCTCTACATCACCTTTTCAAATCTGGTCCACTAGGCATATTTGCACTACAACCTATTTAAATATTTCTTAAAAGCCCTCACAAAAATTATGGGATGTTGGTAGTAGCATATGATTCAACATTATGCAAAAACCTAGTGCTGTTCTTTGAAAATTTTGAGTGAATCAACCTCTTTTCCATTCTGGTCCAGCCTTGTGATTTCTACTGCAACCCTATTTATTTTTGCTCCAGTAACCTTGTGCCTTCTCCTACTTGTAGACAGCCCTACCAAACCCCTAAGTCCAGGAGCATGCACCCATTGGAATGTTTTTGGTTCATGAAATGATGCCATTTATCTCCTGTCCAGAACTGTAGTTTTGCAAAACTTGCACTAACAAGTTTGTGCTTTTTACAAACTAACCTCACCACCCTCTTGTACATCCAAAGAGACTTCTATCTGGAGATTTTGGCCCCTCCAAGAACTACCTAGATGCCTCTGGCATTTTGACAAACACCCTGTGGGCATGAACAGATTTGGCATGTTTGTAAGTTTGTGTTGTGAACTTTTCCACCTGTCCTAACCAAGTTGTCTAGTGGCTTACTAACGGTCTCTAACCTAGGCCTGTGGATTTTCATTAGCCGTCTAGCAGTTTTGGTCGCCCTGGAATTTCGTCGAACGAATGCCGTGCACGCCCGGAGCGCGAGCAGAGCACGCATTTTGCACGTGCTCGCGCCCGAGCCAGCACGCCCTGGATAAACTTCCCCGAGCTCATCCTGATCCTCTCCCTCTCGCCGCGTCACGCCAAAGGCCCCGACAGCCCCCTGGCGCCCTACAGCGCCGCCATAAGAGCTCTCTTGGCGGCACGCCCACGGCCGCAACCGCTCCTGCCATGGTCGGCACCGCCCCGACCACCACAGCGCGCCAGCTCGCCTCCATGGACAGTGGAGCGTTCGTCGGTAGCTCCTGGAGCCGACCAGCCACCGCCACGTCGCCCTGCAGCACAGTAGGGCGGTTCACCGGCGAACTTATCCACGGCCACCGCGAACCGACTTGGACGTGCTATAAAGAGAGGCCCCCGAGCACGTTCCGTTTGCGAGGCAGCCTCAGCATGCTCCCCTAGTTCCTCCATGGCAGCTAATCGACCCGGGGAGGTCTTCTTCCCCACCTCCGACGACTGCAGCCGCCGCCACTGCCCCGGCCATTCCGACGCCACCAGAGCCTCCTCCTCTCCACTCTCTCCACCAGGAACTCCCTCTCCTCCTAGTGTATCCTTCCCCCTGCTCGATTTTGACCGGGACTCGCCGCGGGAGAAAAATCACTTTGCCCGACGGCCACCGTCCGCTGCAGAGCTCGCCGCCGGCAGCTCCGTCCACCCCCGAGACCGCAGCGACTACCGGAGTGACCGCCTCGATCCCCTGAGCCCGCGGGTGACCTCCGTTTCCCGAACGGTGCCGCCGTTCGCCGGCGAGCATCGCCGGAGTCCCGCCTCCGCTCGGGGCAGAGGAAGAGGAGGGAGGCCGACTAGTCAAACCTGACCAGTGGGTCCCCCGGGCCCACTATCAGTGACTCACGCGCCGTCCACACTGGATAAGTGGAGGCATAAAAGCTCAAGTACGTCTCCTCTGTGTGAAAGCGTATTCCCCTCTGAAACGTTTTTTTCTGTTTTATTTTAAAAACAGATTTTGACCACAACTTTGACTGCCTATAACTTTTTAAATATAACTCCAAATGAATTGATTCTTTTTCCTACCTTCCTCAAATTTTGTCTAGTTTATTTTAAGATTTATTTCAAAAAATTCAAACAACTTTTTTTGTGTTGTTGTGGAATTGTGTGTTAATTCAAATATATTTTAAATAGGATTTTGGTGAGGGAGAAGAAAACTTTCAAAAGTTTTGGAGAGCACCTCACCCCTCCACAACTTGAAGGCAAGCATTCTGAACCCCGGAATAATATTTTTGGTGTGTTTGTTGACACGTTTATAACACCACCTTATTTCGGAGAACTTGTTATTTCATGTGATATGGTCATTTGCATGGATGCATATTAGTGATTTCCTTGCTGTTGGAAATGAATATACATGTGATGGTAATCATCCTCATGTGCCTTGCATGCATGCCGGAAAGGAACCCAGGAAAGCCTCTGCCTTGGGTAGGAGTGAGCTTGTCGACGGTCCCCGTCGGGACAGTTATGTCCGGTATGGCATAGTAAGGTATAATGGGTGGTGATTTCGTCGGTTGAAATGTATTTGATATACATGTCATGCAGGGAACTCATAAGCCTCCTGAGTCGGCCATAGATCGAGTCTTGTTCCGGTAACCCCCATACTTGTTTCGTACTGCCACTGGTCCCTACCGTAGGTGGGGTATGGTTCGGTAAGTTGTTAACCCTTGTCTTGGCACACACCGTACAGAGAGGCCATGGTGGAAGATACCGGTTGTAGCCGGTAGGCATGCCACCTGGTCCGGGGGCATGGGTGTATCCGGTTGGGACCGAGAGGGGGGCACCCCTTAGAGCGCGCGATAGAAATTTGATCCCATGCTATGCGAGGTTGTAGCCTCCCCACTTAGAGTTTTGCTTAACAGGTGTCATGGGTGATTCCAGACACGAGTAAAAGCTGGTGTGTGCAAGTCAGGCGTGTTTTCAACTAAAAGACCGTAGACGGAATTAGTTCCGATGAACTAAAGAAATCCGTTTCTCGTGGGTAAAGAGTACACCCTCTGCAGAGATATTAAACCTATTCGAATAGCTGTGGCCATGGTTAAGGATTACAGTCTGGGATGGGTCAAGTGTCGGTCTTAGTGTCGGTCTTCGGAGGAGAAACTACTAACCCGAATATTGATTATGACTTGTGATATATGATGGTTATGATTATTATCATTATGGACTAACCGTTTGCATTGTTTGAAATAATGAATATCCCTGGGACGGTACCACCTCCTGGATATTCACTATGATTATAAGCCCTTTATGTGGCGTCGCTCAGACGCCCGACTGTGGCAGGTTCGTTATTTCATTTACTTACAAGCCCTTTATGTGGTGTCGCTCAGACGCCCGACTGTGGCATGCTTGTTATTTTATTTACCTCATAAGCCCTTTATGTGGTGTCGCTGAGACGCCCGACTGTGGCATGCTTGTTATTTATTTACCTTATAAGCCCTTTACATGGTGTCGCTAAGACGCCCGACTGAGGCATGCTCACTTTTACTATCCTTTCGAGACGTCGCTTCAGACATCCGATCGGTGCATTTTATTTCTATTCTGTCATTGCATATTCCGGTTGCATATAAATAACCTGCTTGCATGCACGAAGATTTTATTTATGACTGACGATGTGATCATAGAATATTTCAGTGTATGTTGATCAATTATATTATACCTGTGTTCTTAATGTTTGCGAGTACATTTAAAGTACTCACTGGCTTGTCCCTGGCTATTGTCTTGGCCAGATTGCTTGCTTGGAGAGGAGCGTGGCGATGACAGCCTCGGGACCTAAGCAACGGTGATAGCAGCCTCGCGAAGATAGGAGTTAACCTGGTCAGCTGTTCCTGTGGGAAATGGAGTCCCATAGACCATGGTGATCCACAAACCGCTTCCGCCCTCAACCACTAGAAACCATTTGATGTACTCATAGGCCACAATGGTCTTGTACTACATATTTTTGCACTTCTGCTAGGAATTTCTGTAACAAGTCGGTGCCTCATCAGCTATCAGTAATCCTGGGGCTGGTGAGCACAACGGCCCTTTTCTGGAAATTAGAGCCCGGAAAACCGGTCGTGACACCGGCTTATGATAAGTTCATGGCAAGGTCGTGTTATGTTTATCTACAGCTTAAAATGCCAGGTCATAAGGGGACTATCATAGTACATGGAAGCAGAAAGATCGCTTTGGAGTGTGAGGAAGGTGATGCGGCTTATGCTGAGTCGATTTGTGCCACGAAGGAGTTGAAATTCTATAAGGAGCAAGTTGATCCGGCAGATATGACCTCTTTGAAAAAGCCGACTACGGAACATGATCCGCCATTGAAGTTCAAATCGGCTATAGATACTAAGATGATTGATTTTGTTCCTGGTGACTCATCCAAGCAATTCAGCATCAGCGCTAACCTGGATCCCAAATAGGAAAGCGTGCTCATCGAGTTCATCCATGAGAACTGGGACATCTTTGCATGGAAACCTTCTGACATGCCAGGTGTACCGAGGGAACTCGCTGAGCACACACTTAACATTGATCCTAAGTTTAAACCGGTCCGGCAGTTTCTCCGCCGCTTCAATGAAGAAAGGTGTAAGGCTATCAGTTAAGAAGTAGCCTGTTTGTTGGCCGCAGGGTTTATCGTGGAGGTCTTTCATCCAGAGTGGTTGTCTAATCCGGTGCTGGTTCTTAAGAAAAATGGCACTTGGCGTATGTGTGTGGATTACACAGATTTAAACAAGGCTTGCCCTGCAAACCCCTTTGCCCTCCCTCGTATTGACCAGATAATTGATGCTACGGCAGGTTGTGACCGTTTGTGTTTCCTGGATGCATATTCTGGTTATCATCAGATCAAAATGGCGGTTAAGGACCAGGAGTAGACAGCTTTCATAACTCCCTTTGGAGCCTTCCGCTATGTCTCCATGCCCTTTGGACTCAAGAGTGCCCAGGCAACTTATCAGCGTTGTGTTCAGAATTGCCTTCATACACAGATTGGGCGCAATGTTCATGCATATGTGGATGATATTGTGATAAAGTCCAGAAAGGAGGAAACATTGATAGATGATTTGAGAGAAACCTTTGACAACCTCCGGGTTTACAAGATGATGCTCAATCCGGAGAAGTGTGTCTTTGGTGTCCCGGCAGGCAAGCTCTTGGGTTTTCTAGTGTCAAACAGAGGCATTGAGGCTAATCCAGAAAAGATTTCAGCAATTACATCTTTGGCTAAACCAGTGTGTATCAATGACGTTCAATGTCTGGCCGGCCGGATTACAGCTCTAAGCCGGTTTATCAGTCGCCTTGGAGAGAAGGCCATCCCTTTATATCAAATGCTCAAGAAAACAGATAACTTTGTCTGGAGCGAGGCAGCTGATAAAGCGTTCGAGGATCTGAAGAGGCAGTTAGCTGAACCGCCCGTGCTTGCAGCACCGATCGATAAAGAGCCGTTATTACTATATGTGGCTACTAATGCCCGAGCTGTTAGCGTGGCTATTGTGGTGGAGCGCAAGGAAGCTGGCAAGGAATATCCGGTTCAACGTCTGGTTTATTATTATCAGTGAGGTGCTCATTGAGTCAAAATAGAGATATCCACATTGGCAGAAGCTGGTGTATGGAGTGTTTATGGCAAGCCGGAAACTCAAACACTATTTTCAGGGCCAGCCCATCACAGTGGTCAGTTCAGCCCCTCTGGGAGATATCATTCAAAACAGAGAGGAAACGGGCCGGATTGCCAAGTGGGCTATTGAGCTTGGACCTCACAGGCTCAAATATATACCTCGCACAGCGATGAAATCCCAGGCACTCATGGACTTCATCAATGATTGGACGGAATTGCAGGCACCAGAGGAAAAGCCAGATAATACGTACTGGACTATTCACTTTGATGGATCCAGACAGTTGGAGGGCTCGGGGGCTGGAGTCATACTAACATCCCCAAGAGGTGACAAGTTTTGTTATGTCCACCGTCTAATGTTCCCTTGCACTAACAATGCAGCTGAGTATGAGGCTTTGCTCCATGGTCTGCGGATGGCTAAGGAAATGAACTTAAGCCGGGTCAAGTGCTTTGGGGATTCAGATCTGGTGGCTCAACCGGTGTCTGGCACTTGGGATTCTAAAGACCCACTCATGGCTGCATATTGGCGAGAGGTGGACACTGTGTCTGGTCACTTCAAGGGTTATCAGGTGGACCATATAGATCGGCGAAAGAACGAAGCGGCAGACACTTTAAGTCGCCTTGGTTCTCAGCGTAAACCGGTTCCACCCAATGTCTTTCTTGACGTATTGCATAATACATCAGTCAATGTACCAACAGAGGAAGAGTTGGCTATTCCTGATCTGGAGGCTCAATTGGTGGCGGCTTTGCATGTCATACCGGATTGGACAATCCCGTATCTGGCTTACATGAACCGGGGCGAGTTACCGGACGATGAAACCTTAGCCCGACAGATAATCCGGCGTTCCAAGTCCATAACCATACTCAACGGGGAGTTACATCGTTATAGCGTTTCAGGAGCAATTCAGCGTTGTGTCTCTCCTCAAGAGGGTTGTGAGATTTTGCGAGAAATCCATGAAGGGGATTGTGGTCACCACGCCGGTTCAAAGTCTTTGGTTGCTAAAGCTTTTCGCCACGGATTTTACTGGTAAACAGCTCATGCTGATACGGTGGATTTGGTCAAGAGATGTGACGGTTGTCAAAAATTCGCACGCCGTGCTCACATTCTGGCTCAGGAGTTGAGAATGATTCCAATAACTTGGCCGTTTGCAACTTGGGGGCTCGATATGGTTGGACCCTTCAAGCGATCCAAGGACAAAAATACCCACTTGTTAGTGGTAGTTGATAAATTCACCAAATGGGTGGAAGCAGAACCAGTTAGTAAGTGTGATGCGGCCACGGCGGTTCAATTCATCAAAAAGGTGATATTCCGGTTTGGCTTTCCACACAGTATTATAACTGATAATGGTACTAATCTGTCAAAGGGAGAAATGGAGGAGTTCTGCCAACATGAACACATCCGGCTTGATATAGCATCGATGGCTCACCCCCAATCTAATGGTCAAGCAGAGAGGGCAAATCAAGAAATTTTGAGAGGAATTAAACCCCGGCTTATGGTTCCTTTGAAGCGTACACCAGGTTGTTGGGTGGAGGAATTGCCTTCTGTGTTATGGAGCATCAACACCACGCGTAACAGATCGACGGGTTACACACCTTTCTTCATGGTTTATGGAGCGGAGGCGGTTCTCCCTAGTGATATCCGTCACGATTCGCCCTGGGTGGCAGCTTATGTTGAAGCAGATAATGAGACAGCACGTCAAGATTCTCTAGACCTGTTAGATGAAGAACATGACCTCGCAGCAGCACGTTCGGCGATTTATCAACAGGATCTCCGACGATATCATAGCCGCCGGGTTAAGACTAGAACCTTTCAAGAGGGTGATTTGGTGCTCCGGCCCATTCAGGATCAAACTGATATGCACAAGTTATCCCCACCTTGGGAAGGACCTTTTGTGGTCAGCAAGAATCTGCACAACGGGTCATACTACCTCATTGATGTTCGAGAGCACCAAGACTCACGTAAATCGGAGGAGGAGACCAAGCGGCCGTGGAACATAGCTCTTCTTCGGCCTTACTATACTTGAGCCATAAGCTCTTCATATGTACATATTTATGACAATGTATATATTATATAATAAACCGGAGCCTCCATTCAAGCGGGGTATATGTTCTTTTTACATCATGTGTGTGCTCACAAGAGTTTATGGACCAAGCGGAGTGTTTTGTTAATTCGGTCTCTGCAGCCACACGGATATAAAGAAAATCACTAGGGGGCTTGGTTATATCTGAACCATAGCTACACCTTTTTGATCGATTTGAAACCACGAAAGGATATCACTAGGGGCTTGGTTGTTATCACACCATAGCTACACCTCTTGATAGGTGTTTCAGCCACAAAGGAAAATATGTGGGGCCAAAGAGAGTGTTGCACAAAGCCCAAACTCAAACATGGGCACCCACTGAGCACAACTCACAAAGTTACTTGGGGGATCTTTTTTGCAAAGCAACAAAGAGTTTGAAAGGACCCTTGTAATTGGCTATCAAGCCATGGCTTGGAAGCCTGGTGTATTCACCTAAAAACCCGGGTTAACCTGCCTTCATCAAGTAAGCCACTCCTGTCCAGGTAATCCTGGTATGACCCGCCGAACGTTTGTCAAGTCAATCTTATACAGACCCTGAACTTGTCAAAGTTAAAACGACGATTGGTTAATTGGAGGCCCATCTTAAAAGGCTTTGTTAAATGGTTTAACTCAGAGGCCTGGCAGCCCATGAAAAGCCTCGATTTGGAGCCTGGCAGCTCGTAAAAAGCCTTGCATATTTCCTTTTTGAGTTTTATTTGTTGAAATTCATAAGTGTCTTCTGATAAACCGGCGTTCTTGACCCGGCTTGCCTTTCAACTACAAGTTGTCAGTACATGGTCAGTTATAAACCGGTGTTCATTGTCCCGGTCTGGTTTGACTAAATCACCAGTGCTATAAAGAAAACCCGGTGATTATCCTATCTCGGTACGGTTTATTATCATAATTCGGCACTATAAGGATGGAGTTATTATTACTCCGGATTGGTATTAGCACCTTTACCAAATAGTTGGTCAACCAACGAGTTATGTTGCACATATTACTTTTTATACACCAACTTTGATCATTCATCTAAGTATTGTATATATGTTGAGCATCATAACCCGTCCAGTGGTAAACCACTAGGACACTTTGCAAGTTTTTGTATTCAGGAACGAAACTATTCCTGAGTTAAGGATAAATCGATCCCAAAAGGTGGAACAAGTTGTCACGAGGTATTACAAAACATGCTCAATGGCATGGCAGATAACGGAGTTTTGGCTATCCTATTACAAGAAGCTTTCAAAGCGGCTCCAATTGCATAATTGTTTTTCAAAGTATCGGTACACAATAGCCAGTAAACCAGTGACAGGTTTAAGACGCTTCATCTGGACGGTTTGATGGTTGAGGGTCAGCTGGTGTGGGCACATCTTCATCCCTCCCCAGACGCTGGAAATCAACCGTCGACCAATCGATTACAGTTAAAGCTTGAAATACTGCCTCTTCATGGATAAGATTGGATGGGTTAATATCAGGAGCATAAGTGTGCTTATGAATCGGAGGCACAAGTTCTTCAACTTCATGGATTTCGGCAGGCTGTCTTTTCCCTTCAGCATCATAAGCCGGTTCAAAATGGGACAAGTCTGTGTCTTCGGCCAACTTGCTGGCTACTGGACGCATCTCTTTGGTCAGTCACCGGAGGTCGTCATTATCGAAGTTTGACCCGTCCTCCTTCACACCTGGGTATCCTTTAATGATATCCTCCGCTTCAAGGTCTGGAATCCAGGCTTTGGCTCGAATAAGTGTGGTCAAAGCTCCTGCTCTGGTAGCTGCCTTCTTCAATTCGACAATCCGGGCTGGTAACATGGACAGCTTCTCAAGTGTTTCTTTTATCAGGGTTGGGGCCGGTTTGTTGTAAGCCGCCGTGCAAATAGCCTGTTGAGACCCAGAGTACAACTGTTCAATCAAAGTATACGCCGCTTTGAGCTTCATCCGTGTGTCTGTACCAAGATGAGCAATCCGAGTGCCTGCCAAGGGTTTATATCAATGTTCTGGTCAATGATAAGGTTCATTGAATTGCGGAAAACACATAAGCAGATACTTACCAAAGATAGCAGAAGTCATAGCGTTGATTTGCCATTTCAAGCCAGCTAGTTCATCTACAATTGGTTTCAGGGCTGCCTCGGCGTCTTCAGCTCTTTTGGTTAAACCGGATTTTTGGTTTCCCAGTTAACACGATCTTTGTTGAAAGATTCCTTCAGCTTTTCCATTGCGGCTAGGGCTTGGGTAAGCTCCTCTTTGGCTTTTGCAGCTTCTGCTTGTTGTGACTTCACATTCTCTTGCAAGTCAGAGTTTCGGGCATCTCTGTTTCTCAGTTCAGCCTGCAACATTGAAGGTATATTAAACAACAGGATATATATGTTCTAAGTACAAAGCGTATAACAAGTTATGCACTTCATACTTGGGGGCTAATGCCTATTTGCTCTAAAGTACTACATTTTATACAAGTCTCCAGAACAATGCAAGCATTATCCTGGACACTTGGGGGCTAATGTACGTCTGTTCTAAAACGGATGCATGGATTAAAACCCGGATTAACTTGCCAAGTTAAACCGGCCTTTGGGGGCTATGCTGCAGAAAGCTATCTAATTGTTAAAAGATGAGTCTTGGTTCTTATTAGAGACCTAACATTTTGAGGATCAATGATGAGAAACTAAAAGTGCTACAAAGACCCGGTTTATGATTAACATCATAAAACAGCCCTTGGGGGCTACTTGGGCTAGTATTTCAACTTTGAATCAACGAACAAAGGGAGATGAGAATACCTCATATCGCTCCTTCATCAAATTCACCAAACCGGCTTCATAGTCCCGGTTTGAGTGAAGACGGTTCA
Organism: Triticum dicoccoides; assembly: GCF_002162155.2. NCBI lineage: Eukaryota > Viridiplantae > Streptophyta > Magnoliopsida > Poales > Poaceae > Triticum > Triticum dicoccoides. The sequence continues at coordinate 265,827,127 of NC_041390.1, read as the reverse complement.
AGAAGCCAGAGTGAAGTTCTTCAGTGTTGAGATGAGCATAATTTGATAAATCACTACTCCATTTGCCTTTTTTCCCTAGCAGCCTGCTCTTCTTTGGCACTATGTTGAGCCAAGATTACGGGATGGCCAGGAGAGTTGTGGCCCATTCCAGTAATGATAACATCGTCTCCTTGGCCTTCAGTGTTTTTGGCTGGTGATAATGGAGTCTCAGCATCTCTCACCAGACTAGCCCGGTTTGGCTCTGTCGGTTCAGTGTCAGGCGCGGAAGGCTCAGCGTCTGTTGGTTCATCAGTGTTTTGGCCTTGAAAGGGCAGGTCGTCAGAGGCGGCTTCAGGATGAGGGCCCTCCGGTTCACAAGTCTTATCCGGGTCACCTCTTGGTTCTTCTTCAAAAGTGGCTGGGTCTTCGGGCGGATTGTTGACCCGAGCTTTCTTGCTGGGTCTGGCTTTGGCTCTGCAGACAAAACTAAAAAGAGGGTTAACATTTTATTCCAGATTTGCAACACATTGAGATGAAAGGTTACAAAGCTTACCCAGCCGCAGTTTTCAGAGGGGGGAGTTGAGTTGCTGTCGATTCACCAGAAGATGAGGGAGGTGTCACCTGATAATTTGAATCGGACGGATTAAGAGGTTGTCTGAAATAACCTACCTTGGGGTAAGAATTGTCAGGAGTAGGAGAGACCTCAGACCGGCGCTTCCGAACCGGGGTGTCAGGTAAACCGGTTGAAGTAACATGTTGGCCACTGTGTCGGGTTGTCCGGCGAGCTTCATGCTGTTGAGTCTTCAAAATAAATGTTGGATCCAAATGAGCAAAAGGATGAGAAAAGCTTACTTTTCGGACTGCTTGACGGGTTTTTTGTGTTGGCTTAGAGTCTGAACAGAAGGAAAGGGTAATTACCTCTACATCATCAGCTTGACTGCCTTCTGCGTCCTCCTGAGGAAGATCATTGTTAATGAGATGCATGAAAAGGGAGCCAAGTGAGTCAAGTTCTACCTCAACTTCCGGATCATCAGCATCATCATCAAGTTCCATGTTGATCCGGTCAGCCGTTTTCCGTTTTGACGTCCGTTTGATGGCTTTGGTTTTGGGGCGAGATGGTTTGACCGCTTTATCCCCGTTTGGCTTTACTGCTTTTTCTACGGTTTTCCGTTTCCAGAAGGGATCATCACCCTATACATACATACACAGAAGAAGGATTACAAGTTGCACAAATTAAAGATATCAAAGATGAAAAGGAAGTATAGTGCTTACGGCAGGCGGTTTGTTCTTGGTATAGAAGGGATTCAAGCCGGTTTGACTACAGACTACTTCCGATTCATTCAAAATTTTCTTTACACCTTCAGTGACTTCTTCATCAGTCACTTGAATGTTGCAATGGCGTTGAGGGTCTTCAACCTCACCAGTGTACTCACACATTAAACGGGGACGCCGACTTAGAGGCAAGATGCTTCAAGATATCCAACAGCGCACGAAATCAACACATGTTAAACCGTTGGCCATAAAATCCCGGAGTTTGGCGAGTTGAGGGGCATATTTCGCCCTTTCTGCGGAACTTAAGCGTTGCGCCATTGGATGGGTGTTGGAAAGCCAGTGATCACGAAAGCCTGGGAGGGGATTCTCATCTTCAGGAGAAGTGTCTCTGCAGTAAAACCAAGTCTGGTTCCATTCCTTTGGGTGGCTGTGCAGTTTGGCATGAGGAAATTCAACTTCTTTCCGCTTTTGAATTGAGACACCACCAAGTTCAGTGTTGGGAAAATTTACAAATTCTGTGTGCCGGTTTAAGTGAAAGAAGTCCCGGAACAGCTCCGCAGTTGGTTCTTCCTGTAAGTACACTTCACAGAAGACCTGGAAGTTACATAGATTGGATACTGAGTTGGGCCCGATGTCTTGAGGATGGAGTTGGAAATTGGCAAGCACATCTCGATAAAACTTTGACCCTGACAGTTTGAAGCCACGACCTATGTGGTCGACAAAGACCACCACCTCGCCCTGCCTCAGGGTCGGAGGATTTTCTGCTCCTGGAACTCGCCATTTAATCTCAGTCTTCTTAGACAAAGTACCAATGCTAACCATATCGTTCAATTGTTCCTCGGTGACCCAGGAATGAGCTCAGTTGCAAGCGGTAAATTGCTTGGCCATTATAGAGCAAAAAAGTTGTGGAAGAAATGTCGGTTTACAAATCATTCAGGATAACACACAAGAGGTAATGATATCAACATATACTGGTGCATAAGATTGCATAAACCGGAGGCTGATATAATAATGAAGGGCAAGGTTATATCAAGGATATAAACATATCGCTAAACCAGAGTTGGCAATTCCATACAAGAATTTATTAAATACAGGTTATAAGGGGAAGTACATTGGCGGTTCAACAAGGGGACTAATGGTGTATACCGGATTGTCATTCTTGCAAAGTTAAACCGCCTATATTGGTGTGAGGAGTACAGATCTAAAAATACCTAAGTAAGGAGAAACAGATTTCACAGAGGTATATGAAAATTTCGATCTAAGGTATGACAGAAACTGGAATATATTCAGGTTCAAGCTTCAGGTATTTAAACAGTTTAGCAGATTCAGATAAGTTGTTCTTGATATAAAGAGAGAGTCTAATGAGGAGAATATGATTACGGCTATGGTCGCGCAAGGATAACAGATCCAACCTAGCCTGGGATGCTACAGAGAAGAAAAGAGAAGAACAGCACTGAGTTTTTCGATGAACTCCAACGAGCAGTGAAACCCTAAAAACAAGATCTAGGGTGGAAGGAAAAAGAGTTACCAGTATCACGGGAATGGCGGAGAGATGCCGCAGTATTCTGGTGCGTTTAGGGTGATGCAGCGGCAGGAGTCGGAGCAGAGGAGACGGTCGATGGTGGCGGCGGAGCTCTGGAGGTTGAGCAGTGCAAGGAAGACGACGCAAAGAGGCACGAGGGGAAAAAGTGAAAATGACTCCCCGGTCTTATTTATAAAGGCAAGGGATAGGTGTCAGGAGCGAAAATCGAGGAGCCAAAACTTGGAAGTGAGGCGGAGCTGTCGCCTCGATTGTCGGAGGACCATTAATTAAGATGACATCATGACGGTTTACCATGATCCGAGAAGATGACGTCACGGCGGTTTACCAAAGTATGAGAAGATGTGGAAGATGAAGCTTTTACTAAGGATTGACATGAAACCTGTTCAAATCAATCTGGGGCCTAATGTTGGGGATATTACTACTGGACGTAAACCGGCCAGGAGTAGCCGGATTAACTTTATGAAGATTAGAAGCCCATGAAGATGTGAAGATGATGGCGCTTTACGAAGGCCTAAGGCCCAGAAGTGAGTTAAGGCCTGTAGATGTAAACCGACTTAATCATGTAACTTGCTTTGTAAGATAGGAAGTGTAGAGACCGAACTGGAAACGTTTATGATCCGGCTTCGGGACTCTGTAAATCGACGGGCACCACCCATGTATATAAGGGGACGACCCAGCAGCGGTTCAGGGGACAGACAACAACTCGAGACCCAGACAAAACGGATTCGCTCCCTGGCCTTCGAAACCTAAGCAATACCAATCACAACTAGACGTAGGCTTTTACCTTCATCGAAGGGGCCGAACTAGTATAAACTCTCCGTGTCCCCTTGTCCGGTTTAACCCCTTTAAGTTAACCCATTGCGATGGCTCCACGACTAAGTCCTTTCACAAGGACATCTGCCATGAGAAACCCACGACACTTGGGAAGTGCATCTTTTGCACCAACTGAGTGTCTTATCTTGGTTATGTTGTTACTCCACAGGGAATTGAAGTTGATAAAGCCAAGATTGAAGCTATTGAGAGTTAGTCTCATCCCAAAACGGTCACACAAGTGAGGAGTTTTCTTAGACTCGCTGGTTTCTATAGGCATTTTGTGAGAGATTACAGAACCATTGTTGCACCTCTCAATGAGCTTATAAAGAAGGATGTGCCTTTTGTTTGGGGTACCCCACGGGAAGAAGCCTTCCCGGTATTGAAAGATAATTTAATGCATGCTCCTTTACTCCAACTTCCTGATCTTAATAAGACTTTTGAGCTTGAATGTGATGCTGGTGAAATTGGATTAGGAGGAGTGTTATTACAAGATGGTAAACCTGTTGCATACTTCTCTGAAAAATTGAGTAGGCCTAGTCTGAACTATTCTACTTATGATAAAGAATTATCTGCTCCTAATCGGACTTTAGAAACATGGCAACATTATTTATCGCCCAAAGAATTTGTTATACATTCTGATCATGAATCTTTGAAACATATTAAAAGTCAAGCAAAACTGAACCATAGACATGCTAAATGGGTTGAATTCATTGAGACTTTCCCTTATGTCATAGAACACAAGAAGTGTAAATAAAATGTTATTGCTGATGCACTGTCTCGTCGCTATACTATGCTTTCACAACTTGACTTTAAAATATTTGGTTTGGAGACCATCAAAGATCAATATGTGCATGATGTTGATTTTAAAGATGTATTGCAGAATTGTAAAGAAGGGAGAACATGGAACAAGTTCGTCGCTAATGATGGATTTGTGTTTGGTGCTAACAAGCTATGCATTCCAGCTAGCTCCGTTTGTCTTCTGTTGTTGTAGGAGGCGCATGGAGGAGGATTAAAGGGACACTTTGGTGTGAATAAGATGGAGGACGTACTAGCTACACATTTCTTTTGTCCAACGATGAGATGGAATGCTGAGCGTTTTGTTTCTCGTTGCACTACATGTCAAAAAGCTAAGTCACAACTCAATCCTCATGGTTTATATATGTCTTTGCCTATACCTAGTGTTCCATGGGAGGACATATCTATGGATTTTGTTTTAGAATTACCTCAAACAAAAAAAAGGGGAGGGATAGCGTATTTGTTGTCATGCATAGATTTTTGAAAATGGCATACTTTATACCATGTCATAAAAGTGATGATGTTGCTAATGTTGCTGATTTGTTCTTTCGTGAAATTATTTGCTTGCATAGTCTGGCAAATACAATTGTTTCAGATCATGATACTAAGTTTTTTAACCACTTTTGGAGATGTTTATGGGCTAAGTTGAGGACTAAACTACTTTTAGTACTATATGTCACCCCCAAACTGATGGACAAACTGAAGTAGTCAATGGAACATTGTCTACTATGCTTTGGGTTGTTTTGAAGAATAACTTGAAAATGTGGGAAGAATGTTTGCTTCATATTGAATTTGCTTATAATTGTTCGTTGCATTCTACTACTAAGATGTGCCCTTCTGAAATTGTGTACGGTTTCCTACCTCGTGCACCCATTGATTTGTTGCCTCTTCCATCATCATAGAAGGTTAATTTTGATGCTAAACAACATGTTGAATTGGCTTAAAATGCATGAGTTAATTAAGGAGAATATTGAGCGCATGAATGCTAAATATAAACTTGTTGGAGATAAGGGTAGAAAACATGTTGTCTTTGCTCTTGGAGATCTTGTTTGGTTATATTTACGCAAAGATAGGTTTACTGATTTGTGCAAGTCTAAGCTATCATGTGTTGATGGTCCTTTTAAGGTGTTAGGGAAAATAAATGATAATGCATATAAACTTGAGCTGCCTGCAGATTTTGGGGTTAGTCCCACTTTTAATTCCATCGAGGACGACTTCAATTCAAGAAGGGGGGATGATGAGGACATTACTACCATAGTTACACCCACAACCCCTGTTGTTACATACATGGGACCAATTACTAGAGCTCATGTGCGCTTAAATTACTAGGTACTTACGTTTCTCGGTAACAATTATATTGTTCACAAGAATATGATGTTGCCTAAATTGGATACATTTGTTTTGCTTACAAATGAAGGGCCTAGTTTGGACAATAAGGATGAACATTGAAGTGTGATCAAGCATGGAGATGATGGCATGCGCAAGGGGAACAAGAACGGAGTTTCTAGTGGAGTTTCAGCACTTTGGACCCACCATGATGATGTACAAGTGCATAGACGAAATATACAAGATGCCCTTTCATAAATTTTGTCCATTGCTTAATATAGGTGCTCCGCCATCTTATTTTTGGGCTAGACCCATGTAATTTTGAAATACTACTAATAGGCTATTTTTTAGAGTCTGTATTGTCGGGGAAATGACTCAGGAGGTATTTTAGTCCCACCTTGCCAAGGGGCTTTGGGCCAGACCCATGTAATTTTGAAATACTACTAATAGGCTATTTTGAAATACTACTAAATAAAACCCAAAGTCTAACGACTCAGGAGGTGACGACCTCCCATGTTCGTAGTCGGATCGTCAAAGTCTTCTCCACCAAAAACAATAGCCACCATCTCATCAAAAGACGAGACATTGTTGCCTCTATCAGTTTTTGGCGAGTGGCTCGGTTTGTGGAGAAAGGGCAGAGAAGATGAAGGATCAGATCAGGCAGCGATAGAACAGGGAGAGAGGCTTGGTTGGTAAGAAGTGATAGGAAAACAGGTGCAGAGGTTTTTGCATGGGTTTGGTGATAGGGTGGGCAAAACAAGCTAAAAGAGGCGGGTTGCACATAGAATGATGCTGCCCTTGCTTACAAGATCGTATGTTGAGGGGGGAGGGGAGCAGCTCCTCTGACGTATGTCAATTCTGGTGTTGGTCACTGACATGTGGGCCAGCCAATGCCTCAGGCCCACTTGTAAGTGATCAACATCAGAACTAACATACGTTACAGGATACTTGTCGGAGGAGGGGGTGGAGGTGGGTGCCCTGGAACGAACGAATCCATGCAACCAGCCAAACTAATGATTCACCAAGGTCTAAGAGCACCTCCAATAGTGGCTGCAAAAAAAGTGTGCGTGCGGTAAAATGCGATTCTAGAGCGCCGGGCGGTTTCGCGTGTTCCAGCGGCGGCGGGAAACTCAGGCGCGCGGGAAAAGATTGCGCGCACTTGAAAAAGCGGCAGGGCGCGTGCGGCGTCAGGCGCGTGCGGCGTCAGGCGCGCCTATAAAATGCAGTGCCCGTCGCGTGCCCTCCCATTGCTCTCCACCTCACCACACGCCCTCTACCACTCTCTCCCCACTCCCTTTGTCACTTTCTCGCCTTGCCGCCGACGCCCACCGCGCTGTCGGGGAGTTTCAGACTACCATGGCATCCGCGCGCGCCCCTCTGGCACCTTCTCCACTGAGATTCGGTCTAGAGATGTGCGCCTCCACCTCGGCACCTTTGACACCGCCCACGTGGCCGCCCGCGCGCACGACGCGGCGGTGTGGCATATATGGCGGTCCCATAGGGACATGAACTTCCTAGAGGTGCCGATGCGGGAGCTGGCGCCTCCCCCGCGGCTTATCACCGACGAGGATCGTCATGAGAACCGGAGGCGGGAGCATCATCTCAGCCTCGCCGAGATGGAAGAGGAAGCCATGGTGTTGGGGCCCCAACGCTTCCCGTAGGACGTCATCAACGAGCAGCAGTTCTTCATGCAAAGGAGGGAGGAGAGGGAGGAGAGGAGGGCGGAGCGAGCCGCCTATCGCGAGGACAGGGGTACGCGGAAGGCGGCCGCTGAATTCAACATCTAGCTAGGAGACGTGTCATCCTGGGACTCCAACGATGATCGGTTCCTTGACGCCTTCATTGAGACGTCGGAGGAGGACATCACCGAGGCGGAGTCTGAGTCGGAGGAGGAGCATGACGAGGAATACTCTTTTTATCTATCTATGTACTATCTATCATTTTTATCCTTTTCTATCTATCTATGCCTATACGCACGTAAAGAGAAGAAATATAGCGCGTCTGCTGGTGCGGCTCGCACGCCCTATATTTTTTAGCAGCCGCTGGAGCCAGCACTCCGCGGCCTGCAAAAACTTGCGATTCCGGTGCTGTAAATGCTTTTTTGGTGTTGCGTTCCTGTTGGAGATGCTCTAAGGAACAGCACCTAGATGTTCGCATAAAAAAAAGATGACCGACTATGCATCTCTGGTCAACACCGGGTTGGGGCAAGTGATGTAGCCTGGGACCAAGCAAACCAACAAATATGCAAATTTTGCTGGCATCTATGGTGTGTTGCTGTCAAATTTACCCATTATTCGGAATTTGGCATTGTCTCCACAACGTATGTGGATCCTAAAGGATAAAAAGAACTCACCACCTCATCACAATGGTGGGAAATCTAGCTATTGTTTTTGGCTGTTAGGAAAACATACAATATTTCATGGGCACCGCTAGGTGCCGGCGCGCCGGCCCAAATTTGGGTCGATTGGCCTGCAGCCGTTCGATCGAGCGTGTGAGAACCCGTCCAATCCCTCCTCCCCTATGTCATCATCTTCTTCCTTCCCTTCAGATCTGTTGCATGCGGTGCCCCTGCCTCGGCCGTCGTGTGTGTGTGCTCCGGCAAGACATGAAAGCACCCGCGTCCTCTCCCCACCGTCGTAGCTCATTGCAGCACCCCGCACCCTCTCCCCCGCCATTCGCCGCTCGTGCGTGCATAGACTTGTCCTGGTTGAAGCTTTCTTAACCTTCGGTTAAAACTTCTCCTCGCCAGTTGAAGCCTTTTTCACCGTCGCCGCTTGCCCCTCGTCGGTGCTGCCCCATCCCCTCGCCCCTCTCCCTCACCACCCCTCTAGAATCAATGGTGTCATCCCCCGTGGTTCGCATTCAAGACAACGGTGGTAGCAAAAAAACTGTGCTACCTCAGCAAACTAGAAAAATGTTGGTAGCAAAAACATAAAAAAAAAAAAGAATGGACGGTATTCCAGCAAAAATCAAAAACCACTTGTTGTAGCAAAAGATGAAGCTCGTTCGAGCAAAACCAAAAGGCCGGTGGTAGCAAACCTTTCAAAATTTTGGCATTGTTCCAACAAAACCAAAAAATTGATGGTCACAAAAAATATTGATGGTTCCAGCAAAAAAGTATTATGGTGGTAGCAAAAATGAAAATTGGGTGTGGTTCCAACAAGACCAAAAAAATCGATGGTAGCAAACTGTTGATGGTTCCAGCAAAACAAATTATGGTGGTAGCAAAATTGGGCACTGGTCCGAGCATCTGGTCACCATGGTTGTAGCGCTGGTTCGGTCGCGGTCACCCACCCCGTTGCCTGCCCACTGCCATGTTCACCCAGCTGTCACAGCTCCTCCGTCCACCGGTTGCAGCTCCTGGCTAGGCTGGTTGCAGCTCTTCCCGTCCACCAGGTGTGGCTCCACGGTGTCCTTCCTCCTCTATCCATCGCCGACCCATGGTCCATCACACAGGGGCGTCGAGCAGCATGATAAAGCCAAGATTGAAGCTATTGAGAGTTAGTCGCAGCCCAAAACGGTCACACAAGTGAGGAGTTTTCTTAGACTCGCTGGTTTCTATAGGCATTTTGTGAGAGATTTCAGCACCATTGTTGCACCTCTCAATGAGCTTATAAAGAAGGATGTGCCTTTTGTTTGGGCTACCGCACGGGAAGAAGCCTTCCTGGTATTGAAAGATAACTTAATGCATGCTCCTTTACTCCAACTTCCTGATTTTAAAAAGACTTCTCAGCTTAAATGTGATGCTAGTGGAATTGGATTAGGAGGTGTGTTATTACAAGATGGTAAACCTATTGCATACTTCTCTGAAAAATTGAGTAGGCCTAGTCTGAACTATTCTACTTATGATAAATAATTATCTGCTCCTAAACGGACTTTAGAAACATGGCAACATTATTGATTGCCCAAAGAATTTGTTATACATTCTGATCATGAATCTTTGAAACATATTAAAAGTCAAGCAAAACTGAACCGTAGACATGCTAAATGGGTTGAATTCATTGAGACTTTCCCTTATGTCATAGAATACAAGAAGTGTAAATAAAAAAAGAATGGACGGTATTCCAGCAAAAATCAAAAACCACCTGTTGTAGCAAAAGATGAAGCTCGTTCCAGCAAAACCAAAAGGCCGGTGGTAGCAAAACTTTCAAAATTTTGGCGTTGTTCCAACAATACCAAAAAATTGATGGTCACAAAAAATATTGATGGTTCCAGCAAAAAAGAATTATGGTGGTAGCAAAAATGAAAATTGGGTGTGGTTCCAACAAGACCAAAAAAATCGATGGTAGCAATAACTGTTGATGGTTCTAGCAAAACAAATTACGGTGGTAGCAAATTTGGGCACTGGTTCGAGCATCTGGTCACCGTGGTTGTAGCCTGGTTCGGTCGCAGTCACCCACCCTGTTGCCTGCCCGCTGCCGTGGTCACCCACCTCTCATAGCTCCTCCATCCACCGGTTGCAGCTCCCGGCTAGGCTGGTTGCAGCTCTTCCCGTCCACCAGGTGTGGCTCCATGGCGTCCTTCCTCCTCCGTCCATCACCGACCCGTGGCCCATCACACGGGGGCTTCTGGCAGCATGAATGGGAGGCTCGATGATCTCTAAAGATAAAAGGAGAAAAACCTCGTTGTAGGGAGGTGAAGAGAGGAGTAGAGGATGCCTCGCCGGTGGTGACTCGCCGAAGAAAACCATGACACTGGCCAGAGCCAGACACGTGGAGAGGGCAGTGGGGATGGATATGCGCGAGAGAAATGGATAGAGGTGAGCAGGGGTGAAAGGATAAGAAGAGAGTGGACGGGAACAGGTGCGTGCAGACCCTTCTGACCGCGTGGCATATACGTGGTCGCTCGCGACCGGCAGAAAGTTCGGCATCGGTTCCCTGTTTTTCTAATTTGGTAGCACCCCCCCCACCCCCCAAATTGGCCGAACTAGTGCTAAAAGCTACTTTAGCATTTGGCACCATCATTTTGGCATACATCGATGCCCTAAGCAGCTCAGGGAATATCTTGTGATTCATTCACATCCTCACAGGTGACATCTTTTTTTTAAACAAGGCAAAAGATTTGCCATTTTCATTGATTAAGAAGAAGAGAGTTCTCCGATTAATTAGAGGAAAACCAGACAAATACCTAAGTTACAAACCCCACAAGGGGCACACACGGACGACCTGGCCACAAATAAGATCACGACACAACCAACGACACAGTCGTCGAGAGGTAGCATCAAACAATAAAGCCATGCCAAACAGTCGACCGCATCGTTGAGGACATGACAGCTCTGATTTTGCCAACGAGAATCACACAAGAAAGTTGTAAGCCTCGCACCAACCTAGTCCAATGCAACACCAGGAGAGCACCACTATTTGAAAACCTCCCTCATGGAGTCATCGTTGTCGTAGTGGCCCCACCACCCGCAACTCCGACTTCTCTATCACAGCCAGAAACCAACATAGGCACACCCATTGGTGCACTGGACCTTCAGCATCAGAAGGACAAGCCGCGACCAGGCTCTGCTCGCTACCATCACCATTGCCACACACGTCGCAACGCCACTGTTAGAATAAATCCGAGCATACCGTTGATCATCCGATGACCAAGCAATCACACGAGTACGACACCGAGATTTGTTAACGAGTTTCACCGATATGGCCACATCCTCAGGGCCTGACTATGGGCACTCCTCCCCATGACACCGCTACAATACCGCACCCGGTCGCCCTGGACACCGGCACATGCCGCCGGCTTCCCATGCGTTTCGATGCTATTATGTTGGCATAGGTTACATTGTGTGTCTAGCCCCGCTATATATGACAGGCCTAGGATACAAGTGTCCTACTTGGACACGGCTCCAAATCCTATCTAAACACAATACAACTACAAGTCCAATTGTAACCTACCTTGTACACTATATTTGACACAACTCTAACAAACTCCACCTTGGCGAATATACTCCACCACCCTGGAATTATCCATGTCTCAAACTTCCATGTACATTGGACTTGAGCTTATCCCATGGGCACCGCTGCTACTCCAAAGACTCCATATGACTCCACCTGCAACTTGTAGTCCCTTCTTTTCTTAACCATAGTCAATGCTCGAGCATAAATTAAGTTCCACTGTACTCTAGTTTGTGCTCCCAACTTCCAGAGTATCAGTTCAACGCCATCACACACTAATCACTGACCTTCATGAAAGTAAACAACTCACATATTGGGTGTCACACATAAGAGTTACCTAAACTCAACATCACCGCTCTTCCTTGACCGTCTGTCTCAAACTTAAAGAAATTTCTCCATTGCTTGTAGTCATCCCGAGTCAAATTCGCAGTTGTCTCACCACATGTATGACCACCAGAGCCCTGGTCCGTCTCCATGTCCCGTGGGTACCGCACGCCTCACCGCTATTACCGCGTCAGGCCTCCGCTGTACTAGTCGAGTCTCAAGGGTCGCGAACCCACACCACTCAATGAAGGAAATATGCCCTAGAGGCAATAATAAAGTTGTTATTTACATTTCCTTATATCATGATAAATTTTTATTATTCATGCTAGAATTGTATTAACCGGAAACTTAGTACATGTGTGAATACATAGACAAACAGAGTGTCCCTAGTATGCATCTACTTGACTAGCTCGTTAATCAAAGATGGTGAAGTTTCCTAACCATAGACGTGCATTGTCAATTGATGAACGGGATCACATCATTAGAGAATGATGTGATGGACATGACCCATCCGTTAGCTTAGCATAAATGATCGTTTAGTTTCATTGCTATTTCTTTCATCATGACTTATACATGTTCCTCTGACTATGAGATTATGCAACTCCTAAATACCGGAGGAACACCTTGTGTGCTATCAAACATCACAATGTAACTGGGTGATTATAAAGATGCTCTACAGGTGTCTCCAATGGTGTTTGTTGAGTTGGCATAGATTGAGATTAGGATTTGTCACTCTGTGTATCGGAGAGGTATCTCTGGCCCTCTTGGTAATGCTCATCACTATAAGCCTTGCAAGCAATGTGATTAATGAGTTAGTTGCGGGATGATGCATTACAGAACGAGTAAAGAGACTTGCCGGTAATGAGATTGAACTAGGTATGATGATACCGACGATCGAATCTCGGGCAAGTAACATACCGATGACAAAGGGAACAACGTATGTTGTTATGCGGTTTGATCGATAAAGATCTTCATAGAATATGTAGGAGCCAATATGAGCATCCAGGTTCCGCTATTGGTTATTGACCGGAGATGTGTCTCGGTCATGTCTACATAGTTCTCGAACCCGTAGGGTCCGCACACTTAACGTTCGACGACGATTTGTATTATGAGTTATGTGATTTGATGTACCGAAGTTTGTTCAGAGTCCCGGATGAGATCACGGACGTGACGAGGAGTCTCGAAATGGTCAAGAGGTAAAGATTCATATATTGGAAGACTATATTCGTGAAGGAAATATGCCCTAGAGGCAATAATAAAGTTATTATTTATTTCCTCATATCATGATAAATGTTTATTATTCATGCTAGAATTGTATTAACCGGAAACATGATACATGTGTGAATACATAGACAAACATATAGTCACTAGTATGCCTCTACTTGACTAGCTCATTAATCAAAGATGGTTATGTTTCCTAACCATTGACATGTGTTATCATTTGATTAATGGGATCACATCATTAGGAGAATGAGGTGATTGACATGACCCATCCCGTTAGCTTAGCACTTGATCGTTTAGTATTCTGCTATTGCTTCCTTCATGACTTATACATGTTCCTGTAACTATGAGAATTGTGTAACTCCCGTTTACCGGAGGAACACTTTGGGTACTACCAAACGTCACAACGTAACTGGGTGATTATAAAGGAGTACTACAGGTGTCTCCGAAGGTACATGTTGAGTTAGCATAATTCGAGATTAGGTTTTGTCACTCCGATTGTCGGAGAGGTATCTCTGGGCCCTCTCGGCAATGCTCATCACCTAAGCCTTGCAAGCATGTAACTAATGAGTTAGTTATAAGATGAAGTATTACAGAACGAGTAAAGAGACTTGTCGATAACGAGATTGAACTAGGTATTGGATACCGAAGATCGAATCTCGGACAAGTAACATACCGATGACAAAGGGAACAACGTATGTTGTTATGGGGTTTGGCCGATAAAGATCTTCGTAGAATATGTAGGAACCAATATGGGCATCCAGGTCCCGCTATTGGTTATTGACCAGAGATGTGTCTCAGTCATGTCTACATCGTTCTCGAACCGTAGGGTCCGCACGCTTAAGGTTTCGATGACAGTTATATTCGAGTTTATGTATTTTGATGTACCGAAGGTTGTTCGGAGTCCCGGATATGATTACGGACATGACGAGGAGTTTCGAAATGGTCGAGACATAAAGATTGATATATTGGACAGATATATTTGGACACCGGAAAGGTTCCGGAGAAGTTTGGAGCCCCGGAAGGTTACCGGAACCCCCCGGGAGGTATATGGGCCTTATTGGGCCCATGTAGGAGGAAGAGAGAAGGAGCAAGGGAAGGGGGCGCGCCCCCCCAAGCCCAATCCGAACTGGGGAAGGGGGCCGGGCCCCCCTTTCCTTTCTCCTTCCCCCTCTTCCTATTACTACTACTAGTACTACTTCCTAATACTAGTACTCTTTCCTTCCCCTTCCAAATAAGATAAGGAAAAGAGAGGGAAACCTACTTGGAGTAGGTTTCCCCCTTCTCATGGTGCGCCCCCCCTAGGGCCGGCCACCTCCTCCCTCCCTCCTTTATATACGGGGGTAGGGGGGCACCCTAGAACACACAAGTTGATCATTGATCGTTCCTTAGCCATGTGCGGTGCCCCCCACCACGATATTACACCTCGGTCATATTGTAGCGGTGCTTAGGCGAAGCCCTGCAACAGGAGAACATCAAGATCGTCACCACGCCGTCGTGCTGACGGAACTCCCCCTCGGCGCCTCTGCTGGATCGGAGATCGAGGGTGCGTCATCGAGTTGTACGCGTGTCAAGAACTCGGAGGTGCCGGAGTAACGGTACTTGGATCGGTTGAACCGGAGGACGTACGACTACTTCCTCTACGTTGCGTCAACGCTTCCGCTTCGGTCTACGAGGGTACGTAGACAACACTCTCCCCTCGTTGCTATATCATCACCATGATCTTGCGTGTGCGTAGGAAAATTTTTGAAATTACTACGTTCCCCAACAATTCGGACACCGGAAGTGCTCCGGGTGATATCGGGTCATCGGAAGGGGTTCCGGGCAACCCCCGGCAAAGATATGGGCTTAATGGGCCAAGTAAGGGAACACACCAGCCCACAAGGGGCTGGTGCGCTCCCTATAGGGCCAGCCACGTGGGGAGAAAGGAAAAGGAGAGGAGGAAAAGGAAAGTATGAAGTAGGACTCCAACTTCCTTCCCCTCCCCCCTCCTTCCTTTCCCCCTTGTCCAAATATGGTAAGGGGGCCGAATTGGACTAGGGGCCCAAGTGGGATTCCTCCTACTTGGGCGTGCCCTATGCTGCCTCCCTCCCTCTCCCTCCTTTATATACATGGGGAGGGCACCCCTAGAAGACACATCAATTGTCCTAGCCGTGTGCGGCGCCCCCCCTCCACAGTTAACACCTCGGTCATATCGTCATAGTGCTTAGGCGAAGCCCTGCACCGGTAACATCATCATCACCGTCACCACGCCGTCGTGCTGAAGAAACTCTCCCTCGGACTCAACTGGATCAAGAGTTCGAGGGACGTCACCGAGCTGAACATGTGCAGATCGTGGAGGTGTCGTGCGTTCGGTACTTGGATCGGTTGGATCGCGAAGACGTTCGACTACATCAACCGTGTTACTAGACGCTTCCGCTTTCGATCTATGAGGGTACGTAGACACACTCTCCCCTCTCGTTGCTATGCATCTCCTAGATAGATCTTGCGTGATCGTAGGAAATTTTTTGAAATACTGTGTCCCCCAACAGTGGCATCCGAGCCATGTCTATGCGTAGATGTTGTATGCACGAGGAGAACACAAAGAGTTATGGGCTATAATAGTCATATTGCTTACCAGCAACGTATTACTTTGATTCGGTGGTATTGTTGGACGAAGCGGCCCGGACCGACATTACATGACCACGTTCATGAGACTGGTTCTACCGACGTGCTTTGCACACAGGTGGCTGGCGGGTGTATGTTTCTCCAACTTTAGTTGAATCGAGTTTGACTACGCCTGGTCCTTGTTGAAGGTTAAAACAACACACTTGACAAAAAATCGTTGTGGTTTTGATGCGTAGGTAAGAACGGTTCTTGCTAGAAGCCCGTAGCAGCCACGTAAAACTTGCAACAACAAAGTAGAGGATGTCTAACTTGTTTTTGCAGGGCATGTTGTGATGTGATATGGTCAAGACGTGATGAGATATAAATTGTTGTATGAGATGATCATGTTTTGTTAAAGTTATCGGCAACTGGCAGGAGCCTTATGGTTGTATATTTATTGTATAAGACGCAAGCGCCATATAATTGATTTACTTTATCGCTATGCGATAGCAATAGTTGCAAAAGCAATAGATGGCGAGATGACCATGTGACGACACGTTGATAGAGATCAAGATGATGGAGATCATGGTGTCATGCAGGTGATGATAGAGATCATGATGGTACTTCGGAGATGGAGATCAAAGGCACAAGATGATGATGGCCATATCATGCCACATATTTTGATTGCATGTGATGTTTATCTTTTATGCATCTTATCTTGCTTAGTACGGCGGTAGCATTATAAGATGATCCCTCACTAAATTTCAAGGTATAAGTGTTCTCCCTAAGTATGCACCGTTGCTATAGTTCGTCGTGCCGAGATACCACATGATGATCGGGTGTGATAAGCTCTATGTTCACATACAAGGGTGCAAGCCAGTTTTGCACACAGAGAATACTCGGGTTAAACTTAACGAGCCTAGCATATGTAGATATGGCCTCGGAACACTGAGACTGAAAGGTCGAGCGTGAATCATATAGTAGATATGATCAACATAGTGATGTTCACCATAGAAAGCTACTCCATCTCACGTGATGATCGGACATGGTTTAGTTGATTTGGATCACGTGATCACTTAGATGACTAGAGGGACGTCTATCTAAGTGGGAGTTCTTAAGTAATATGCTTAATTGAACTTTAATTTATCATGAACTTAGTCCTGATAGTATTTGCAAATTATGGTGTAGATCAATAGCTCACGTTATAGCTCCCCGTTTATTTTTGATATGTTCCTAGAGAAAAATAAGTTGAAAGATAATAGTAGCAATGATGCGGACTGGATCCGTGATCTGAGGATTATCCTCATTGTTGCACGGCAGAATTATGTCCTTTATGTACCACTAGGTGATGGACCTTTTGCAGGAGCATATGTAGACGTTATGAACGTTTGACAAGCTCGATATGATGACTACTTGATAGTTTAGTGCGCCATACTTTAGGCTTAGAACCGGGACTTCAAAAACGTTCTGAACGTCACGGAGCATATGAGATGTTCCAAGAGCTGAAATTGGTATTTCAGACTCATGCCCGTGTTAAGAGGTATGAGACCTCTGACAAGTACTTTGCCTACAATATGGAGGAGAATAGCTCAGCTAGTGAGCATGTGCTCAGAATGTCTGAGTACTACAATCACTTGAATAAAGTGGGAGTTAATCTTCTAGATAAGATAGTGATTGACAGAGTTCTCTAGTCACTATCACCAAGTTACTAGAACTTCGTGATGAACTATAATATGCAAGGGATAACGGAAACGATTCCCAAGCTGTTCGCGATGCTGAAATTGGCAAAGGTAGAAATCAAGAAAAAGCATCAAGTGTTGATGGTTGACAAGACCACTAGTTTCAAGTAAAAGGGCAAGGGAAAGAAAGGGAACTTCAAGAAAAATGGCAAGCAAGTTGCCACTCCCGTGAAGAAGCCCAAAGCTAGACCTAAGTCTGAAACTAACTGCTTCTACTGCAAAGGGAAAGGTCACTGGAAGCGGAACTACCCCAAATACTTGGCGGATAAGAAGGATGGCAAAATGAACAAAAGTATATTTGATATACATGTTATTGATGTGTACTTTACTAGTGTTCATAGTAACCCCGGGGTATTTGATACCGGTTCAGTTGCTAAGATTAGTAACTCGAAACAGGAGTTGCAAAATGAACAGAGACTACTTAAGGGCAAGGTGACGATGTGTGTTGGAAATGATTCCAAGGTTGATAAGATCACCATCGCACACTCCTTTTACCTTCGGGATTAGTGTTGAACCTAAAATAAATGTTATTTAGTGTGTGCGTTGAGCATGAGTATGATTGGATCATGTTTATTGCAATACGGTTATTCATTTAAGTCAAAGAATAATTGTTGTTCTGTTTACATGAATAAAACCTTCTATGGTCATACACTTAATATAAATGGTTTATTGAATCTCGATCGTAGTGATACACATATTCATAATATTGATGCCAAAAGATGCAAAGTTGATAATGATAGTGCAACATACTTGTGGCACTTCCTTTTAGGTCATATTGGTGTAAAGCGCATGAAGAAACTCCATGTTGATGGGTTTTTGGAATCACTTGATTATGAATCGCTTGATGCTTGTGAACCATGCCTCATGGGCAAGATGACTAAAACTCCGTTCTCCAGAACAATGGAGCGAGCCACTAACTTATTGGAAATAATACATACTGATGTATGTGGTCCGATGAGTGTCAAGGCTCGCGGCAGGTATCATTATTTTCTGACCTTCACAGATGATTTGAGCAGATATGGGTGTATCTACTTGATGAAACACAAGTCTGAAACATTTGAAAAGTTCAAAGAATTTCAGAGTGAAGTAGAGAATCATCGTAACAAGAAAATAAAGTTTCTATGATCTGATCGCAGAGGCGAATATTTGAGTTATGAGTTTGGCCTTCAATTAAAACAACATGGAATAGTTTCACAAACTCATGCCACCTGGAACACCACAGCATAATGGTGTGTCCGAACGTCATAACCGTACTTTATTAGATATGGTGCGATCTATGATGTCTCTTACCGAATTACTACTATCGTTTTGGGGTCATGCATTAGAGACAGCTGCATTCATGTTAAATAGGGCACCATTTGAAGGAAATATGCCCTAGAGGCAATAATAAAGTTGTTATTTATATTTCCTTATATCATGATAAATGTTTATTATTCATGCTAGAGTTGTATTAACCGGAAACTTAGTACATGTGTGAATACATAGACAAACAGAGTGTCACTAGTTTGCCTCTACTTGACTAGCTCGTTGAACCAATGATGGTTATGTTTCCTAACCATAGACATGAGTTGTCATTTGATTAACGGGATCACATCATTATAGAATGATGTGATCAACTTGACCCATCCGTTAGCTTAGCACAATGATCGTTTAGTTTGTTGCTATTGCTTTCTTCATGACTTATACATGTTCCTATGACTATGAGATTATGCAACTCCCGAGTACCGGAGGAACACTTTGTGTGCTACCAAACGTCACAACGTAACTGGGTGATTATAAAGGTGCTCTACAGGTGTCTCCATTGGTACTTGTTGAGTTGGCATAGATAGAGATTAGGATTTGTCACTCTGATTGTCGGAGAGGTATCTCTGGGCCCTCTCGGTAATGCACATCACTATAAGCCTTGCAAGCAATGCAACTAATGAGTTAGTTGCAGGATGATGCATTATGGAATGAGTAAAGATACTTGTCGGTAACGAGATTGAACTAGGTATTGAGATACTGAAAGTGCGTTATATCGACTAGAGGGGGGGTGAATAGGCGATTTTTATGGAAGTCTTCAAAACGTGGAAGTTATGAAGACAAACAGTAGAGATATGCCTATTACTATGCAGCGGAAGTTAGACTACACTAGGCAAGCCATGGTCAAGTAATAACAGAGTGAAAGCACAGTGACAAATAGCTGTAGTGTAATTAGGATCAGGTAGGAAGATACTATGAAGCCAAACAGATCATACACTCGCGTTGTGAAGACAAAAGATAAAACAGACATGCAATGACTTCACAATGAGTGATCAGTAAGTAAAAGGAAGTGAAGATGAAACCAGTGACTCGTTGAAGACAATGATGTGTTGGACCAGTTCCAGTTGCTGTGACAACTGTACGTCTGGTTGGAGCGGCTAGGTATTTAAACCTTAGGACACACAGTCCCGGACACCCAGTCCTGAACACGCAGCTCAGGACACCAAGTCCTCACCGTATTCTCCTTGAGCTAAGGTCACATAGTCCTCGCCCAATCACTCTGGTAAGTCTTCAAGGTAGACTCCCAAACCTTCACAGACTTCGTTCACTGGCAATCCACAATGTCTCTTGGATGCTCTGAACGCGACGCCTAACCGTCTGGGGATGCACAGTCCTCAAGTGTAATAAGTCTTCATATCACACAGACAAGAAGCCTTAAGTGATGCCCAATGTTCTCTGGCTCTGGGTGGTTAGGGCTTTATCCTCGCAAGGAATTCTCTCTCTCAAAGGCTTCGAGGTGGGTTGCTCTCAAACGACAAAAGCCGTACTCTCAATCTGAGCAGCCAACCGTTTATGGTTGTAGGGGGTGGGCTATTTATAGCCACTTGGCAACCTGACCTGATTTGTCCAAAATGACCCTGGGTCACTAAGGAACTGACACGTGTCTCAACGGTCAGATT
Source organism: Triticum dicoccoides (assembly GCF_002162155.2). Lineage (NCBI taxonomy): Eukaryota > Viridiplantae > Streptophyta > Magnoliopsida > Poales > Poaceae > Triticum > Triticum dicoccoides. The sequence continues at coordinate 265,806,714 of NC_041390.1, read as the reverse complement.
TCAAACTCTCATGGCAACTTTACTTGGGCTACAAGCAAAGCTGACTTGTCCGGCTCTGGACAAGATTCGCTCTCATTGTCTTCACTCGAAGACATAGGTTTTTGGTTTAGGCATCACTTCAGTCATTCTGACTGGTTCTCCTGGACCCCACTTAACAGTACGGTGGTTCCTATGACTCAACACAAAAGAAAAAGAACTACGAAAGATCTAAGTCTTCGAGCTCCATAGGCTTCGTAACGTGTCTTCTTTTGTCATAGTCTTCAATATGAATATCTTCATATACCACATTTGACTTCAATGTCTTCATACATTTTTAGGGGTCATCTCTGGTAGTAAAACCAAATCAATGAGGGACTTCTACCTGTGTTATCCTGCAATTCTCACAAACACATTAGTCCCTCAACTAGGTTTGTCGTCAATACTCCAAAACCAGCTAGGGGTGGCACTAGATGCACGTACAATCTCCCCCTTTTTGGTGATTGATGACAAACTAGTTGAAGTTTTCATCGGGGAATATAGTCTGTGAAATTGTAAAGGATAAGGAATTGTCTTCATAAGTTGCAAGGGCTCCCCCTGAAGATGTGCATATAAGTTAATTTGCTTTTGGAATGCAAATGCACATGGCAGGTTGAACTTGTGGAGATCCACTTCAGCTTATGATGACAATCCACTACGCATGTGAAAGTATATGAAGATAATGACATGCATAATGGAAAATGGACATCTGCAGAATGAGATAAGTGCGGAATTTATCGTCGCACATGCGGAATTTATCTTCGCATAACAGGGTGGCAAACAAGTAGCAGACGACCATCTGGTTTAAGTGTTACAACTCATAAGAACCAAATGTAGCAAAAACGAGAGTTGTAAGCACGAAGCAAAATATAAGGCACCCGCCCATATGAACCCGCTTGAAGACTATCAATCTCATATGCTTCTCCCCCTTTTGTCAGTAATGACCAAAAAGGTTTAAAGACATAGAGCCTCTACTCGTTCCCATGAGGAGTAAATGAAGTAGCAGGGTTGTTGGCGTTGTTTGGCGGTGCAGAAGAGCTTGGAGGTGCTGAAGCAGGTGGCGGTGAGGTAGCATCGTCTTCTTCATCAATGATTCTGGCAGTGACTGTGGCAGCAGAGGAAGAAAACTCAGAGTCTTCAAGAGATGGAGTCCCCAGCAGCACAGCTCTTCAAGGAGGTGTGGAGTAAAATTTGAATCTCTCAGTGAAGCCATCCTCTTGAAGATCAGCTTCAGAAAGCATCATCGTTAGCCCTTTCCATGTGCGGCGACAGGTTTCATGGGCAATGAAAGCGTTCTTGGTGGCAAGATTTCGGATGCGATTTACATCCACCAAGAGGCTCTTCATCTGTCTCTTCAACCAGTCATGATGCCTATCCTGCTTTTGATGAAGGGCCACAAGAAGCTCTCAGTCGTTGAGAACACGAGTGCGCTTCTTGGGTCTTGAAGTAGTGGCACTGTCAGTGGCTTCAGTTGAAGCAGGGTGTGGTGCACGTGTAGTGCCAGCCAAAGGATACACCCTGGAGATGGCTTCAACACCTTCAACGTTTTGAGTGAAGCTCTGGTGTTCTGCATTCTGAAGACTCAAAGGTTGCTTGGCAAGCTCAGGATATATAGCTTCAGCAGAGGTATCCACATCTGGCAAGAAGATCCGATGGTTGCGGGCTGAGGGCTGATATGAGATCGCAGAGTGAAGCTTGATCAGTCTCATTACCCAAGGAGCATAGAACTTCAAACCAAGTAAATCTGAGCCTGATGCAGCAAGTTGGCGTATGAAGAAGTCCTGTGCGTTGAAGCATTTTCCATGAAGGATACAAAATATCAGAGTCTTCATTGCACCCTCGATCTTGGCATTTGGAGAGTGGCCTTTGATAGGCCAGAGAGTCCGCCGGATAATGTGATAGATGGTTCTGGGCAGGTACTCAAAGTCTTCAACAAAGAACTCTGTTGGATAAGGAGCATCGTGGGGCAATGGCTTCATCATGGAGAGCATCTGACTCATATTCGGTTCAGGCCTCTGGAATATGCTCTCAAGAGCTTCAGTGTGTAGTGGACAGCCTTCCTCGAAGAATTCACCAGGAGTGGGCAGCCCGGTGAGCTCAATGATATCAAATGCATTGGCTTCGTGATGGACATTGCCGGTCATCCACTCCAGGGCCCAAGTCTTCGGATCTCTGTTGTATCCTTTGATGTGGAGGGTGGCATAGAATTGCAGCAGAAGCTCTTCATTCCAGTGCTCTTCATCAGTTACAAACTGCAGCAGACCCACTTGCTTGAAGCAATCCAACGCTTCCTCTAAACAGGGCAGACCAGCAATGGCTTCAACATCAAGGCGCTTGTGCGGGAAGATGCGACCTTGGTTGTATAGGATGCATGAATAGTAGCTGCGCTGAGGATAGCTCCAGAACCTATCTGATGAAATCCTTTCCCTTGAATAGGGGTTCTTGGAGCTGTTGAAGAACGTATTATCTGCCTTGAAGCTATTGATGTTAAAGGAGCCACGTGCTGATGTAGGACCTGGGAACCTCGGCAGCCTTGGGACTGGCTTCTGGACATGAGGCCTGTGCTCAACATGGTAATCAAATTGAGGACCTGCAGCAGACTCAGGAACAGAAGTGTCTGGATCAGTAGCTTCACTGTCTTCTGAAGCTTTTGGTGGGGAGGGCTCCACATTGGCTTCAGTGTTGGTTGTGGCAGCCTCAATATTTTCAGCCTCCGCTTGACTAGCTGGAGGGTCGGTCACAAGCACGTTCTCCTGGAGAACTGCTTCTTGGTGGAGCATAGGAGTGGGCTCTTGTGGTGCTTCTTCTGCGGCTGATGCAGCCGGAATGTCTTCAGCATAGACTTGAGGCCTTGGACCTTTGCGAAACCTGCGGAATGCAGACAACGCTTGTGGGGTTGGAGTGGGCTGGGCCTCATTGTCTTCTTCCTCTTGAGGGCGATCCGCCCATGAAGCATCCTGTGCAATTGGCGTCAGTGGACGACCAATGCTGATGAGTTCGTTGTGTTCTAATTGAGGAAGGGCTGCATCATCTTCTACATTGTCACGATGACCAATGTCTTCAGCAGCGATGGGATTAGCTGCTGGAATGTCTTCAGGAACAGGAGCCTCTGTGGAAGCAGGCTCATGCACCCTCAGTTGACGTTCTGCGTCAGGGTGAACCATAGAAATAGGTTCAACTATCAAGGGCTCTATGGGAGCAGCCCGAGATTTCTTGGTCTTTCTCTTTTTCTTGCTGGGGGCAGTAGGAGAGGCTTCAGAGCTTTTTCTCTTCCTGGCTTCAGCCTCAGTAGTTCTTGTCTTCTTGAGCTCTGAAGCTGTTGACCGGCTCTTTGGCTTCGAGCCAGTCGTTGCAGTTGGGAAGACAAGCGGAACTGCTTCCTGCCTTGGTGCCTCTTGTTCAGCTGGAACAGTCTTCTTCTTTTTCTTTGCGGCCATCTTGGGGTCGATGCCAGGACGCCCAAGTGCCTTGCGCTTCTCAGCCTCATTGTAGGCTTGCACACATCTGTCCGCCAGAGACTTCATCCGCTCACGTGAACCCTGAGCTTCTGCACGCTTCTTCAGAAAGTTTTCCTTTAGCTCATTCAACATGATCTTGAAGCTCTTCACTTCTTGCACGCTGAGCTTGGCCATATTCTTCTTGACCTGAGCCTTTTCATGATCAATTTTCTGCTTCAGTTCAACAATGCGCTGGGCAATGGCAAGTTCTGAAGCAATAGCGCCTTGGAAGGCGACGCTGAGGCCAACGGACAGCTGTAGATCTTCAAAGCTGATGTTTGGTGTGGCAAACCACTCGTCAATGAAGTTGTGGATGATGGCGACATCAAAGAGAGGCAGATTGTTGAAGATCTCTGCTTCTTCTTTGCTCTTGATGAGTTGCTCAAGAGCGTCATCTCCAAGATCTTCATCACTTGACAGATCAATGGCTTCACTGCGCAGGATGGCAGCAGCTGTGAGCTCTTTGCCAGTGTGAGACTGAGGCATCTTGTCCTTCTGGTGCCTTGAGACGCGTGATAAGTCTTCAGACTACACACTGTCTTCAGGAGGTGCAGTCGCCAATGGCTTCGCCTTTGAGATTTTTGGTGAAGGGGCTGGCTTTGAAGCTTTTGGCTTCTTCAACTGCTTCGGCTTCGGCACTGCAGGTGTTTCATCAGACTCAGTATCAGCTGCAGGCTCATTCACTGCAGTCCCTTGAACCAAGATGTAGGTGATGAGGCCTTCAAGGTTGGCATACGGACCGATGACATTGGGTTCTGCTTCATGTGTGCCATCTGCCCTTGGTGCTGAGGGACCAGGGTTGAAGTCTAACCCAAATTTCTTCTTGTTCTGCTTCGCTGAGTTTTGGGCAAACTGGAAGTTGCGCTTGAACAGATTGTCGTCACGACACCAGAGTAGTGACGACGGATGGGCATCATCAGGCTGTGGCCCATGAACCATGCATGGATAGAAGCTTTGGGCAATAGCTTCATCTCTGGACCTGGGTACAAGGTTCTTGTATAAGATGTCTCCCCACGGTCTTTTGATGGCACTTTTCTCAGCATACTCTTGGGTTGTGAAGCGGTATTTGAACCATTGTTCTGCCCAATAGCGTCGTATCCATTGGATTCGGGTCTTGCGCTGCCCATAATTCTCTTCAGGATCTGTTTTATACATTTCTGCCAGTTCATCAGGCAGATCTTTGGATGTTCCTCCACGTCGTTGTCTGCCCCCCTTCCTTGCTGCTGTTTCTGAAGCCATAAACCTTAACTTGGAAGGCTTCAAGACGTTCAAAGGCTTCAAAGGCTTTCTTTTGCTGGACCAACAGGAACTGGCTACAGGAGAATTTATGTGATGTTGTAGGAATTCTGCAAATGAATGCAGACTATGAGAACCAAAGGATTCTCCCACGGACATGTACCTGTGACATCATTAAGGTGCGAGGGAAGGAGAAGAGGTCATATGCATTCTCAAAAGGTTTTGAAGATTAATCAGTTTAGAAGACATTGACCTCATCGTGCGAAGACATTCACTCATAGATAAGAAGTTGGTTCCAGATTTGTACGAACCCACAGATCAGTACAAGTGAGGAATCTAACTACTTCATGAAGCACAAGTGGATATACTAGGCATGTTATGAGATGCAGATTGAGAGATCTAACTTGTGTGAAGAGAAACTTCTTATGGTAGAAAGTGACAGAACCATGAGATCAAAAGGGGCTGTGAAAAGAAGTTTTATTTACCACACTTGGAACTGCTAGACGGAGTGGGAGATGATGCCGAGCAGTTCAATCCTCCGTGCCCTAACTTGGCGACGGAAGACACCTACGGCGACGGCGGAGAGGACGATGTCCGCGATCGGCGTGAAGAGGGCGTCGGAGAGGTTGCGGCAGCGAAGCGCTTCGTCGCCGGCATCGTCGAGAGCTAGCGGTGGCTCTAGGGTTCGTGCGAGGGTGGAAGAAGGAGATAATGACCGTGGTAAGTGTGAATTTATAGGCGCAGGGGCGGCACTGCACTATTACATAGGTGCCCCTGGCGATTCGCATCTGAGGAACGCGTGGCCAGTTTGCGGAAGTTTGGGGTTTGTTCCACGTCCCACGCACGCCTGGATTGTCGGGCGGTCGTTCCTGCTTCTCCGGATTTTATGTGGAGGAATGAGCATTGAAAACGGACTTTATGGTTGTCTCTATATCTTCTGCTGACAATGACGCAGTGAAGACATTCGATAGTTTCAATAGAATGCATATGACTTAGAGAGATAGAGTTTGAGATAGAAAGCATAGAGAAGTTTGGGGTCCGATCAATGTTCAAAAGATTCAACACGAAGACATAGCTATAAGTGAATGTTGTAGAGGATAGAACACTAGCATATATATATATATATATATATATATATATATATATATATATAGTCAACATAGTGAAGATAATCATGAAAATATGTTGAGTTCGAAGCCAAACCAAATGTGAAGACATTGCAAGGTAACGCCATGAGAGAAACACTTCAAAATAGAACGTTTGGTGGTGGCGTTACCCACCGTATAGGAAGTATTAGACCCAGACACGACGCACAATTATCGTGGCACTCCGAGGTCAAATTCAACATTAATGTATTCACACTTAGAATGTATGTCTTCATTGATTGAAGATATACTTCGCTTCGTGTGTTGCACATCTAAGTCATCAATATGCATAAGGGTTAGGATGTGTGCCTGATCACAGGACATTTGAGGATTCCAGGATATTTAGCTCACACCGTAACTTGCAAAACCTCTTCTCATCCAAGGGCTTGGTGAAGATATCTGCCAATTGCTCTTCAATAAGTATTTGAGTGTGTCATACCAGGCCCTAGGGGATTGTTTGAGGCCATACAGCGCCTTGTTGAGCTTGTATACCATGTTAGGATGTTTTGGATTTTCAAAGCCAGGCGGTTGTGCAACATACACTTCTTCTTCAATCTTGCCATTGAGAAAGGCACTCTTCACATCCATTTGATATAGAAGTATGTTATGATGATTTGCATAGGCCAGCAGTATGCGTATGGCTTCAAGCCTAGCCACAGGAGCAAATGTTTCATCGAAGTCAATTCCTTCCACTTGAGTATATCCTTGAGCAACGAGACGAGCTTTGTTTCTGACAACTTGACCATGCTCATCTTGCTTGTTGCGGTATATCCATTTGGTGCCTATTATATTGTGCTTCCGTGGATCAGGACGCTTAACCAGTTCCCATACATTATTCAGCTCAAACTGTTGAAGCTCTTCTTGCATAGCTTGAATCCATTCAGGTTCCATGAAGGCTTCTTCAACTTTCTTGGGTTCTGGTATTGAGATGAATGCGAAGTGCCCATAGAAATTTGCTAGCTGAGTTGCCCTTGAACGAGCGAGTGGACCAGGTGCATTGATGCTGTCAATTATTCTGTCAATCTGCACTTCATTGGCAACACGTGGATGTACAGGGCGAAGACTTTGCTCTTGCTGATCTGTGTTGTTGTTGGGAGGAATGTCTTCAGGCTGAGCATTGTCTTCATGTTGATCAGGTGCTAAGATGATAAGTTCTTCTTCAGGATGAGCTTTAGAAGGTATAATCTCTCCAGTTCCCATTAGCTTGATTGATTCACTAGCTGGAATTTCATCTAGCACATTTGGCAGTTGCTCTCTTTGTGAACCATTTGTCTCATCGAACCGCACATCCACTGTTTCAACCACTTTGTAATGAAAGAGACTGAAGACTCTGTAGGAGTACGAATCCTTTCCATATCCAAGCATAAAACCCTCATGTGCTTTTGGTGCAAACTTTGAGGTGTGGTGTGGGTCCTTGATCCAGCACCTTGCGCCAAATACTCTGAAGTAACTGACATTTGGCTTCTTGCCAGTTAGGAGTTCATAAGATGTCTTGTTCAGAAGCTTGTGAAGATAAACACAATTGATTGTATGGCGTGCAGTGTCAATGGCTTCAGTCCAGAATTTTCTTGGAGTCTTGTATTCATCTAGCATCGTTCTGGCCATCTCAATGAGTGTTATGTTCTTGCGTTCGACGATGCCATTCTGCTGTGGCGTGTACGGAGCCGAGAATTCATGTGTGATGCCAAGGTATCAAGATATGTATCAAGGCTAGTGTTCTTGAATTCAGTGCCATTGTCACTTCGGATGTGCTTTATCTTAGCGCCGTAATTGTTCATGGCTCGATTGGCGAAGCGTCTGAAGACATCCTCCACTTCAGTCTTGTAAAGGATTATGTGCACCCAAGTATATCTAGAGTAATCATCAACAATGACAAAGCCATAGAGGCAAGCAGTAGTAGTAAAAGTTGAGTAGTGAGTGGGACCAAAAAGATCCATGTGAAGCAGTTCGAAGGGTCGAGTAGTGGTCATGATTGTCTTCGAGGGATGTTTTGCCCTCGTCATCTTCCCTGCTTCACAGGCACCGCATAAGTGATCTTTCTTGAACTTGACGCCCTCGATGCCTATGACATGTTTCTTCTTCGCAAGGGTGTGGAGGTTCCTCATGCCAGCATGCCCAAGCCTCCGATGCCAAAGCCAGCATTCTGAAGCTTTTGCAAGAAGACATACTGCAAGTTGTGGCCCTGCTGAGAAATCTACCATATACAAATCATCTTTCCGATACCCTTCAAACACTAGAGACTTGTCAGATTCCATTAGTACCAAGCAACGATATTTTCCAAATATTACGACCATGTTCAAATCGCAAAGCATTGAGACAGACATTAAGTTGAAACCAAGGGATTCAACAAGCATGACTTTATCCATGTGTTGATCCTTTGAGATTGCAACTCTACCTAGACCCAATACCTTACTTTTACCAGTGTCGGCAAATGTGATGTGGCTCTTGTCGGATGGACGTAAGGTTGAGTCCATAAGAAGGCTTCTTCTGCCAGTCATGTGATTTGTACATCCACTGTCAATAATCCATTCTGAAGACTTTGAAGACGCTGGTGTCGTACCCTACAGTGCAGTTAGGGGGATAGGCTTCACGAAGAGAATTGTGAAGCAAAAACATTTGACGAACCAGTGGGTTATGAAAACTTAGGTCCAGATTAGGACTAATAGGGAGAGTAGCATGTGATTCAGGAACGAAGTAAATAATGATGCCATTCGGGCATTTTATCTTGCGCCCTACAAGATTTTTAAGGTCCCCAGCAATAGCGTCAGAAGATTTTGTTTTTCTGCTGGAGACCTTTCCCTGCAAAAGAGAGTTAAGCTTTCTTAACCACCCACATCTTCAAGGGTGGCTTAGAAGCAATAAGTCTAAGTGCAGCATCTGAGAATTTTGGCTTTGAAGCCTTAGCAAACAGTCTTGCAGGTGGACAATAGTACTCATAAGAATAAGCAGAATAATTTTTGGTCATATGAACATGATGGTTTGATGAACCGCTCTCATATTCATATGCCTGAGTATGGTTTCCCTGCAAAACATTTGCGTTAGTGTGACTCAGATGAGTCCTCTGTTTGTATGAAGCCTTTGGACCGTATGAAGCCTTTGGTCTGAGGTTTGTCTTCTTCAAGTGAGGTGTCATGAAGACATTCACAGGAAGATTTTCCAGACACTTTTTCGGAACCCAGATCTTCTTCATAGGCGGTCCATTCCTGCAGTTAGTACCAATGTACCTGGCAAACACTTCACCATTCTGATTCTTAAATAGTATATAGTTTGCATCAAAGGATTCATCAATGATAATGGGGTTAGCACAAGTGAAGCCAGATAAATTGGATGGATCTGCTGAAGGTTCCTTTGCAGCAACCCACTTGGTTTTGGGGTACTGCTCAGGTTTCCAGTAAGAGCCATCTGCATTTATTTTCCTTACGAACCCAACACCCTCTTTCCTAGGGTTTCGGTTCAGAATCTGCTTCTTGAGGACATCACATAATGTCTGATGTCCTTTAGGACTTTTGTACATCCCTGTTTCAAGCAATGTCTTCAACCTAGCATTCTCATTAGCAATAGCAGTGGTATCCTCAGCAGAGGGGTTAGTTACCACATCAACAGTTGAAGATATTGCAACAGCAGTAGCAGTGGAACATTCAGCAATAGAAGTAGCATTATCACGCTCAATGCATTTAAGACATGGTGGTTCAAATCCTTCCTGACCGGAACTGATCTGTTCGGCGCGAAGTGACTCGTTTTCCTTTTGAAGATCTTCATGAGCCGCTCTCAATTTCTCAAGTTCTTGCTTCCTTTGAAGATAATCATAGGAAAGCTTTTCATGAGTTGTTGAGAGAGTATCATGACGATCTTCAAGTTCCTGATACTTAACGTGAAGATTTTTTATGTCTTCAATTAAGGATTCAGATCGAGTCATTTCAGCACCCAACAGATCATTGCTTCTGTCTAACAGTTTTTGAATATGTTCCATGGCTTTCTGTTGTTCAGTTGCAATTTTAGCAAGTGTTTTGTAACTGGGTTTTGAATCACAATCAGAGTCATCGTCACTAGATGTTTGATAGTGAGTAGTGCATTTGTTTACCTTGGCACCGCGTGCCATGAAGCAGTAGGTTGGAGTGGAGTAGTCCTTGTCATTTGCATCGGTGTCGGTGATGAAATCATTGTCTTCAGTGTTGAAGATGGACTTGGCGACGTATGCTGTAGCCAGACTTGCAATGCCAGAATCAGACTCCACCTCTGCCTCCTCAGAAGCGGACTCCTCCTCTGAATCCATTTCCTTGCCAACAAATGCACGTGCCTTGCCAGATGAGCTCTTCTTGTGTGATGAAGACTTTGAGGAAGACTTGGAAGAAGACTTTGTGTATTTCTTCTTCTTCTTGTCGTCAGAGTCATATTCCTTGCTCTTCTTCTTCTTTCTGTTCTCATTGTCCCACTGTGGACACTCAGAGATGAAGTGTCCAGTTTTCTTGCACTTGTGGCATGTTTTCTTCTTGTAGTCATGAGCAGAAGCTTCATCATTCCTTGAGCTTGATCGTGAAGACTTTCTGAAGCCTTTCTTCTTGGTGAATTTTTGGAACTTCTTCACTAGCATTACAAGTTCCCTTCCAATGTCTTCAGGATCATCAGAACTGCTGTCAGATTCTTCTTCAGATGAGGAAACAGCTTTTGCCTTCAAGGCACGAGTTCGCCCATAGTTTGGACCGTAGATATCTCTTTTCTCAGAAAGTTGAAACTCATGTGTGTTGAGCCTCTCAAGTATGTCAGATGGATTGAGTGTCTTGAAATCAGGACGTTCTTGAATCATCAGGGCTAGGATGTCAAATGAACTATCAAGTGATCTCAGCAGCGTCTTGACGACTCCATGTTTGGTGATCTCAGTAGCGCCGAGGGCTTGAAGCTCATTTGTGATGTCAGTGAGTCTATCAAATGTGTGCTAGACATTCTCATTGTCATTTCGCTTGAAGCGGTTGAAGAGATTGCGAAGGACACTGATTCTTTGATCTCTCTGGGTTGAGATGCCTTCATTGACCTTGGAGAGCCAGTCCCAGACCAGCTTGGATGTCTTCAAAGCACTCACACGGCCATACTGTCCTTTGGTCAGATGACCACAGATGATGTTCTTGGCAGTAGAGTCCAGTTGAACGAATTTCTTGACATCAGCAGCAGTGACACCTTCTCCAGCCTTGGGAACGCCGTTCTCGACGACATACCATAGGTCGACGTCAATGGCTTCAAGATGCATACGCATCTTATTCTTCCAGTAGGGATATTCAGTTCCATCGAAGACGGGGCACGCAGCGGAGACTTTAATTATCCCTGCAGTCGACATAGCTAAAACTCCAGGTGGTTAAACCGAATCACACAGAACAAGGGAGCACCTTGCTTTGATACCAATTGAAAGTGCGTTATATCGACTAGAGGGGGGTGAATAGGCGATTTTTATGAAAGTCTTCAAAACATGGAAGTTATGAAGACAAACAGTAGAGATATGCCTATTACTATGCAGCGGAAGTTAGACTACACTAGGCAAGCCATGGTCAAGTATCAACAGAGTGAAAGCACAGTGAAAAATAGCTGTAGTGTAATTAGGATCAGGTAGGAAGATACTATGAAGCCAAGCAGATCATACACTCGCGTTGTGAAGACAAAAGATAAAACAGACACGCAATGACTTCACAATGAGTGATCAGTAAGTAAAAGGAAGTGAAGATGAAACCAGTGACTCGTTGAAGACAATGATGTGTTGGACCAGTTCCAGTTTCTGTGACAACTGTACGTCTGGTTGGAGCGGCTAGGTATTTAAACCTTAGGACACACAGTCCCGGACACCCAGTCCTGAACACGCAGCTCAGGACACCAAGTCCTCACCGTATTCTCCTTGAGCTAAGGTCACATAGTCCTCGCCCAATCACTTTGGTAACTCTTCAAGGTAGACTCCCAAACCTTCACAGACTTCGTTCACTGGCAATCCACAATGTCTCTTGGATGCTCTGAACGCGACGCCTAACCGTCTGGGGATGCACATTCCTCAAGTGTAATAAGTCTTTAGATCACACAGACAAGAAGACTTAAGTGATGCCCAATGTTCTCTGGCTCTGGGTGGTTAGGGCTTTATCCTCGCAAGGAATTCTCTCTCTCAAAGGCTTCGAGGTGGGTTGCTCTCAAACGACAAAAGCCGTACTCTCAATCTGAGCAGCCAACCGTTTATGGTTGTAGGGGGTGGGCTATTTATTGCCACTTGGCAACCCGACCTAATTTGTCCGAAATGACCCTGGGTCACTAAGGAACTGACACGTGTCTCAACGGTCAGATTTCAAACTCTCATGGCAACTTTACTTGGGCTACAAGCAAAGCTGACTTGTCCGGCTCTGGACAAGATTCGCTCTCATTGTCTTCACTCGAAGACATAGGTTTTTGGTTTAGGCATCACTTCAGTCATTCTGACTGGTTCTCCTGGACCCCACTTAACAGTACGGTGGTTCCTATGACTCAACACAAAAGAAAAATAACTACGAAAGATCTAAGTCTTCGAGCTCCATAGGCTTCATAACGTGTCTTCTTTTGTCATAGTCTTCAATGTGAATATCTTCATATACCACCTTTGACTTCAATGTCTTCATACATTTTTAGGGGTCATCTCTGGTAGTAAAACCGAATTAATGAGGGACTTCTACCTGTGTTATCCTGCAATTCTCACAAACACATTAGTCCCTCAACTAGGTTTGTCGTCAATACTCTAAAACCAACTAGGGGTGGTACTAGATGCACTTACAGATACCGACGATCGAATCTCGGGCAAGTGACATACCGATGACAAAGGGAACAACGTATGTTGTTATGCGGTTTGACCGATATAGATCTTCGTAGAATATGTAGGAGCCAATATGAGCATCCAGGTTCCGCTATTGGTTATGGACCAGAGACGAGTCTCGGTCATGTCTACATAGTTCTCGAACCCGTAGGGTCCGCACGCTTAACGTTCGGTGATGATCGGTATTATGAGTTTATGTGTTTTGATGTACCGAAGGTAGTTCGGAGTCCCGGATGTGACCATGGACATGAAGAGGAGTCTCTAAATGGTTGAGACGTAAAGATTGATATATTGGACGGCTATATTCGGACACCGGAAGTGTTCCGGATGGTTTCGGAGAAAATCGGAGTGTCGGAGGGGTTACCGAAACCCCCGGGGAAGTATTGGGCCTTAGTGGGCCTGAGGGGAGAGAGAGGGCAGCAGCCCAGGAGGTGGCGTGCCCCCTCCCATGAGGAGTCCGAATTGGACTATGGGAGGGGGCGCGGCCCCTTTTTCCCTCTCCCTCTCCCTCTCTTTCCTTCCCCCTTCCCCCTTGCTAATAGGACTAGGAAAGGATGAATCCTACTCCTACTAGGAGGAGGATTCCTCCTCTCCTTGGGGCGCACCAAGGCCGACCGGCCTTCCCCCTTGCTCCTTTATATACGGGGGCGGGGGGCACCCAAAGACACACAAGTTGATTGTTCCAAGCCGTTTGCGGTGCCCCCCTCTACCATAATCCACCTCGGTTATATCATAGCAGTGCTTAGGCGAAGCCCTGCGTCGGTAGCATCATCATCACTGTCATCACGCCGTCGTGCTGACAGAACTCTCCCTCGAAGCTCTGCTGGATCGGAGTTTGTGGGACATCACCGAGCTGAACATGTGATAAACTCGAAGGTGTCGTACGGTTGGTACTTGGATCATTTGGATCATGAAGACGTACGACTACATCAACCGCGTTCTCATAACGCTTCCGCTTACGGTCTACGAGGGTACGTAGACAACACTCTCCCCTCTCGTTGCTATGAATCACCGTGATCTTGCGTGTGCATAGGAAATTTTTTGAAATTACTAGGTTCCCCAACAGTGGCATTCGAGCCAGGTTTATGCGTAGATGTTATATGCACGAGTAGAACACACAGGAGTTGTGGGCGTGGGTATATACATATTGCTTGCCGTCACTAGTTGATTCTTGATTCAGCGGCATTGTTGGACGAAGCGGCCCAGACCGACATTACGCGTACGCTTACGCGAGACTGGTTCTACCGACATGCTTCACACACAGGTGGCTAGTGGGTGTCTGTTTCTCCAGCTTTAGTTCAATCGGATTCAATGAACAGGGTTCTTTCTGAAGATCAAAAAGCAATCATTATACCGCGTTGTGGTTTTTTTATGCATAGGTAAGAATGGTTCTTGCTCAGCCCGTAGCAGCCACGTAAAACTTGCAACAACAAAGTAGAGGACGTCTAACTTGTTTTGCAGGGCATTTTGTGATGTGATATGGTCGAGACATGATGCTAAATTTTATTGTATGAGATGATCATGTTTTGTAACACAGTTATCGGCAACTGGCAGGAGCCATATGGTTGTCGCTTTATTGTATGAAATGCAATCGCCATGTAATTGCTTTACTTTATCACTAAGCGGTAGCGATAGTCGTGGAAGCAATACTTGGCATGACGACAATGATGCTTCGATGGAGATCAAGGTGTCAAGCCGGTGACGATGGTGATCATGACGGTGCTTTGGAGATGAAGATCACAAGCACAAGATGATGATGGCCATATCATATCACTTATATTGATTGCTTGTGATGTTTATCTTTTATGCATCTTATTTTGCTTTGATCGACGGTAGCACTATAAGATGATCTCTCACTAAATTTCAAGGTATAAGTGTTCTCCCTGAGTATGCACCATTGTGAAAGTTCATCGTGCCGAGACACCACATGATGATCAGGTGTGATAAGCTCTACGTTCACATACAACGGGTGCAAGCCAGTTTTGCACACGCAGAATACTCAGGTTAAACTTGACGAGCCTGGCATATGCAGATATGGCCTCGAAACACTGAGACCGAAAGGTCGAGCGTGAATCATATAGTAGATATGATCAACATAGTGATGTTCACCATTGAAAACTACCCCATCTCACGTGATGATTAGACATGGTTTAGTTGATATGGATCACGTGATCACTTAGATGATTAGAGGGATGTCTGTCTAAGTGGGAGTTCTTAAGTAATATGATTAATTGAACTTTAATTTATCATGAACTTAGTACCTGATAGTATTTTGCATGTCTATGTTGTTGTAGATAGATGGCCCGTGTTGTTTTTCTGTTGAATTTTAATGCGTTCCTTGAGAAAGCAAAGTTGAAAGATGATGGTAGCAGTTACACAGACTTGGTACATAACTTGAGGAATATCCTCATTGCTGCATAGAAGAATTACGTCCTGGAAGCACCGCTAGGTGCCAAACCCGCTGCAGGAGCAACGCCAGATGTTACGAATGCCTGGCAGAGCAAAACTGATGACTACTCGATAGTTCAGTGTGCCATGCTTTACGACTTAGAACCGAGACTTCAACGACGTTTTGAACGTCATGGAGCATATGAGATGTTCCAGGAGGTGAAGTTAATATTTCAAGCAAATGCACGGATTGAGAGATATGAAGTCTCCAATAAGTTCTACAGCTACATGATGGAAGAGAATAGTTCTGTCAGTGAGCATATACTCAAAATGTCTGGGTATAACAATCACTTGATTCAACTGGGAGTTAATCTTCCGGATGATAGTGTCATTGACAGAATTCTTCAATCACTGCCACCAAGCTACAAGAGCTTCGTGATGAACTATAATATGCAAGGGATGGATAAGACAATTCCCGAGCTCTTCACAATGCAAAAAGCTGCGGAGGTAGAAATCAAGAAGGAGCATCAAGTGTTGATGGTCAACAAGACCACCAGTTTCAAGAAAAAGGGTAAATGGAAGAAGGGGAACTTCAAGAAGAAGAGCAAGCCAGTTGCTTCTCAAGTGAAGAAACCCAAGTCTGGACCTAAGCCTGAAACTGAGTGCTTCTACTGCAAGCAGACTGGTCACTGGAAGCGGAACTGCCCCAAGTATTTGGCGGATAATAAGGATGGCTAGGTGAACAAAGGTATATGTGATATACATGTTATTGATGTGTACCTTACTAGAGCTCGCAGTAGCACCTGGGTATTTGATACTGGTTCTGTTGCTAATATTTGCAACTCGAAACAGGGACTACGGAATAAGCGGGCACTGGCAAAGGACGAGGTGACGATGCGCATGGGAAACGGTTCCAAAGTCGATGTGATCGCGGTCGGCATGCTACCTCTACATCTACCTTCGGGGTTAACTTTAGATCTAAATAATTGTTATTTGGTGCCAGCGTTGAGCATGAACATTATATCTGGATCTTGTTCAATGCGAGATGGTTATTCATTTAAATCTGAGAATAATGGTTGTTCTATTTATATGAGTAATATCTTTTATGGTCATGCACCCTTGAAGAGTGGTCTATTTTTGATGAATCTCGATAGTAGTGATACGCATATTCATAATATTGAAGCTAAGAGATGGAAAGTTGATAATGATAGTGCAACTTATTTGTGGCACTGCCGTTTAGGTCATATGGGAGTAAAGCGCATGAAGAAACTCCATTTTGATGGATTTTTGAATCACTTGATTATGAATCATTTGGTACTTGCGAACCATGCCTCATGGGCAAGATTACTAAAATGCCGCTCTCCGGAACTATGGAGCGAGCAACAGATTTGTTGGAAATCATACATACTGATGTGTGTGGTCCGATGAATATTGAGGCTCGCGGCGGGTATGGTTATTTTCTCACCTTCACAGATGATTTGAGCAGATATGGGTATATCTACTTGATGAAACATAAGTCTGAAACATTTGAAAAGTTCAAAGAATTTCAGAGTGAAGTGGAAAATCATCGTAACAAGAAAATAAAGTTTCTACGATCTAATCATGGAGGAAAATATTTGGGTTACGAGGTTGGTCTTCATTTGAAACAATGTGGAATAGTTTTGCAACTCGCGCCACCCGGAACACCACAGCATAATGGTGTGTCCAAACATCGTAATCATACTTTACTAGATATGGTACGATCTATGATGTCTCTTATTAATTTACCGCTATCGTTCTGGGGTTATGCTTTAGAGATGGTTGCATTCACGTTAAATAGGGCACCATCTAAATCCGTTGAGACGATGCCTTATGAACTGTGGTTTGGCAAGAAACCAAAGTTGTCGTTTCTTAAAGTTTGGGGCTGCGATGCTTATGTGAAAAAGCTTCAACCATAAGCTCGAACCCAAATCGCAGAAATGTGTCTTCATAGGATACCCAAAGGAGACTGTTGGGTACACCTTCTATCACAGATCTGAAGGCAAGACATTTGTTGCTAAGAATGGATCCTTTCTAGAGAAGGAGTTTCTCTCGAAAGAAGTGAGCGGGAGGAAAGTAGAACTTGATGAGGTAACTGTACCTGCTCCCTTATTGGAAAGTAGTTTATCACAGAAATCTGTTCCTGTGACTCCTACACCAATTAGTGAGGAAGCTAATGATGAAGATCATGTAACTTCAGATCAAGTTACTACCGAACCTCGTAGGTCAACCAGTAAGATCCGCACCAGAGTGGTACAGTAATCCTGTTCTGGAGGTCATGTTACTTGACCATGACGAACCTACAAACTATGAGGAAGCGATGATGATCCCTGATTCTGCAAAATGGCTTGAGGCCATGAAATCTGAGATGGGATCCATGTATGAGAACAAAGTATGGGCTTTGGTTGACTTGCCCAATGATCGGTAAGCCATCGAGAATAAATGGATCTTCAAGAAGAAGACTGACGCTGACGGTAATGTTACTGTATACAAAGCTCGACTTGTTGCGAAAGGTTTTCGACAAGTTCAAGGAGTTGACTACGATGAGACTTTCTCACCCGTAGCGATGCTTAAGTCTGTCCGAATCATGTTAGCAATTGCCGCATTTTATGATTATGAAATTTGGCACATGGATGTAAAGATTGCATTCCTGAATGGATTTCTGGAAGAAGAGTTGTATATGATGCATTATCGATCCAAAGAGTGCTAACAAAGTGTGCAAGCTCCAGCGATCCATCTATGGACTGGTGCAACCATCTCGGAGTTGGAATAAACATTTTGATAGTGTGATCAAAGCATATGGTTTTATACGGACCTTTGGAGAAGCATGTATTTACAAGAAAGTGAGTGGGAGCTCTGTAGCATTTCTAATATTATATGTGGATGACATATTGCTGATTGGAAATGATATAGAATTTCTGGATAGCATAAAAGGATACTTGAATAAGAGTTTTTCAATGAAAGACCTCGGTGAAGCTGCTTATATATTGGGCATCAAGATATATAGAGATAGATCAAGACGATTAATTGGACTTTCACAAAGCACATACCTTGATAAAGTTTTGAAGAAGTTCAAAATGGATCAAGCAAAGAAAGGTTCTTGCCTGTGTTACAAGGTGTGAAATTGAGTCAGACTCAATGCCCGACCACTGCAGGAGATAGAAGAAAATGAAAGATGTTCCCTATGCTTCAGCCATAGGCTCTATCATGTATGCAATACTGTGTACCAGACCTGATGTGTGCCTTGCTATTAGTTTAGCAGGGAGGTACCAAAATAATCCAGGAGTGGATCACTGGACAGCGGTCAAGAACATCCTGAAATACCTGAAAAGGACTAAGGATATGTTTCTTGTTTATGGAGGTGAAAAAGAGCTCGTCGTAAATGGTTACGTCGATGCAAGCTTTGACACTGATCCGGATGACTCTAAGTCACAAACCGGATACGTGTTTTTTATTGAACGGTGGAGCTATCAGTTGGTGCAGTTCTAAGCAAAGCGTCGTGCCGGGATCTACGTGTGAAGCGGAGTACATAGCTGCTTTGGAAGCAGCAAATGAAGGAGTCTGGATGAAGGAGTTCATATCCGATCTAGGTGTCATACCTAGTGCATCGGGTCCAATGAAAATCTTTTGTGGCAATACTGGTGCAATTGCCTTGGCAAAGGAATCCAAATTTCACAAAAGAACCAAGAACATCAAGAGACGCTTCAATTCCATCTGCGATCAAGTCAACGAGGGAGACATAGAGATTTGCAAGATACATATGGATCTGAATGTTACAGACCCGTTGACTAAGCCTCTCTCACGAGCAAAACATGATCAGCACCAAGACTCCATGGGTGTTAGAACCATTACTGTGTAATCTAGATTATTGACTCTAGTGCAAGTGGGAGATTGAAGGAAATATGCCCTAGAGGCAATAATAAAGTTGTTATTTATATTTCCTTATATCATGATAAATGTTTATTATTCATGCTAGAATTGTATTAACCGTAAACTTAGTACATGTGTGAATACATAGACAAACAGAGTGTCACTAGTTTGCCTCTACTTGACTAGCTCGTTGAATAAATGATGGTTATGTTTCCTAACCATAGACATGAGTTGTCATTTGATTAACGGGGTCACTATTGGGTTTCGTAGTAATTTCAAAAAAATTCCTACGCACACGCAAGATCATGTGATGCATAGCAACGAGAGGGAGAGTGTTGTCTACGTACCCAACGCAGACCGACTGCGGAAGCGATGACACGACGTAGAGGAAGTAGTCGTACGTCTTCACGATCCAACCGATCAAGCACCGAAACTAGGGCACCTCCGAGTTCAAGCACACGTTCAGCTCGATGACGATCCCCGGACTCTGATCCAGCAAAGTGTCAGGGTAGAGTTTCGTCAGCACGACGGCGTGGTGACGATCTTGATGAACTACAGCAGCAGGGCTTCGCCTAAACTCCGCTACAGTATTATCGAGGTATATGGTGGTAGGGGGCACCGCACACGGCTAAGGAATAGATCACGTGGATCAACTTGTGTGTTCTAGGGTGCCTCTACCTCAGTATATAAAGGAGCCAAGGGGGAAGGGGGGCGCCGGCCAGAGAGAGGGCGCAGGATAGGACTCCCCCCCCCAATCCTATTCCAACTAGGATTCCCCAAGGGGGGAAAGAGGGAGAAGGGTGGCCGGCCACCTCTCCTAGTCCTAATAGGACTAGGGGAAGGGGGGAGGCGCGCAGCCCCTTTGGGCTGCCCTTTTCTCCTTTCCACTAAGGCCCATGAAGGCCCATATGGCTTCCGGGGGGTTCCGGTAACCTCCCGGTAACCCGGTAAAATCCCGATTTCACCCGGAACATTTCCGATGTCCAAACATAGGCTTCCAATATATCAATCTTTACGTCTCGACCATTTAGAGACTCCTCGTCATGTCCGTGATCACATCCGGGACACCGAACAACCTTCGGTACATCAAAATGCATAAACTCATAATGTAACTGTCATCGTAACCTTAAGCGTGCGGACCCTACGGGTTCGAGAACAATGTAGACATGACCGAGACACGTCTCCGGTCAATAACCAATAGTGGGACCTGGATGCCCATATTGGCTCCTACATATTCTACAAAGATCTTTATCGGTCAGACCGCATAACAACCTACGTTGTTCCCTTTGTCATCGGTATGTTACTTGCCCGAGATTCGATCGTCGGTATCCAATACCTAGCTCAATCTCGTTACCGGCAAGTCTCTTTACTCGTTCCGTAATACATCATCTCACAACTAACATATTAGTTGTAATGCTTGCAAGGCTTATGTGATGTGTATTACTGAGAGGGCCCAGAGATACCTCTCCGACAATCGGAGTGACAAATCCTAATCTCGAAATACGCCAACCCAACATCTACCTTTGGAGACACCTGTAATGCTCCTTTATAATCACCCAGTTACGTTGTGACGTTTGGTAGCACCCAAAGTGTTCCTCCGGTAAACGGGAGTTGCATAATCTCATAGTCATAGGAACATGTATAAGTCATGAAGAAAGCAATAGCAACATACTAAACGATCGGGTGCTAAGCTAATGGAATGGGTCATGTCAATCAGATCATTCAACTAATGATGTGACCTCGTTAATCAAATAACAACTCATTGTTCATGGTCAGGAAACATAACCATCTTTGATTAAAGAGCTAGTCAAGTAGAGGCATACTAGTGACACTTTGTTTGTCTATGTATTCACACATGTATTATGTTTCCGGTTAATACAATTCTAGCATGAAAAATAAACATTTATCATGATTATAAGGAAATAAATAATAACTTTATTATTGCCTCTAGGGCATATTTCCTTCAGTCTCCCGCTTGCACTAGAGTCAATAATCTAGATTACACTGTAATGAATCTAACACCCATGGAGCTTTGGTGCTGATCATGTTTTGCTCGTGGAAGAGGCTTAGTCAACGGGTCTGCAACATTCAGATCCGTATGTATCTTGCAAATCTCTATGTCTCCCACCTGGACTAGATCCCGGATGGAGTTGAAGCGTCTCTTGATGTGTTTGGTCCTTTTGTGAAATCTGGATTCCTTTGCCAAGGCAATTGCACCAGTATTGTCACAAAAGATTTTCATTGGACCCGATGCATTAGGTATGACACCTAGATTGGATATGAACTCCTTCATCCAGACTCCTTCGTTCGCTGCTTCCGAAGCAGCTATGTACTCCGCTTCACATGTAGATCCCGCTACGACGCTTTGTTTAGAACTGCACCAACTGACAGCTCCACCGTTTAATGTAAACACGTATCCGGTTTGCGATTTAGAATCGTCCGGATCAGTGTCAAAGCTTGCATCAACGTAACCTTTTACGGTGAGCTCTTTGTCACCTCCATATACGAGAAACATATCCTTAGTCCTTTTCAGGTATTTCAGCATGTTCTTGACCGCTGTCCAGTGATCCACTCCTGGATTACTTTGGTACCTCCCTGCTAAACTTATAGCAAGGCACACATCAGGTCTGGTACACAGCATTGCATACATGATAGATCCTATGGCTGATGCATAGGGAACATCTTTCATATTCTCTCTACCTTCTGCAGTGGTCGGGCATTGAGTCTTACTCAACTTCACACCTTGTAACACAGGCAAGAACCCTTTCTTTGCTTGATCCATTTTGAACTTCTTCAAAATTTTGTCAAGGTATGTGCTTTGTGAAAGTCCAATTAAGCGTCTTGATCTATCTCTATAGATCTTAATGCCTAATATGTAAGCAGCTTCACCGAGGTCTTTCATTGAAAAACTTTTATTCAAGTATCCCTTTATGCTATCCAAAAACTCTATATCATTTCCAATTAGCAATATGTCATCCACATATAATATCAGAAATGCTACAGAGCTCCCACTCACTTTCTTGTAAATACAGGCTTCTCCGAAAGTGTGTATAAAACCAAATGCTTTGATCACACTATCAAAACGTTTATTCCAACTCCGAGAGGCTTGCACCAGTCCATAAATGGATCGCTGGAGCTTGCACACTTTGTTAGCTCCCTTTGGATCGACAAAACCTTCCGGTTGCATCATATACAACTCTTCTTCCAGAAATCCATTCAGGAATGCAGTTTTCACATCCATCTGCCAAATTTCATAATCATAAAATGCGGCAATCACTAACATGATTCGGACGGACTTAAGCATCGCTACAAGTGAGAAGGTCTCATCGTAGTCAATCCCTTGAACTTGCCGAAAACCTTTTGCGACAAGTCGAGCTTTGTAGACAGTAACATTACCATCGGCGTCAATCTTCTTCTTAAAGATCCATTTATTTTCAATTGCTTGCCGATCATCGGGCAAGTCAACCAAAGTCCATACTTTGTTCTCATACATGGATCCCATCTCAGATTTCATGGCTTCAAGCCACTTTGCGGAATCTGGGCTCACCATCGCTTCTTCATAGTTCGTAGGTTCATCATGATCTAGTAGCATGACTTGCAGAACAGGATTACCGTACCACTCTGGTGCGGATCTTACTCTGGTTGATCTACGAGGTTCAGTAGTATCTTGATCTGAAGTTTCATGATCATTATCATTGGCTTCCTCTCTAACTAGTGTAGGTGTCACTGAAACAGTTTTCTGTGATGTACTACTTTCCAGTAAGGGAGCAGGTACAGTTACCTCATCAAGTTCTACTTTCCTCCCACTCACTTCTTTCGAGAGAAACTCCTTCTCTAGAAAGGATCCATTCTTGGCAACGAATGTCTTGCCTTCGGATCTGTGATAGAAGGTGTACCCAACAGTTTCCTTTGGGTATCCTATGAAGACACACTTCTCCGATTTGGGTTCGAGCTTATCAGGTTGAAGCTTTTTCACATAAGCATCGCAGCCCCAAACTTTAAGAAACGACAACTTTGGTTTCTTGCCAAACCACAGTTCATAAGGCGTCGTCTCAACGGATTTTGATGGTGCCCTATTTAACGTGAATGCGGCCGTCTCTAGAGCATAACCCCAAAATGATAGCGGTAAATCAGTAAGAGACATCATAGATCGTACCATATCCAGTAAAGTACGATTACGACGTTCGGACACACCATTACGCTGTGGTGTTCCAGGTGGCGTGAGTTGCGAAACTATTCCACAATTTTTCAAATGTACACCAAACTCATAACTCAAATATTCTCCTCCACGATCAGATCGTAGAAACTTTATTTTCTTGTTACGATGATTTTCAACTTCACTCTGAAATTCTTTGAACTTTTCAAATGTTTCAGACTTATGTTTCATTAAGTAGATATACCCATATCTGCTTAAATCATCTGTGAAGGTGAGAAAATAACGATATTCGCCACGAGCCTCAATATTCATCGGACCACATACATCGGTATGTATGATTTCCAACAAATCTGTTGCTCTCTCCATAGTACCGGAGAACGGTGTTTTAGTCATCTTGCCCATGAGGCACGGTTCGTAAGTACCAAGTGATTCATAATCAAGTGGTTCCAAAAGTCCATCAGTATGGAGTTTCTTCATGCGCTTTATACCGATATGACCTAAACGACAGTGCCACAAATAAGTTGCACTTTCATTATCAACTCTGCATCTTTTGGTTTCAACATTATGAATATGTGTATTACTACTATCGAGATTCAATAAGAACAGACCACTCTTCAAGGGTGCATGACCATAAAAGATATTACTCATATAAATAGAACAACCATTATTCTCTGATTTAAATGAATAACCGTCTCGCATTAAACAAGATCCAGATATAATGTTCATGCTCAACGCTGGCACCAAATAACAATTATTTAGGTCTAATATTAATCCCGAAGGTAGATGTAGAGGTAGCATGCCGACCGCGATCACATCGACTTTGGAACCGTTTCCCATGCGCATCGTCACCTCGTCCTTTGCCAGTGCCCGCTTATTCCGTTGTCCCTGTTTCGAGTTGCAAATATTAGCAACAGAACCAGTATCAAATACCCAGGTGCTACTGCGAGCTCTAGTAAGGTACACATCAATAACATGTATATCACATATACCTTTGTTCACCTTGCCATCCTTCTTATCCGCCAAATACTTGGGGCAGTTCCGCTTCCAGTGACCAGTCTGCTTGCAGTAGAAGCACTCAGTTTCAGGCTTAGGTCCAGACTTGGGTTTCTTCTCCTGAGCAGCAACTTGCTTGCCGTTCTTCTTGAAGTTCCCCTTCTTCTTCCCTTTGCCCTTTTTCTTGAAACTAGTGGTTTTGTTAACCATCAACACTTGATGCTCCTTTTTGATTTCTACCTCCGCAGTTTTCAGCATTGCGAAGAGCTCGGGAATAGTCTTGTTCATCCCTTGCATATTATAGTTCATCACGAAGCACTTGTAGCTTGGTGGCAGTGATTGGAGAATTCTGTCAATGACGCAATCATCCGGAAGATTAACTCCCAATTGAATCAAGTGATTATTATACCCAGACATTTTGAGTATATGCTCACTGACAGAACTGTTCTCCTCCATCTTGCAGCTATAGAACTTATTGGAGACTTCATATCTCTCAATTCGGGCATTTGCTTGAAACATTAACTTCAACTCCTGGAACATCTCATATGCTCCATGACGTTCAAAACGTCGTTGAAGTCCCGATTCTAAGCCGTAAAGCATGGCACACTGAACTATTGAGTAGTCATCAGCTTTGCTCTGCCAGATGTTCATAACATCTGGTGTTGCTCCAGCAGCAGGCCTGGCACCTAGCGGTGCTTCCAGGAGGTAATTCTTCTGTGCAGCAATGAGGATAATCCTCAACTTACGGACCCAGTCCGTGTAATTGCTACCATCATCTTTCAACTTTGCTTTCTCAAGGAACGCATTAAAATTCAATGGAACAACAGCACGAGCCATCTATCTACAATCAACATAAACAAGCAAGATACTATCAGGTACTAAGTTCATGATAAATTTAAGTTCAATTAATCATATTACTTAAGAACTCCCACTTAGATAGACATCCCTCTAATCTTCTAAGTGATTACGTGATCCAAATCAACTAAACCATAACCGATCATCACGTGAGATGGAGTAGTTTTCAATGGAAAACATCGTTTATGTTGATCATATCTATTATATGATTCACGCTCGACCTTTCGGTCTCCGTGTACCGAGGCCATATCTGCATATGCTAGGCTCGTCAAGTTTAACCTGAGTATTCTGCGTGTGCAAAACTGGCTTGCACCCGTTGTAGATGGACGTAGAGCTTATCACACCCGATCATCACGTGGTGTCTGGGCACGACAAACTTTGGCAACGGTGCATACTCAGGGAGAACACTTCTTGATAATTTTAGTGAGAGATCATCTTATAATGCTACCGTCAATCAAAGCAAGATAAGATGCATAAAAAGATAAACATCACATGCAATCAATATAAGTGATATGATATGGCCATCATCATCTTGTGCTTGTGATCTCCATCTCCGAAGCACCGTCATGATCACCATCGTCACCGGCGCGACACCTTGATCTCCATCGTAGCATCGTTGTCGTCTCGCCAATCTTATGCTTCCACGACTATCACTATCATTTAGTAATAAAGTAAAGCATTACATCGCGATTGCATTGCATACAATAAAGCGACAACCATATGGCTCCTGCCAGTTGCCGATAACTCGGTTACAAAACATGATCATCTCATATAATAGAATTCAGCATCATGCCTTGACCATATCACATCACAACATGCCCTGCAAAAACAAGTTAGACGTCCTCTACTTTGTTGTTGCATGTTTTACGTGGCTGCTACAGGCTTAAGTAAGAACCAATCTCACCTACGCATCAAAAACCACAACGATAGTTTGTCAAATAGACTCCGTTTTAACCTTCGCAAGGACCGGGCGTAGCCATACTTGGTTCAACTAAAGTTGGAGAGACAGTCGCCCGCAAGCCATCTATGTGCAAAGCACGTCGAGGGAACCGGTCTCGCGTAAGCGTACGCGTAAGGTTGGTCCGGGTCGTCTCGTCCAACAATATTGCCAAACCAAAGTATGACATGCTAGTAGGCAGTATGACTTGTATCGTCCACAACTCACTTGTGTTCTACTCATGCATATAACATCAACATAAATAACCTAGGCTCTGATGCCACGTTGGGTTTTGTAGTAATTTCAAAAAATTTCCTACGCACACGCAAGATCATGTGATGCATAGCAACAAGGGGGAGAGTGTTGTCTACGTACCCAACGCAGACCGACTGCGGAAGCGATGACACGACATAGAGGAAGTAGTCGTACGTCTTCACGATCCAACCGATCAAGCACCGAAACTACGGCACCTCCGAGTTCAAGCACACGTTCAGCTCGGTGACGATCCCCGGACTCCGATCCAGCAAAGTGTCGGGGTAGAGTTTCATCAGCACGACGGCGTGGTGACGATCTTGATGAACTACAGCAGCAGGGCTTCGCCTAAACTCCGCTACAGTATTATCGAGGTATATGGTGGCAGGGGCACCGCACACGGCTAAGGAATAGATCACGTGGATCAACTTGTGTGTTCTAGGGTGCCTCTACCTCGGTATATAAAGGAGCCAAGGGGGAAGGGGGGCGCCGGCCAGAGAGAGGGCGCAGGAGGAGTCCTACTCCTTCCGGGAGTAGGACTCCCCCCCAATCCTATTCCAACTAGGATTCCCCAAGGGGGGAAAGAGGGAGAAGGGTGGCCGGCCACCTCTCCTAGTCCTAATAGGACTAGGGGAAGGGGGGAGGCGCGCAGCCCCTTTAGGCTGCCCTTTTCTCCTTTCCACTAAGGCCCATGAAGGCCCATATGGCTTCCGGGGGGTTCCGGTAACCTTCCGGTAACCCGGTAAAATCCCGATTTCACCCGGAACATTTCCGATGTCCAAACATAGGCTTCCAATATATCAATCTTTACGTCTCGACCATTTCGAGACTCCTCGTCATGTCCGTGATCACATCCGGGACTACTAACAACCTTCGGTACATCAAAATGCATAAACTCATAATGTAACTGTCATCGTAACCTTAAGCGTGCGGACCCTACGGGTTCGAGAACAATGTAGACATGACCGAGACACGTCTCCGGTCAATAACCAATAGCGGGACCTGGATGCCCATATTGGCTCCTACATATTCTACGAAGATCTTTATCGGTCAGACCGCATAACAACATACGTTGTTCCCTTTGTCATCGGTATGTTACTTGCCCGAGATTCGATCGTCGGTATCCAATACCTAGCTCAATCTCGTTACCGGCAAGTCTCTTTACTCGTTCCGTAATACATCATCTCACAACTAACATATTAGTTGTAATGCTTGCAAGGCTTATGTGATGTGTATTACCGAGAGAGCCCAGAGATACCTCTCCGACAATCGGAGTGACAAATCCTAATCTCGAAATACGCCAACCCAACATCTACCTTTGGAGACACCTGTAATGCTCCTTTATAATCACCCAGTTACGTTGTGACGTTTGGTAGCACCCAAAGTGTTCCTCCGGTAAACGGGAGTTGCATAATCTCATAGTCATAGGAACATGTATAAGTCATGAAGAAAGCAATAGCAAGATACTAAACGATCGGGTGCTAAGCTAATGGAATGGGTCATGTCAATCGGATCATTCAACTAATGATGTGACCTCGTTAATCAAATAACAACTCATTGTTCATGGTCAGGAAACATAACCATCTTTGATTAAAGAGCTAGTCAAGTAGAGGCATACTAGTGACACTTTGTTTGTCTATGTATTCACACATGTATTACGTTTCCGGTTAATACAATTCTAGCATGAATAATAAACATTTATCATGATTATAAGGAAATAAATAATAACTTTATTATTGCCTCTAGGGAATATTTCCTTCAGTCTCCCACTTGCACTAGAGTCAATAATCTAGATTACACTGTAATGAATCTAACACCCATGGAGCTTTGGTGCTGATCATGTTTTGCTCGTGGAAGAGGCTTAGTCAACGGTTCTGCAACATTCAGATCCGTATGTATCTTGCAAATCTCTATGTCTCCCACCTAGACTAGATCCCGGATGGAGTTGAAGCGTCTCTTGATGTGTTTGGTCCTTTTGTGAAATCTGGATTCCTTTGCCAAGGCAATTGCACCAGTATTGTCACAAAAGATTTTCATTGGACCCGATACATTAGGTATGACACCTAGATCGGATATGAACTCCTTCATCCAGACTCCTTCGTTCGCTGCTTCCGAAGCAGCTATGTACTTCGCTTCACATGAAGATCCCGCTACGACGCTTTGTTTAGAACTGCACCAACTGACAGCTCCACCGTTTAATGTAAACACGTATACGGTTTGCGATTTAGAATCGTTCGGATCAGTGTCAAAGCTTGCATCAACGTAACCTTTTACGGTGAGCTCTTTGTCACCTCCATATACGAGAAACATATCCTTAGTCCTTTTCAGGTATTTCAGCATGTTCTTGACCGCTGTCCAGTGATCCACTCTTGGATTACTTTGGTACCTCCCTGCTAAACTTATAGCAAGGCACACATCAGGTCTGGTACACAGCATTGCATACATGATAGATCCTATGGCTGATGCATAGGGAACATCTTTCATATTCTCTCTACCTTCTGCAGTGGTCGGGCATTGAGTCTTACTCAACTTCACACCTTGTAACACAGGCAAGAACCCTTTCTTTGCTTGATCCATTTTGAACTTCTTCAAAATTTTGTCAAGGTATGTGCTTTGTGAAAGTCCAATTAAGCGTCTTGATCTATCTCCATAGATCTTAATGCCTAATATGTAAGCAGCTTCACCGAGGTCTTTCATTGAAAAACTTTTATTCAAGTATCCCTTTATGCTATCCAGAAATTCTATATCATTTCCAATTAGCAATATGTCATCCACATATAATATCAGAAATGCTACAGAGCTCCCACTCACTTTCTTGTAAATACAGGCTTCTCCGAAAGTCTGTATAAAACCAAATGCTTTGATCACACTATCAAAACGTTTATTCCAACTCCGAGAGGCTTGCACCAGTCCATAAATGGATCGCTGGAGCTTGCACACTTTGTTAGCTCCCTTTGGATCGACAAAACCTTCCGGTTGCATCATATACAACTCTTCTTCTAGAAATCCATTCAGGAATGCAGTTTTGACATCCATCTGCCAAATTTCATAATCATAAAATGCGGCAACCGCTAACATGATTCGGACAGACTTAAGCATCGCTACGGGTGAGAAGGTCTCATCGTAGTCAATCCCTTGAACGTGTCGAAAACCTTTTGCGACAAGTCGAGCTTTGTAGACAGTAACATTACCATCGGCGTCAATCTTCTTCTTAAAGATCCATTTATTTTCAATTGCTTGCCGATCATCGGGCAAGTCAACCAAAGTCCATACTTTGTTCTCATACATGGATCCCATCTCAGATTTCATGGCTTCAAGCCACTTTGCGGAATCTGGGCTCACCATCGCTTCTTCATAGTTCGTAGGTTCATCATGATCTAGTAGCATGACTTGCAGAACAGGATTACCGTACCACTCTGGTGCAGATCTTACTCTGGTTGATCTACCAGGTTCAGTAGTATCTTGATTGAAGTTTCATGATCATTATCATTGGCTTCCTCTCTAACTAGTGTAGGTGTCACTGAAACAATTTTCTGTGATGTACTACTTTCCAGTAAGGGAGCAGGTACAGTTACCTCATCAAGTTCTACTTTCCTCCCACTCACTTCTTTCGAGAGAAACTCCTTCTCTAGAAAGGATCCATTCTTGGCAACGAATGTCTTGCCTTCGGATCTGTGATAGAAGGTGTACCCAACAGTTTCCTTTGGGTATCCTATGAAGACACACTTCTCCGATTTGGGTTCGAGCTTATCAGGTTGAAGCTTTTTCACATAAGCATCGCAGCCCCAAACTTTAAGAAACGACAACTTTGGTTTCTTGCCAAACCACAGTTCATAAGGCGTCGTCTCAACGGATTTTGATGGTGCCCTATTTAACGTGAATGCGGCCGTCTCTAGAGCATAACCCCAAAACGATAGCGGTAAATCAGTAAGAGACATCATAGATCGTACCATATCCAGTAAAGTATGATTACGACATTCGGACAAACCATTACGCTGTGGTGTTCCAGGTGGCGTGAGTTGCGAAACTATTCCACAATTTTTCAAATGTACACCAAACTCGTAACTCAAATATTCTCCTCCACGATCAGATCGTAGAAACTTTATTTTCTTGTTACGATGATTTTCAACTTCACTCTGAAATTCTTTGAAATTTTCAAATGTTTCAGACTTATGTTTCATTAAGTAGATATACCCATATCTACTTAAATCATCTGTGAAGGTGAGAAAATAACGATATCCGCCACGAGCCTCAATATTCATCGGACCACATACATCGGTATGTATGATTTCCAACAAATCTGTTGCTCTCTCCATAGTACCGGAGAACGGTGTTTTAGTCATCTTGCCCATGAGGCACGGTTCGTAAGTACCAAGTGATTCATAATCAAGTGGTTCCAAAAGTCCATCAGTATGGAGTTTCTTCATGCGCTTTATACCGATATGACCTAAACGACAGTGCCACAAATAAGTTGCACTTTCATTATCAACTCTGCATCTTTTGGTTTCAACATTATGAATATGTGTATTACTACTATCGAGATTCAATAAGAACAGACCACTCTTCAAGGGTGCATGACCATAAAAGATATTACTCATATAAATAGAACAACCATTATTCTCTGATTTAAATGAATAACCGTCTCGCATTAAACAAGATCCAGATATAATGTTCATGCTCAACGCTGGCACCAAATAACAATTATTTAGGTCTAATATTAATCCCGAAGGTAGATGTAGAGGTAGCATGCCGACCGCGATCACATCGACTTTGGAACCGTTTCCCACGCGCATCGTCACCTCGTCCTTTGCCAGTGCCCGCTTATTCCGTAGTCCCTGTTTCGAGTTGCAAATATTAGCAACAGAACCAGTATCAAATACCCAGGTGCTACTGCGAGCTCTAGTAAGGTACACATCAATAACATGTATATCACATATACCTTTGTTCACCTTGCCATCCTTCTTATCCGCCAAATACTTGGGGCAGTTCTGCTTCCAGTGACCAGTCTGCTTGCAGTAGAAGCACTCAGTTTCAGGCTTAGGTCCAGACTTGGGTTTCTTCTCCTGAGCAGCAACTTGCTTGCTGTTCTTCTTGAAGTTCCCCTTCTTCTTCCCTTTGCCCTTTTTCTTGAAACTAGTGGTTTTGTTAACCATCAACACTTGATGCTCCTTTTTGATTTCTACCTCCGCAGTTTTCAGCATTACGAAGAGCTCGGGAATAGTCTTGTTCATCCCTTGCATATTATAGTTCATCACGAAGCTCTTGTAGCTTGGTGGCAGTGATTGGAGAATTCTGTCAATGACGCAATCATCCGGAAGATTAACTCCCAATTGAATCAAGTGATTATTATACCCAGACATTTTGAGTATATGCTCACTGATAGAACTGTTCTCCTCCATCTTGCAGCTATAGAACTTATTGGAGAGTTCATATCTCTCAATTCGGGCATTTGCTTGAAATATTAACTTCAACTCCTGGAACATCTCATATGCTCCATGACGTTCAAAACATCGTTGAAGTCCCGTTTCTAAGCCGTAAAGCATGGCACACTGAACTATTGAGTAGTCATCAGCTTTGCTCTGGCAGACGTTCATAACATCTGGTGTTGCTCCAGCAGCAGGCCTGGCACCTAGCAGTGCTTCCAGGACGTAATTCTTCTATGCAGCAATGAGGATAATCCTCAAGTTACGGACCCAGTCCGTGTAATTGCTACCATCATCTTTCAACTTTGCTTTCTCAAGGAACGCATTAAAATTCAACGGAACAACAGCATGAGCCATCTATCTACAATCAACACAAACAAGCAAGATACTATCAGGTACTAAGTTCATGATAAATTTAAGTTCAATTAATCATATTACTTAAGAACTCCCACTTAGATAGACATCCCTCTAATCTTCTAAGTGATTACGTGATCCAAATCAACTAAACCATAACCGATCATCACGTGAGATGGAGTAGTTTTCAATGGTAAACATCGTTTATGTTGATCATATCTATTATATGATTCACGCTCGACCTTTCGGTCTCCGTGTTCCGAGGCCATATCTGCATATGCTAGGCTCGTCAAGTTTAACCTGAGTATTCTGCGTGTGCAAAACTGGCTTGCACCCGTTGTAGATGGACGTAGAGCTTATCACACCCGATCATCACGTGGTGTCTGGGCACGACGAACTTTGGCAACGGTGCATACTCAGGGAGAACACTTCTTGATAATTTTAGTGAGAGATCATCTTATAATGCTACCGTCAATCAAAGCAAGATAAGATGCATAAAAAGATAAACATCACATGCAATCAATATAAGTGATATGATATGGCCATCATCATCTTGTGCTTGTGATCTCCATCTCCGAAGCACCGTCATGATCACCATCGTCACCGGCGCGACACCTTGATCTCCATCGTAGCATCATTGTCGTCTCGCCAATCTTATGCTTCCACGACTATCACTACCGCTTAGTAATAAAGTAAAGCATTACATCGTGATTGCATTGCATACAATAAATCGACAACCATATGCCTCCTGCCAGTTGCCGATAACTCGGTTACAAAACATGATCATCTCATACAATAGAATTCAGCATCATGCCTTGACCATATCACATCACAACATGCCCTGCAAAAACAAGTTAGACGTCCTCTACTTTGTTGTTGCATGTTTTACGTGGCTGCTACGGGCTTAAGTAAGAACCAATCTCACCTACGCATCAAAAACCACAACGATAGTTTGTCAAATAGACTCCGTTTTAACCTTCGCAAGGACCGGGCGTAGCCATACTTGGTTCAACTAAAGTTGGAGAGACAGTCGCCCGCAAGCCATCTATGTGCAAAGCACGTCGAGGGAACCGGTCTCGCGTAAGCGTACGCGTAAGGTTGGTCCGGGTCGTCTCGTCCAACAATACCGCCGAACCAAAGTATGACATGCTGGTAGGCAGTATGACTTGCATCGTCCACAACTCACTTGTGTTCTACTCGTGCATATAACATCAACATAAATAACCTAGGCTCTGATGCCACTGTTGGGTTTCGTAGTAATTTCAAAAAATTTCCTACGCACACGCAAGATCATGTGATGCATAGCAACGAGGGGGAGAGTGTTATCTACGTACCCAATGCAGACCGATTGCGGAAGCGATGACACGACGTAGAGGAAGTAGGCGTACGTCTTCACGATCCAACCGATCAAGCACCGAAACTACGGCACCTCCGAGTTCAAGCACACGTTCAGCTCGATGACGATCCCCGGACTCCGATCCAGCAAAGTGTCGAGGTAGAGTTTCGTCAGCACGACGGCGTGGTGACGATCTTGATGAACTACAGCAGCAGGGCTTCGCCTAAACTCCGCTACAGTATTATCGAGGTATATGGTGGCAGGGGGCACCGCACACGGCTAAGGAATAGATCACGTGGATCAACTTGTGTGTTCTAGGGTGCCTCTACCTCAGTATATAAAGGAGCCAAGGGGGAAGGGGGGCGCCGGCCAGAGAGAGGGCGCAGGAGGAGTCCTACTCCTTCCGGGAGTAGGACTCCCCCCCAATCCTATTCCAACTAGGATTCCCCAAGGGGGGAAAGAGGGAGAAGGGTGGCCGGCCACCTCTCCTAGTCCTAATAGGACTAGGGAAAGGGGGGAGGCGCGCAGCCCCTTTGGGCTGCCCTTTTCTCCTTTCCACTAAGGCCCATGAAGGCCCATATGGCTTCCGGGGGGTTCCGGTAACCTCCCGGTAACCCGGTAAAATCCCGATTTCACCCGGAACATTTCCGATGTCCAAACATAGGCTTCCAATATATCAATCTTTACGTCTCAACCATTTAGAGACTCCTAGTCATGTCCGTGATCACATCCGGGACTCCGAACAACCTTCGGTACATCAAAATGCATAAACTCATAATGTAACTGTCATCGTAACCTTAAGCGTGCGGACCCTACGGGTTCGAGAACAATGTAGACATGACCGAGACACGTCTCCGGTCAATAACCAATAGCGGGACCTGGATGCCCATATTGGCTCCTACATATTCTACAAAGATCTTTATCGGTCAGACCGCATAACAACATACGTTGTTCCCTTTGTCATCGGTATGTTACTTGCCCGAGATTCGATCGTCGGTATGCAATACCTAGCTCAATCTCGTTACCGGCAAGTCTCTTTACTCGTTCCGTAATACATCATCTCACAACTAACATATTAGTTGTAATGCTTGCAAGGCTTATGTGATGTGTATTACTGAGAGGGCCTAGAGATACCTCTCCGACAATCGGAGTGACAAATCCTAATCTCGAAATACGCCAACCCAACATCTACCTTTGGAGACACCTGTAATGCTCCTTTATAATCACCCAGTTACGTTGTGACGTTTGGTAGCACCCAAAGTGTTCCTACGGTAAACGGGAGTTGCATAATCTCATAGTCATAGGAACATGTATAAGTCATGAAGAAAGCAATAGCAACATACTAAACGATCGGGTGCTAAGCTAATGGAATGGGTCATGTCAATCAGATCATTCAACTAATGATGTGACCTCGTTAATCAAATAACAACTCATTGTTCATGGTCAGGAAACATAACCATCTTTGATTAAAGAGCTAGTCAAGTAGAGGCATACTAGTGACACTTTGTTTGTCTATGTATTCACACATGTATTATGTTTCCGGTTAATACAATTCTAGCATGAATAATAAACATTTATCATGATTATAAGGAAATAAATAATAACTTTATTATTGCCTCTAGGGCATATTTCCTTCAGTCACATCATTAGAGAATGATGTGATTGACTTGACCCATATGTTAGCTTAGCACGATGATCGTTTAGTTTGTTGCTATTGCTTTCTTCATGACTTATACATGTTCCTATGACTATGAGATTATGCAACTCCCGTTTACCGGAGGAACACTTTGGGTGCTACCAAACGTCACAACGTAACTGCGTGATTATAAAGGTGCTCTACAGGTGTCTCTGATGGTACTTGTTGAGTTGGCATAGATCGAGATTAGGATTTGTCACTCCGATTGTCGGAGAGGTATCTCTGGGCCCTCTCGGTAATGCACATCACTATAAGCCTTGCAAGCAATGCAACTAATGAGTTAGTTGCAGGATGATGCATTACGGAACGAGTAAAGAGACTTTCCGGTAATGATATTGAACTAGGTATTGAGATACCGACGATCGAATCTCGGGCAAGTAACATACCGATGACAAAGGGAACAACGTATGTTGTTATGCAGTTTGACCGATAAAGATGTTCATAGAATATGTAGGAGCCAATATGACAATCCAGGTTCCTCTATTAGTTATTGACCGGAGACGAGTCTCGGTCATGTCTACATAGTTCTCAAACCCGTAGGGTACGCACGCTTAACGTTCGGTGATGATCGGTATTATGAGTTTATGTGTTTTGATGTGCCAAAGGTAGTTTGGAGTCCTGGATGTGATCACGGACATGATGAGGAGTCTCGAAACGGTCGACATGTAAAGATTTATATATTGGACGGCTATATTCGGACACCAGAAGTGTTCCAGATGGTTTCGGAGAAAACCGGAGTGCCGGAGGGGTTACCGAAACCCCTCGGGGAAGTACTGGGCCTTAGTGGGCCTGAGGGGAGAGAGAGGGCAGCAGCCCAGGAGGTGGCACGCTCCCTCCCATGAGGAGTCCGAATTGGACTAGGGGAGGGGGCGCGTCCCCTCTTTCCCTCTCCTCTCCCTCTCTGTCCTTCCCCCTTCCCCCTTCCTAGTAGGACTAGGAAAGGATGAATCCTACTCCTACTAGGAGGAGGATTCCTCCTCTCCTTGGGGCGCACCAAGGCCGGCCGGCCTCCCCCTTGCTCCTTTATATACGGGGGTGGGGGGGCACCCAAAGACACACAAGTTGATTGTTCCAAGCCATGTGCGGTGCCCCCCTCCACCATAATCCACCTTGGTTATATCGTAGCAGTGCTTAGGCGAAGCCCTGCGTTGGTAGCATCATCATCACCGTCATCACGTCGTCATGCTGACGGAACTCTCCCTCGAAGCTATGCTAGATCAGATTTCGTGGGATGTCATTGAGCTGAACGTGTGCTGAACTCGGAGGTGTCGTAAGTTCGGTACTTAGATCGGTCGGATCGTGAAGACGTATGACTACATCAACCACGTTCTCATAACGCTTCCGCTTACGGTCTACGAGGGTACATAGACAACACTCTCCCCTCTCGTTGCTATGCATCACCATGATCTTGGGTGTGCGTAGGAAATTTTTTGAAATTTCTACGTTCCCCAACACCATCTAAATCCGTTGAGACGACACCATATGAATTGTGGATTGGCAAGAAACCTAAGCTGTTGTTTCTTAAAGTTTGGAGTTGCGATGCTTATGTGAAAAAGTTTCAACCTGATAAGCTCGAACCCAAATCGGAGAAATGCGCCTTCATAGGATACCCGAAGGAAAATGTTGCGTACACCTTCTATCACAAATCCGAAGGCAAGTTATCTGTTGCTAAGAATGGATCCTTTCTAGAGAAGGAGTTTGTCTCGAAAGAAGTGAGTGGGAGGAAAGTAGAACTTGATGAGGTAGTTGTACCTTCTCCCGAATTGGAAAATGGTTCATCACAGAAATCAGTTCCAGTGATGCCTACACCAATTAGTGAGGAAGTTAATGATGATGATCATGAAACTTCAGATCAAGTTACTACCGAACCTCGTAGATCAACCAGAGTACGTTACGCACCAGAGTGGTATGGTAATCCTGTTCTGGAAGCCATGTTACTAGACCATGACGAACCTACGAACTATGAGGAAGCGATGATGAGCCCAGATTCCGTGAAATGGCTTGAGGCCATGAAATTTGAGATGGGATGCATGTATGAGAACAAAGTATGGACTTTGATTGACTTGCCCGATGATTGGCGAGCCATTGAGAATAAATGGATCTTCAAAAGGAAGATGGACGCTGATAGTAGTGTTACTATCTACAAAGATCGACTTGTCGAAAAGGGCTTTTACAAGTTCAAGATGTTGACTACAATGAGATTTTCTCACTCGTATCAATGCTTAAAGTCTGTCTGAATCATGTTAGCAATTGCCACATTTTATGAAATTTGGCAAATGGATGTCAAAACTGCATTCCTTAATGAATATCTTAAAGAAGAATTGTATATGATGCAACCAAAAGGTTTTGTCAATCTTAAAGGTGCTAACAAAATGTGCAAGCTCCAGCGATCCATCTATGGACTGGTGCAAGCATCTCAGAGTTGGAATTTATGCTTTGTTAAGTTTATCAAAGCATATAGTTTTATACAGACTTGCGGTGAATCCTGTATTTACAAGAAAGTGAGTGTGAGCCCTACAGCCTTTGTGATAAGTATATGTGAATGACATATTGTTGATCGAAAATAATGTAGAATTTTCTGGAAAGCATAAAGGAGTATTTGAAAGGATTTTTTCAAAGAAAGACCTCGGTGAAGCTGCTTACATATTGAGCATCAAGATCTATAGAGATAGATCAGGAAGCTTGATAAATTTTTTCAATGAGTACATACCTTGACAAGTTTTTGAAGTAGTTCAAAATGGAACAATCAAAGAAGGAGTTCGTGCCCGTTTTGTAAGGTATGAAGTTGAGTAAAGACTCAAAACCCGACCACGGTAGAAAATAGAAAGAGAATGAAAAGTCATTCCCTATGCCTCAGTCATAGGTTCTATAAAGTATGCTATGCTGTGTACCAGACCTATTATGTACCTCACCATGAGTTTGGCAAGAGGGTACAATAGTGATCCAGGAGTGGATCACTGGAGAGCGGTCAAAATTATCCTTAGTGGAATAAGGAGATGTTTCTCGGTTATGGAGGTGACAAAGAGTACGTCATAAAGAGTTACGTCGATGCAAGCTTTGACACCGATCTGGATGACTCTAAGTCTCGATCTAGATACATATTGAAAGTGGGAGCAATTAGCTAGAGTAGCTCCATGCAGAGCATTGTAGACATAGAAATTTGCAAAATACATACGGATCTGAATGTGGCAGACCCGTTGACTAAACTTCTCTCACAAGCAAAACATGATCACACCTAGTACTCTTTGGGTGTTAAACACATGGCGATGTGAAATAGATTATTGACTCTAGTAAACCCTTTGGGTATTGGTCACATAGCGATGTGAACTATAGTGTTAAATCACATGACGATGTGAACTATTGGTGTTAAATCACATGGCGATGTGAACTAGATTATTGACTCTAGTGCAAGTGGGAGACTGGAGGAAATATGCCCTAGAGGCAATAATAAATTCGTTATCTATATTTCCTTATATCATGATAAATGTTTATTATTCATGCTAGAATTGTATTAACCGGAAACTTAGTACATGTGTGAATACATACACAAACAGAGTGTCCCTAGTATGCCTCTACTTGACTAGCTCGTTAATCAAAGATGGTTAAGTTTCCTAACCATATACATGCGTTGTCAGTTTATGAACAGGGTCACATCATTAGAGAATGATGTGATGGACATGACCCATCTGTTAGCTTAGCATAAATGATCTTTTAGTTTTATTGCTATTGCTTTCATCATGACTTATACATGTTCCTTTGACTATGAGATTATGCAACTCCTGAATACCGGAGGAACACCTTGCGTGCTATCAAACGTCACAATGTAACTGGGTGATTATAAAGATGCTCTATAGGTGTCTCCGATGGTGTTTGTTGAGTTGGCATAGATCGAGATTAGGATTTGTCACTCCGTGTATCGGAGAGGTATCTCTGGGCCCTCTCGGTAATGCTCATCACTATAAGCCTTGCAAGCAATGTGACTAATGAGTTAGTTGCGGGATGATGCATTACGGAATGAGTAAAGAGACTTGCCGGTAAAGAGATTGAACTAGGTATGATGATACCGACGATCGAATCTCAGGCAAGTAACATATCGATGACAAAGGGAACAACGTATGTTGTTATGCGGTTTGACCGACAAAGGGAACAACGTGTGTTGTTATGTAGGAGCCAATATGAGCATCCAGGTTCCGCTATTGGTTATTGACCGGACATGTGTCTCGGTCATGTCTACATAGTTCTCGAACCCGTAGGGTCCACACGCTTAACGTTCGATGACGATTTGTATTATGAGTTATGTGATTTGATGTACCGAAGTTTGTTCGGAATCCCGAATGAGATCACGGACATGACGAGGAGTCTCGAAATGGTCGAGAGGTAAAGATTCATATGTTGGAAGGCTATATTCAGACACCGGAAGTGTTTCGGGTGATACCAGGTCACCGGAAGGAGTTCCGGGCAACCCCCGGCAAAGATATGGGCTTAATGGGCCAAGTAAGGGAACACACCAGCCCACAAGGAGCTGGTGCGCCCCCTATAGGGCCAGCCATGTGGGGAGAAAGGAAAAAGAGAGGAGGAAAAGGAAAGTATGGAGTAGGACTCCTACTTCCTTCCCCTCCCCCTCCTTCCTTTCCCCTTGTCCAAATATGGTAAGGGGGGCCGAATTGGACTAGGGGCCCAGTAGGATTCCTCCTACTTGGGCGCCCTAGGCTGCCTCCCTCCCTCTCCCTCCTTTATATACATGGGGAGGGTATCCCTAGAAGACACATCAATTGTTCCTAGCTGTGTGCGGCGCCCCTCCATAGTTAACATCTCGGTCATATCATCGTAGTGCTTAGGCTAAGCCCTGCGCTGGTAACATCATCATCACCGTCACCACGCCGTCGTGCTGACAAAACTCTCCCTCGGCCTTAACTGGATCAAGAGTTCGAGGGACGTCACCGAGCTGAACGTGTGCAGATCACAGAGGTGCCATGCGTTCGGTACTTGGATCGGTTGGATCGCGAAGACATTCGACTACATCAACCGCATTACTAAACGCTTCCGCTTTCGGTCTACGAGGGTATGTAGACACACTCTCCCCTCTTGTTGTGATGCATCTCCTAGATAGATCTTGCGTGGTCGTAGGAAAAAATTTGAAATATTGCGTTCCCCAACACTCAACCCCCACTGCAGAGTACCATCGATCATCAGCGACCGATGACGAGTTTTAATCTTTCATCATACCACTGGGCTCCAGTCCGAATTACGTCTCCCTCGCTTTTCCCTGCTGAATAGCTTCAACTCTCTGAGCTCTTACTTCGTAGCCCCTCAATCAGCACTGAGTGAAGTCTTCCAGACTCTAGCTCCACCTTCAACATGACTCCATGCTAGATGATCAGTCCACCCCTGCGCCTCAACGACTTCAAGCTCCGTGTATACACCACCTTGAATCAATCCCGCGCCATAGTCTTATCGAAGCCACACAAGCCCTTGGGCCTGCGCCACGTGTTTCCACGCCCAGAAGTCAGTCACCGTCAGCATCACACTCCTATGTCGCCGTCGTCGATCTTGCACCGTCTTCTGTACCAACCGACTTGCGTCGATTCGTCAGACTAACTAGCCCGACTCAGCCGAACTTGTCCGGCCGCATGACATGCTCCAGACTCCCCGAGCCTCATACGCACATCATCTGTCTTGATTTCCCTTCGACCATCATGCTGAACTAATGCCATCGCTGACCATCTTCATACACGATCTACGTAAAAAGCCAAGAACTCCAAAGGAAAAAACACATAAGCCTTCTTGTGTGCGTACAACAGCAGCTACACCACACGTGACTTTCCAAGCCTTTTCTCTTCTTCTTGAACAAACATACTTGATCGATCCAATGTGATAGCCATCAAGTCAATGCCCCCGCAAAAAAAATGCCCCAGTGACAAGACAACACCGAGCAATGCCCTTGACCTCAATGAACGATGTCCTCCACAGCAGCTATTGATTGCATTGGGCCCACTGGCCTGCCTTGCGCTGCGTTCCGTCCCATCGCGATCGATCTCGCCGAGACCGAGCCCGACTTGATTTAGCACACTGCATGTTGCCTGCCTGCCGCCGTCGCTGCACCGACCTGCCGCTGCCTTGGTTGTTTCTGATTGCTTCTAAACCTGCTGCTTTGGCATCCGTGTCATGACCATTATTGACCTTCACATCAGACCTGCTCTATTGCGAACCGTCAATTGATTGGGGACAAAACACACCGCCTCTTTCCAAGACCGACCATCACAGTTTTTCCTCTTGATATAACAATCCAGAGCCTCTTCAGAACCTCGCTCTGATACCACTTGTTAGAATAAATCCGAGGCATACCGTTGATCATCCGAGGACCAAGCAATCACATGAGCACGACACCAAGATTTGTTAATGAGGTTCACCGATATGGCTACATCCCTGGGGCCTGACTATGGGCGCTCCTCCCCATGACACCGCTACAATACCGCACCCGGTCGCCGTGGACACCGGCACATGCCGCCGGCTTCCCCTGCGTTCTGATGCTATTATGTTGGCATATGTTACATCGTGTGTCTAGCCCCGCTATATATGAGAGGCCTAGGATACAAGTGTCCTACTTGGACACGGCTCCATATCCTATCTAAACACAATACAACTACAAGTCCAACTGTAACCTACCGTGTACACTATATTCGACACAACTCTAACAGCCACACCACCACATCGCCGGTCGGGCACCTGCCGACCGCAATGTAGTGCACGCCCAGCCTACGGGAATCACAAATGGGACCAAGATCTTCAAGACGGCACCCCCAAGAGGGAATACGACGTTCAAGACGACGACGACGCCTGATCCAACCAGGATCATGACTTTCGCCAGAAGATCTTAACCTGAGAGTGAAGGATGCCCAAATCACCTCAACGGTGCCTCCAAGGAAGAAAGCAACGCCCACGGGCGCTGCCGCCACCGGCCGGCAAGAACTGGCCAAGCTTTCGCTCGGATCATCGACACCACCACTCCCACGCCAGCAACTCCACTGACCCGTGCACCCCTGCACAACAACAGCGCCATGACCGTGCAGGGAACACCACCACGCCTTACTATCAAGCCAACCATGGCAAACCACTAGCACGTAGACTAATGCACATCCTCCGGACAGGGAAGGGCAGATTGCCACCCCGCATCCTCCCGCCAGCCGGATCTGGTGGTTCAAAGTCCACACATAAGCAGACACAACAGCCCGAGCCGTCGGAGCTGTGACGTGCCAAAGAACCGCCCTCGCCGAGCTGCCAAGACAAGAAGGACAAGCCTCCCACCACCAGCACACCGCGGCCGCAGCTTCGCCCGCGCAAACACCACAGCCACCGACATGTCAACCACCTTCTCGGGACCACCCCCGGATGCCAGCCCTCGATGCCCACCAGAGCTCACAGCTCCATGGGGCCACCAAGCACCACATCGTCGACGCACGCCGCCCGGTGCAGTCCCTCACTGGCACCAACAACCCCACCATGGAGCCGCCGAGCACCAGCCCGCCGACGCGTCGCGCGCCACTCCGCCGCAGCCACCGAGGGCGGAGAAGCCAGATCCGGGCAATCGAACCGGATCCGGGCGCTCTCCTCACAGACGCCACCCCGCAACCCCGTCGGCCGCCCACGCCTCCAGGAAGACGCAGCCGCCGCGCACGCTATACCGCGAAAGAGGAAAAACGCCCCGCCGCCACCCTCCCCGAGGCATGCGTGGGCTTCACCGGCGGCCCCTCCAACGGCGGCAATGCGGGGGAGCGGGGAGAGGAGGGCTTTGCGGCGGCGGCACTAGGTTCCCCCGTGTCGCCCGAGTTAGGCGGCACGGGGGTCGGGTGTGTGTTGGATAGCCCTGCAGTTTTCCTAA
Organism: Triticum dicoccoides; assembly: GCF_002162155.2. Lineage (NCBI taxonomy): Eukaryota > Viridiplantae > Streptophyta > Magnoliopsida > Poales > Poaceae > Triticum > Triticum dicoccoides. The sequence continues at coordinate 265,763,853 of NC_041390.1, read as the reverse complement.
TCTATCTATCACTGTCTTCAAAACTGAGGTGGTCCCACAGGTGATAGTACTATTGAACTGAAACAACACTAATAACATTCGATGAGCTAGCATACGAAATTGAAAAGAAAAAAGGGCGAGTTCCAAAGAGGATGACCTCCAGATAATCCCCATGAATGAAATAAGAAAGGAAAACTCTTAGAATCAGCCAGTTGATTATAGGCACGCGCATCAGTCGTGTTGCTAGCCGGCCACGTGTTCTTGGTGGACCACGCTGAGGTTTGGTTTAATTTCTTTCCTCACGCGTGGACTACTATTGGCGCAGATGCAGGAAGCGTTGTTGCTTCCTGCTAGTACTGCTTCGTCTCCCATGTATGGATAAATTGTCATGGACGAGTGGACGACATGCTACGATGTTACTTGAGTGTTTGCTACAATCACATGCCGCAAGTGTTTTCCTGTGCTAGCTCCTCATGATATATTCAATTTTTTTCCCTGATGTTTTTGCTGCAACCAAATGATATTATTTTTGTGGGGAACCAAATGATATTTTATTGCGTACGAAAGTCGGTCGTGCTAGGGCTACAAGGACGGTTGGCGCTGCTGCAATTCGCATGCGCGACAATATAAAGTTGGTCAAATTCAAGCGAGAGACTGATTGTTGTTGCTGCAAGCCGGGCATGTATGCTGCAAGTCTGGACACCGCATTTGTTTTTGTTGGAAAGCTGCATGCCCGTGTCGTCGTGTTGTAAAACCTGGGCGACGCTGCAAAGCCGATTGATGGTGGTTCCGGCTGGACGTGTGACGCTTCAAGTCTGGCAACCATACTTATTTTTTTGCTACGATGTCGTAGTAGTCGTGTTGCAAAAATTAAACGATGTGCAAAGCTAGTCAACACTACTCCAAGCCGGATGCAATAATGACAGCAACTTTTTTGTTGCTACAACAGCTGGACTGTTGTGCTACATAACCATGTGACGCGGCAAAGCAAGCCACGCGGCGCTACAAGGGGGACTAGTGTTGTTGCAAGTCGGCTCTAAATGTTGCAAGCTAGGCATACGTCGATGCAAGGTCGGCCATCTCCGTTGCAAGCAGCTCACACTTTTTTTTACAAAGCAGGCCGCGCGATGCTGCAACTGTCGACACCATCACGGGTGTTACGGCCGCTACGAGGGCTTCGCCTAGTGTGTCGGTGTTGCAGCTATTTCGAAAGCATCGTCAATGATGTGACCATTTGCAGGTGCATCACCGCTATTGTGGTTAGTGCATGGGGTGTCTGACATTGTTATGATGACGGCCGGCGGTGTTGCGATGTTACGACAGCAGTTAATGTTGTTGCGATGTTACGACAGCAATCGATGTTGTTGCAATGTCACAACAGTGTTGCGGTGTTAAGGCGGCGGTCGACGGTGTTGCAATGTTACGATAGCAAAAATGTGTTGGAATATGTTGCGATGCTATGACGGCGGTCGACGGTGTTGTGATGCTATGACGGCTGTCAACAGTGCTGCGATGCTACGACGATGGTCGATGGTGTTGTGATGCTAAGACGGCTGTCGATGGTGTTGTGATGTTATGACAACGGTCGACGGTGTGATGATGTTACGATGGTGTTGCAATGTTACAGGCATGGTTGATGTTGTTGGGATGTTACGATGGCAGTCAATGATGTTGCGATGTTACGGCGACGATGTTGCAATGAGGACTAGTGGGGTACACAGCAAACGCCGTGACCAGACCGCTGGTTGGAAGGTGTATGCACAAAGAGAAGGCGATGTTGGAACCGCTCGATGCGTCCCATCAAATGATTTGGCATGCACGACATAATCTTTGGCCAAGTCATGATCTATTTTCTTCTTTCTTTTGCAATTATCGGATAGGCTAATTTACCTTGCATGTGGACTAGTCATGATGTACTTTGTGGTTTGTTTGCTACCAGCGTGTAGGTACGTGAAGCAAAAGTGTAGTGGCTAGTAAATAGAGATAGTGTGTACGGTTCATGGGGCCCATGTAAATGGAGAAGGCCGGGAGCAGCCTGTTGAATGGGACGGATCAGACGGCTAGAGACAGCGCTGACGAGAGCTAGTTCCGTGCTGCTCACTGCAACTTGGTGCGAGAAACTTCAGATACAGACGGATCAGACGGCTGCGGACCCGGCTGATCTTTGGCAAAGATCAGCCGGATGACGCCTAGCATCGGCCGCTTTACCTCTTCAAGCAAATATAGGAATTTAACAAAACTTCGTTTCAGTTAAGAGATGCCCCCATAGGCTCAAATCAGCAGTATCCTACTGGCTACTGGTCAGCTCTTACTCTTTGGCCAAGAAATGATAGAAATCTGGAAGCAAATGGAAGTTCTCGCACAGTAAACAAATTCTTGGCCATCTTTGCTTTCACAAAGCCAGTCCCTGAGTTCTAACATGTCAACCCAAAAGCTAGGCATCTAGACAGATCTAGTTACTTCACTACACTGAGTGAACTACATCTAGAATATGCAGCTACAATTAAATATGCCTCATCTGAAATAAAAGAACATGAGGCGATATTAACAGCACTGCTAACCATATCAGCCCAGCTCCAGCTAAAACTATCAGATGTAGACCATTACATATGACAAAACCCAGATGTTTGAACAAAACCATCTCTACTATGGTTATACCTACCATACAAGCTTCGCTGGTTTGCTGAAGCAAGAGGTTCGGCTGAAGACGCGCAAGCCCTGTCTGGATATCTTCCTCTATGTACATTGCCGTAGGGGTGAGTTGGCAAGGAAGAATCTGAGACAAAACCCATGCTTTCCGGGAAGTACCTTGTTTGCGGATTGGAATGCGAGAGCCTTGTACATGAGACAAAGTTGCCAAGAGGATGGTCAGGAGCATAATATGGCCCAAAAATTGAGGTGATTGGATCAAGGCCAGCATTGTCACCATAATCCACAACACTGAATGAATCTCTAGTGCTTTCCGTGGTAAACGAAGATTCATCAGAGCTGGTAAACAGGGACCATTCACTTGATGTAGCGTCCGAGAAGTCCGTGCTAACCGAATCGGCAAAAGCATCATCGGTGTGATATAAATTTTGGGACCTCAACTTGGCATGCTGATCTTGCCTGTAACCTTCCTCCTCTGGTCTAAAATCATAAATACCACGGCTTTGATCATCAGAAGTAAAGAGTGATTCTGTCTGCTTCTGCTCTTGTTTAGAAGAGCCCTTGGAGGATTTTGATGAGTGACGATATGAAGATGATGGATCAGGCAATAGGCCTTTCTCAATGTATATCCTCGGAGGGCGAGGAAAAGATCTAAATGATAAATGTTAAGACTAGTGAAGACAAGGAAATAACTCGAATATTAGATGGCAAATATCACAGGCTGGCTGTACCTCAAGTAGAATAGCATATATGCACCTTCTGACATAACTTGATTCAATGATACAGCCTTGACCTTCGTATAACAAGAAACAAGTAGCCACATCAGCTCACACAAATTCCCAGATTTTATATTTTGTAAACATACATGACCGTATAAAAATATGACTACAGAAAAGACATCACATGAAATAAGTGTGACTATTTGATTGTTCGCCGTCACAAAGCACAAGCAGACTTCAATTCATTTCAAGTTCCATAAGCACTAAAACAGTAAGATTACAACATAATTGCATTTCAAAAGAGTATACTATGAGCTGCTAGTTTTCTAAACTCGTGATTATGTTTGCTTCTTTAAAAGAAATACATATCTATGTGATTCCACTAGTCTAGAATAACTTCTAAAAGCAACACATACAGAAGTTCTTAATCTACTTCAAGGAAATTTATGAATACCTCTGAGTCATCAATTCTTAACCATGTTCCCTGCATATCTTTGACATACGATATGTAGTGACCAGAGAATGATGCATTTTCTGTATCCACATGTACAACCACAGCATACAAGAAGTAAAGAGGCGGGTGATCACCAGCCCCAGTCACAAAAGGAACCATGTCCAACATATCAGGAAAAGTGACACATTTGTTAATCTTGCCATACTTTCCTGTCTGAAGCACGAACAAAATTAGCTCAATAAACTAATCTTAATAAGCAATCAAACAAACAATTATATTAGTGTGCTAAGGAAACTTCTTCAAAATGAGCATTTAGTTTTAGCGGGGTTTGGTTGCAATTTGAAGATGTAAAACACAACATCATGAAATTCTACATAAATTAGTCATTAATATCATACTGATAAATGTATACTCTATGATAACTGCACACAAGTATTACTATACTTCGAAACATGCAGCTGAAAATTAGAGATAATACAAAGATACTGGGCGCGCACAAGTATTACTATACTTCGAAACATGCAGCTGAAAATTAGAGATAATACAAAGATACTGGGCCAGATCAATATTGCATACAGAGATGAAATACATAATACCTGGAATCTTTTTAAAACTACTGTTAATATGTTCGGCACTTCATGCACGCTTAGCTGTTTTCTAGCTTTAACATAAGCACAACACCTGCAGTAAAATTAACAAGCTTTAATATGCTGTGGTCCGATCAAAATGATGAGAAGATTGTTAGTTTGCCACAGTACCTTCCACATTTATACATATTATCCCCATCTAAATCTTCAGGAGCAGTGAACTGTGTCAAAGCATCTTGCAAGGACTCCACCCAACCATGAATCTCCAAAGTAAGATCCATTATATTCTCGTATCTTTCAGATTCATGATGGCATCTGAGGCACTTAACCTTGTTTCATTTACTAAATTAGTTAGTATATGATAGAAAAATAGTGCTTAACTAACTAGCTAGAGAGCCAGCAGAAAAGAAAATACAAGGAACGAATCTGCAACTTATGCACACACGCAAAAGGATATTCGATATAAACTGTAACAACTTGAGCACACGATTAAGGAAATTTGCAGCACTAAAAATGAAATCAAGTCAGAAAATTACGAGTTACCTTCGATTTAAGGCGTCCACCAAACATCTGTTGTATCAGTGTAGTTTCCTGCAAGCTTTGTTCTACTTGCTTCTCACCACCCAGTCCATCCAGGCACGCTGCTTGCATAGACATCACAAGATGCCTGGTTGTGTTGAAAATCAAGCACATTATGAACAAAATGTTAATACATGATCAATACAAAAGGGATAGAGTAGGTCTGACAGATTTAGAGCAACAATTGTCATTTTCCCCTTCCCATTTTCCCCAACCCACTTGATAGTGTTGACATAAGAGACCATGAGAATATAAGAAAAGTTCATATTTAAAGCCTCTTAAATATTCAGAATACATCAACAAATTAATAGACTAGTCTGTTCCAGGAGACTAGGGAGAGATTAGTTGTTGCCTTCTTGGACTGATGATCTTTCTTATTTTCTGTTTCAATTAAACAGGATTATCAGTCAATCATCAGTTAACAGCAACAAGCAACAATAACAAAGCCTTTCAGTCCCAAACAAGTTGGGGTAGGCTAGAGTTGAAATCCATAAGATCTCGAGACCTAGGGTTTTGGCACGTGGATAGCTAACTTCTACAAACAAGTTGGGATAGGCTAGTTCTTTGGTGATATTCCAGTCCTTCAGGTCTCTCTTTACGGACTACTCCCATGTCAATTTTGGTCTACCCCGACCTGTCTTGACATTAACAACACACTTTAATCTTCCTCTATGCACCGGCACTTCTAGATGCCTACGTTGTATATGACCAAACTATCTCATACGATGTTGGACAAGCTTCACTTCAATTGGTGCTACCCCAACTATATCTACCTCAGACAATGTTGGACAAGCTTCACTTCAATTGGTGCTACCCTAACTATATCTACCTCAGACGATGTTGGACAAGCTTCTCTTCAATTGGTGCTACCCCAACTCTCATGTATATCATCATTCTGGACCCGATCCTTTCATGTGTGGATGTGCATCTCTACTACATCTAACTGTTGGACATGTCATCTTTTAGTTGGCCAACAATTTGCGCCATACAACAACGCAGGTTGAATTGCCATCCTATAGAACCTGCCTTTTAGCTTTTGTGACACTTATGACAGAGGACGCCAGAAGCTTTGTGCCACTTCATCTATCTGGCTTTGATTTGATGGCACACATCTTCATCGATATCACCATCCTTCTGCAGCATCGACCCCAAATATTGAAAGGTGTCCTTCTGAGGTACCACCTGCCCATCAAGGCACCCCATGTACTGAAACCGCACCCCAACTTACTCAGTTTTAGTTCTACTGAGCCTAAAATCTTGATTACAAAGTCTGTCTCCACAGTTCTAACTTTCTATTAGTAGTCACTCCACAATATTCAGAACAAATTTTGATTGTGTTGTGACTAACAGAATATGTTAAAAGCGAAACACCGAAACTTTGGTTTCATCTAAATCAGAGGCCACCCTTGTTAGAATCGGTTTCATCTAAATCAGAGACCACCCTTGTTAGAATCAACAGGAAATAGTGAGAAAAAAGAGGAATGAAAAAAATAGAATAAGAGGAATTAAATCTAACATGTCAGCTAAACTACCTTAAAAATTCATGAGCATCTTCCTGACTTCCACCACCCAAGCGACATCCAATGTTCCTTAGATTCGAAAGGATTCTGCTTGGAGACACAGGTCCACCACTTTCACGTAAAGTTGAAGCATATTGCTCAAGTTCGCACATAAGACACCAGTTCTTTGAGCAACCTATACGAAGATAACAAAGTGTAAGACGGACAGGAGTAGACAACTGTATTATTACTTTTACCCTGTGCAGACAACAGTACTGAAGGGGCAAATGTTATGGGCTTAGTATTACAGTCTTTAGAATGCAATCTCAGAAGCAGGTGGATCATCAGGGGTTTTGTGCACATGAGGCATTGTAGAACAGCATTAGCATAGCAGCTGCAAGAAAGGACAATAGTCATTACATATAACCCATGACAAGCTACAATTTAACTAATTAAATGTTCAATTTGCAGAAACAGAAGAAGCAACATTTGGCTCACAATTTGCTTGACTAAATAAAGTACACCTTATTTAAATTAATTCTTTCGTAATATTTTTGGTACACAGGAATTATCTTAATTTTATTTAGCTGCACGTACAGTATGATTTAATTATATTGTTGCACCATTTTTAAAATTTGCTAATTTACCAATCTATGTGTTTGATACTTGTGAATCACCTCCTACTGGAAATTCAGTTTCACCCCTCCTGTTAAGATTCTTAGATTGGTTATTTCCAGAACATATTGCATGTTGTTCATCTTCTACAAAATTTGCACAAAAAAAGGGCAGCCCGATGCACATAGCCCCCGCTTGTGCAGGATCAGGGGAAGGGTCCAACAACTTTGTGTCTTTTGTACGCAGCCTTTCCCTACATTTCTACATGAGGTTGTTTCCAGGACTCGAACCCATGACCTCATGGTCACAAGGCAACAGCTTTACCGCTGCGCCAAGGCCCCCCTTCTACAAAATTCGCATATAAGAACAAAAACAAATTAAGTCAGCACGACAGTTTAACAAAGACAATGGAATGACTGCTGGATACCGAACAGTGCGTCAAGGAAAATCATCACTGTCCGGGGAAACCAAGTGCTAACCCGGGTATGTGAGTTAATAGACCCAATTTCTGGAGAGTGGGATGAGCAGTTGATCCGTGAGAACTTCTGGCACATTGATGCCGAGCGCATCTTGCAGATCCCTTTATTTCATGCGGAGACAGAAGATTTTGTAGCGTGGCAATTAACAAAGAACGGGGTTTTCTCAGTTCGGTTTGCGTATTATAAACAATGGGAGGCAAATTTTGATGAGAATGATCTGGGCCTAGTACGTTACTCCACGGCGCCACACCCAATCTGGTGCAAGTTATGGAGTCTGAAGGTGCCAGCAAAGATAAAGATTTTTCTGTGGCGATGCTTACACAATGCTATCCCATGCTTCAGTGTTCTCGCAAATCGCCATATAGGGAGTATATCTCAATGCCCAGTCTGCCAAGATGGTGCGGAGGATATATCTCATGTCCTATTCCAGTGTGCACGATCGAAGGCCGTTTGGGATGCACTCGGACTCAGCGCAGAGATTCAGTTTGCTGCTGTAATAGACCGAGCTGGTGCGTCTGTTATCGATTTCTTATTATGCGATGAAGCTTATCAGAAGGCGTACACTGGTCAGGTTGAGCTATCGGAGATGATAGCCACAACATGCTGGTATCTGTGGTTGCAGCGGAGAGAATTCGTCAAAGGGGAGGAGCCGCAAACGCCGGAGAGGACAGCACCTGCGATTGGCGCTTGCCCTCAACTACGCTCGTGCTGTAGGGAAATGTCCGACTGTTGCTAAATTAAACAAGTGGCCATCTTACCAGGGCTTCTAGTTCTGAACGTGGACGCATCCTATTTTGCTGGGACAAATTCAGGTGCATGCGGGGCGGTTGTCAGGGATCATAAAGGCCGTTTCATCACAGCTGCAACAGCAAGACTTGAACACGCCGCTGATGTTGTCGCGGCAGAAGTAGCGGCACTGTTTGAAGGTTTAAAATTAGCCCTAAGTGTGGGATGTGCTAAGTTGATGGTAAGAATGGACAACAGTGTTGCGGTGGATGCAATAAAGCTAAACGAAGGCCATTCAATGGTTGCAGCGCCTGTGTTAGATGATTGCCGAAATATCTTGAATGATTTTGGGAAGGTTACTATTGAGCATTGCTTTAGAGAGTCAAATGTAGTAGCTCACGAGCTGGCAAAGTGGGGGTGTGCAAACGACCCTCATTTGGGCGGATGCACCTCCTAATTTTCTTGTTAAATTTCTAGCGGATGATGTAACCGTTATTTGAGTTAATAAAGTATACCTTCCCGTCAAAAAAAAGACAATGGTAATACCTGTTCCCACAGTTGAAAAGACCTCTGGGAGAAATACCCCGTACTTCATACTGGAAGAACTTAACAAGATCTTCATAGCAAAACAATACCTGAAATTCCTATTTAGAACAAAGTAACATTACATACCAAAACAGCGCAGTAACTCAAGACAAGAGTTATCATAGATGATTCCAAACCTTACTCCTCTTGTTATCATTGATTAAACCCACCAGGCTGGTTTTGAGAAATTTTGAGGGCTTCTTCAAGACTTCAACCTTGGATGCTCCTAATTTTGAGATTCCAGTGCATCCTTGTAAATTGTTGTTCGTTGAAACACTTGATTTTGCAGATCCTACAGGATACAATACATATGTGAGATTAAAGAGAAAAATACAAGGAAAAGGTAGCCCGCTTCAAGAGAGAAGAAACATTACTTTGCTCATTTTTGCAGGAAGTGTTCTTTTGATGGACATTGTATTGATATGATGCCAACACCTCCTGTGTTTTTTGTGATGAAACCACCTTACCTGGTGGATAAGGAGGCTTCATATAAATCACATTTCCTCGCCCACTATATTTGCAAGATGATTTGCTCCTCTGTAGTGACTCTGTTGCGGAAGAATATGGCCCCTCGCAAGAACTCGTCATATCAGAAGTAAAATAGACACCCATGTCGGGTTCATAAACTGTGATGCTTGCTTTTGGACATTTTGTTGTTTCAGGAGCACAATTATTGGGTTGTTGTACCGTATTATTGAGAGGATAAGTAAAATCATGGTTGCCATTCTTTTCATCTAAACAACCATAACTGTTGTTTGAAACCTGAAAGCGCAAGGTAAAGAACTGAATGACACAAACTTGGAGAATAAAAAATGAACTAGAAGATATGCTACCTTATTTGCTGATAAAATCTCAGATGAGTTGGTTTCTTCATCAACACTGTAATTGCTCTTTTCACAAGATGCAACAGAAGCGCTATTTACTATTGAAAGAAGACTTTGATTTGATTCATTCATGTTGCTTCTGTCTGTCAGGAATAGATCAGTATCAAGAATATAGCTATCAGTTGTCGCAAATGATGGCTCTGATACTGTGTCAAAATTCATGTCATGCAGGTGACTGTCACCCCCTGGAAGAGGTGAATTCAGGTTAGTCAAGAACGGCATTTGTTCAGAACTCTCCGTCGGAGATAGTCCACCAGAGTTGCTACCACCATTAACATGCCACTGCTGGCATGTTTGTTTATGCCCTTGCCTCCAGTGTATAATTTGACACTTTCCAGAGCTGTGGAACATTCAAAGTGGCATTAAAAGTGGCCACAACAACAGAGCAATATAATTTTTACATTCATCACACAAGCAAGAGAGTATCGCATGACAATTTGACAAACAGAGTCATGGTGCAGGGATAAATCAGTTGTAAATTCAGCATTTTTAAGAGACTGGAGTTATTAGATGTGTTGCTTGCTCCAATCAGGCGCTGGATTATATGCAGTGACAGGGTACTCAATCCTACCAAAAAAAAAAGGGCAGCCCGGTGCACGTAGCTCCTGCTTGCACAGGATCCGGGGAAGGGTCCGACCACTTTGGGTCTATAGTACGCAGCCTTTCCCTACATTTCTGCAAGAGGCTGTTTCCAGTGCTCAATCCTACCAGCTTAACTAAAATTTGATATGTCACCAATGAAACGAAATAAGTGACTCGCCCACTTTGGTGACATAATAGTGGTACAGTTCTTTTTCAGAAATGAAATCATTATAATAAATAAACAGCAGATAATAAAGTAAGATTCATACACCTATTTGTGTGTACACGACTTTTTGGAGTTTAAGTTCATACCAGAGAATAATAGGTCAGAATCTTACCAGTATCTAACAGATTTGCACCTGGAGCACCTAGTCTTTGCAGGGCCACGACAAGTAGCACACTCGTGGTATTCTGACCTTAAAGAAGGAACAGATCTCAAATAAGGCATGGGTCTCAGAGACGGTCCTGGCAATATAACATCTGGGCATGCCATTGTTTCAACTTTGAAGGCTTCTTCTGCAGCTTTCTGGCCAAGCACACCTACTCTTGTTTTCTTACTTACAGAATCATGCCATCTCCCAAGAAGAAAATATGCTATCACCGGAAGTACGATAAATACAACAAAGAGTGCAGGCACATCAGCTTCCCTTGGTTGGAGCATATCCCTAGAAGATTATTATTATCCAGCTCCAAGACTTCTCTGCTTCAGCTCGGAAAAACATTCCAAATCACTGATTTACCTACAGAAAACAGCAAAGCTGAAAACAAGAATCACAGTTTCCACTCTCTCAGAAGTGGAACATGTTAAGAGAAAATGATTGCGTTCAAACATTTAAGGGGCTAGGACAGGATTAAGCATATCAAACGAACCAGCTCACTGGAGTTTCCTTTTACATGTCCTAGAAGCTCACTCCCATTGGGGCTTCAGTTCACTTGGGATTTGGCTTACACTTATATGATACTCCCTCCGTTCCGAATTACTTGTCGCAGGTATGGATGTATCTAGATGTATTTTAGTTCTAGATACATCCATTTCTGCGACGAGTAATTTGGAACGGAGGGAGTAATATCAAGAAGCTCCCACTTGTCTTGCCATGGCTTCAACTTACAAGCACAACCATACCATAGTACTCCCTCCGTTCACAAATACTTATAAGATGTTCTGTGAATTGGATGTATATCAAGAAGCTCCCACTTGTCTTGCCATGGCTTCAACTTACAAGCACAACCATACCATAGTACTCCCTCCGTTCACAAATACTTATAAGATGTTCTGTGAATTGGATGTATATAGACATGTATTAGTGTGTTTGTTCACTCATTTCAGACTGTATGTAGTCCATACTAAAATAACCAAAACATCTTATATTTGTGAACGCAGGAAGTACTATATTCACTGAAATTAGAGATACACGGTTTCCCAAAATGATTAATTGCCTTAGAATGTTAGGGCCAGAGAGATAAGTTCACTTTGTGGCTCACATCACCTCTTTATACTATATCCAAATCCTCCAGCAAATCAACCACTAGACTACCGGAAACAGCATGGAGGGCAACAAAACTAAATTAAATCTTTGCATGTGGCTCCTTTGGGCATAGCTCATGGATGGCGTCCAAACTCTTATCCGACATACGTATTTTGTATTTTCGACAAACTACACTCAAGTTTAGGAAAACGTTTGGCGCAAAAGATTGGGCGTATGAGATGGCAACAGAAGCAGTAAATCAACATCGCCAAAAATACCACAAAGCAATGGGCAGCACATTCCCGACAGCAAGATCAAATAGTTCTCTGGCGCATCTCAAAATAATAATAAATAAACAAAAGGATCCGGCGCCCAACTCTAGCTCCAAATGAGAATCCTACAAGCTCCGAGATCCCAAGCATACAACCAGTGGTGAATGCGCCCGCCGAATTTCCGAGGCAGTCGCACCGACACAAACGTCCAGGGACGGGAAAAAACCCCAGACACTAGCAACAGCAGACTGCGTAAGAGGCGCACGGAGTGCTTCGAAAAGCCTCGATTTTTCGCAGAACGGACGAAAGAAAAACACAAATCAATTGAGACTAGGGTTTACCCAGAAAGACAAATGTCGCTCCGGGCGGATCTCCAACGGGGGCGAGCAAGCGGAGCAGCAGTCCCGGACGGTGGTTCTGGAGGAGATCGCGGTATATAGGGGTAGGGGATGGAGAAGCTCTAGCTGAGGATGGCAGCGCTGCCGGCGGCTGAAGGAATCGGGAGCGGCGGTGGGAGTGACCGACTGTGGCTCGCTCGCTGTTGCTTGGCTACTGTGCTCTGCTCATGTGTGCGCGTTTTTGCTTTGGTTGTGGTCGGTCTCGGTTAGCTTGGCTCTTTTCAGCGTCTTTGGTTGGGTCAATTAGAGTGACGGAATGGAAATTAAAGCGGTACGAGATTTTAAATCTATTACGTAGTAGTATTTGGTTAGGGGCTGTAAATTTATAAAGGAAAAGGATGGGATTTGATACTCCAGCTTTCACCGTTTTATTATCACGAGATGGGTGGAAGTTGGAAGGGAATTATTTTAGACTAGCTATAATGGGTAGTAACATGTTACTATTCTATGTTACTATCTTTATAGTGGGAAGTAACATATGTATGGTAACATACAACACTTCATTTATTAGGCTATAGACTCATCTTATCTTGATATATGTGATGTTACTCATATTAATAGTAAGTAGCTATGTTATCACATGTCTCTCTTTCTTCATTTATTGCTTGCCACATCATACATTTTATCTACATATGTGTGATGTTACTACATATGTTACTCCCACTGTGGGTAGTCTTAGAGTGCTCACAATGGGAAGTATCATAGAGTAGTAACTTGCCGATGTTACTAGTCTATGTTACTATCTCCATAATGGGTAGTAACATATGAGTGGTATCATAAAAGAGTTTATTTATTAGGCTATAGACTCATTATGCCTTGAAATGTGTGATATTACAGTAACTAGCTAAGTTACCACAAACCCCTTTCTCCTCATTAATTATCTGCCACATAAGCAATCTTGTATTGAAATGTGTGATATTACTTGTTAAGTTACTCCCATTGTGACTAGTCTTAGTGACTCACAATCTTTAACCATTCGTCATAATTTATGTTCACTTTCCTGGTCTACTCTTTCGTCAATTCCCATGAACCAAACAAAGAAATAAAAATTCTCCTCAAATTTCCACAATGCACCAAATAGGGATTAGGAATAAAATGGCTCATCACATGTCAAATCTTAATATAACCCCCTATACTAAACTTCCGATCCTCTTCCCAAATATTGCCAAATACGTTGTTTGTTTCTGACCCCTCCTTGGTCATGGTTGAAAAGAGGATTTAGATCCATGGAAGGACTGCGTTTTTCCTTCTAATCATCCGATTAGATAAGGAACGGTGCTTATTAAGAGACAATTTTTAACATCAAGTTAGGAGACACTCTTTAATATGTTTGATGTAGAAAAGAAAATTGACGAAACACGGCAAGTTGCTGCTTTTTCATTAAGAGCATCTGTACCGTTAGTATCCGCTAAAAGCTCATCGATCCGGAAAATTTCAAACGATATGCGGGTTTTCACTGTTTTACGGTCTGAACAGATCCACTAAAAACTCGTCGTCGTGTAAAACAAATATGAGGGGACCCGGATATGCGCCTCTCCGCGGCTATATGTGCGGGTCAGGGCATTTAGGTTTCTTAGATCAACAAAGAGGGGTTCCCTGGGTCCGTTACTTAGAAAGAAGCCCGCAAAAATAGGTCTGCTACATTATGCAAATATAGTAGAAGAAAAGAGTCTAGCGGCTAAAACAACTAAAATGACTGATAACAGTAGGCACCCTCACGGTTAACACCACAAGACAATTAAACTGAGATAAGTGACAGCTTAACGGGACCACTTTCCACTTTCACTTTCATGATAGGAGGGATGTTGGAGATCCCGAGACTTCCAAAACAGAGACGGGGCTGTGCCTAGCAACAACACCTCCTCCCCTCAGCTTGTGTGGAGACGTGATCTCCTTGAAGGTGTCTACCCCATCATGATCACCATTGTCCCTCACAGCAGATTTTGGAGGTGGAGACATAACGAGTCTATCATCTTCAGCATGTGATCCTTGTAGAGCACACGCAATTTCTTGATTATTCTTAAAAAAAGCGATCAAATATGTTCAAGAGACAGCCAAGGCACACCATTAAACACCAAATTGTGCATGTGCTTCCATAAAGCCCAAAGAGCAATAGCAAAGACAATATTTGGAGCATCTAATCTTTTTCCAGCCACCCAAAGAGAGGAAATACTAGTGACAGAATCTCCCGGATGCATTTATTTAGGACAGTATAAGCGAGCCTAATCTGAGCTCTCTCACGCTACCCGTATTTTTAACCATTCGATTTCGCATATGGATGGTCTCTGGCCGTAGATCTGCCCTTAATGCACCGTTTGCGGGCTGTCCTAAGTGGACGCTACTCCGGGAGAAAAAACCAAGCAATGTGGTTGATTGGGCCTCCCAGCCCGAAAGCCATCTGATCCAGAATCAGCGACTCCGCACCTTCTTCCCTCACCCGGCCGCATCCATCCAGCACGCTCCAGACCTAACCCCATGTCGGCGAAGGTGAAGTGAACAACGATGACGGACGATCCCAGAGATCCGGATTAGCACCATGACGACGCGCGCGTCCCACTCCTCCGACCATGAACCCGAGCGGCAAAGCCCATGAAGACTTGGCGGCGCTGCGGGTAGAACCGGCGTCCCAGGCGAGCTACATCCAAGATGGTCGCCGCGCTTTTGCCCTCCCTCCACACCCGTTGTTCCTTCCCTGCAGGTACAGTTCACCCCCTTACACAATATGCCTATAGTGGACCGAGAGATATTTTGTCTTGATCTATTAGTCTTCCTCGTGCAACAATCCATCTCGTCACCTCTCCTCCCCCTTCCGATGACGTGGTTATGGCGTGGCTGGGCGTGTATCTCAAATCCTCCCATCAGGCTTGACTCCTTTCTTTCAGGAGACACGGGTTGGCTCAGCCGGAGTGGTTCCTCCTCCTCCCTTCTCGCTCTGTAGGTGGAGAATGTTTTTCACTAAGGGTGTGGGCGACTGGTCAGGCCGATCGATGTTGAAAGTGCTTCCTTATGGTGGTTCTTATTCTTCTATCTATTGGTATAATATCCCTCCTCAAAGCCACATGATGTTTGCTTTTCATTCCATTCTACTATCGATGCATGTGATCTGTTAATTGTTGATTTGTGTAGCAGGGCATGCGACAAAAGGACATGTATGCATCATGTCAGCTGGTACAGATCTGCATCTATAGATGAGGTCAGTGGTGTGGAGCACTTGACCTTGATTTTATTTGACACGTGATGTTGGCAACTCCCTGGATGCATTTGTTGACGTTGTTTTGCTTACTCCAGTGCATGTGCTCTGAATTGTTGGGTTTGATCTATGTTCTGCTGGGTGTTGGGTTCTCTCTTGCCGCTCCAGTCGGCCAGGTTAGTATCCAAGTCATATTACTATGTAATGCCACTCGTGAGTGTGACTTTGATTGAAATAAAATAGCACTAGCTACCGGCTGTTGTTTTTGCTGTATGCAAGTTTGTTCACAAAAAATGAGCAAATGAAATATTAAATGTTGTAGATACTTAGCAAAGCAAACTTCACAGCGATGAAAACGACAACATCTTGACTATACATATAAGATATTGATCGTTAATCGAGCATAAAATAGAAGGGTTGTGTAAGCAAGATGAAGATATTAACTGTGTATTGGATCAGACTATTGTTACAAAAGTAATGCATATGTGAACCCACTTGTGAAACAATTCATGCTTGCTAGAGATCAAATTAGGGGCCGTCCTGAGTAATATGTTGCAATTAGAGTAATTGGCTCCATAGCTTGACTGCACCACTATCTCTTAACATTTTTCTTTCCACGAAAATCTCTCAACGATATTATATTCTATGTCCATATGATGTAGCATTGCAGTATGTGTTTCATTTGGTCGTTCAGCTTTGCCAACTTTTGGTGATTTATAGTTTTTTTTTTTTTGCGTAAGCCTATTGC
Organism: Triticum dicoccoides; assembly: GCF_002162155.2. Taxonomy (NCBI): domain Eukaryota; kingdom Viridiplantae; phylum Streptophyta; class Magnoliopsida; order Poales; family Poaceae; genus Triticum; species Triticum dicoccoides. The sequence continues at coordinate 265,747,442 of NC_041390.1, read as the reverse complement.
TATCTCTACAGGTTGTGTGTTTTTAAAAGAAAAAGTGACTATCTTTGGTAAATGATATTAACTATAGCTTTCAGTATCCTTGAAATGTTCGTTTGTCTCTAACATGCTCATGTCCCCCCCCCCTAAAAAACATGCTCATGTTTTTATTTAATACAACCATGGCGCATGAATGGAGAGCCAGGGGGCTCCCGATTTGATGATAAGTGTTATGATAACAAGATGACCCAATTGTTGTGAGTCACTTCTCTACCAATTTTATTATGTAAGGTTATAATAAGCTTTCTCTCTTATTCTCTGATACCATCTACTGATACAAAGTTGATACCAAGGAGTTTGCCACTTCATATGCTTGAAATGCATGAGTATTACTGACGTGAAGTTTCAAGAGAATCTTTTCTTTATGATGCAGTTAAACAATCCGTTTCCTTATCTGCATGACCTATGCTAACATTCAAGAAATATATGATACTAAGAAATGTGCTGTCATGATCAACTATGCATAAATTTATGTTTAAAACATTCATGATGGTGGGAACTATATTTTGAGGAACACGAAGTAAATCTGATGGGACTAATCTTATGTAACGAGTTGTCAATTGTCAGATTATGCATTGTATTAACTGATGTCGCCAACTAAGTAATGTCAGCAGTTGGGCTACGTAGTGACCCTCCTAAATATGTAGCATATTGGCACCCAATCATGCCACCATATATTTGCATAAATACTTATTAGTACATGTAACTAATTCAAGGGGAAGTTCTCCATATAGCAGTACTCTTGAAATTTTGCATCATAAGGCTACACCATGAAACGAATTGCCATGTTGTTTCAATTTAACAAGTAGACTATATGGCTTCATATATTTTTATCAGTCCCTAACACTATAATGCCAAAATGGATGGGAGCAGCAACGCGCGCCATCAATGATCTAGTATTAAAGAAAGAGCTAACCTCCTGCCAAATATGTTGGGCAACCACACACTCAAATAAAAGATGTTGGATACTTTAAAGCTTAGAATAGAACACACAATCCACGGATTTATGTAAGTTCCTTTTCAGGAGATTATCTCTGGTCACAAGTTTGTTGTGGGCAAACAACCATAGAAAGATGTGAATCCTAGGTGGTACAACCAATTTCCAGATAGCATGAATAAAAATTGGAGTTACTCCTCTATAGTTGATGATAATATATAGAGAACTGGTAGAATATGACCGAGATGCAGTGTATTGCCATACCAAGGCATCTATATCACTAGAAAAAGTAATACTCGAGGCCACAGCTTCCAGTTCATACCACATATTCATCAAAGGGGAGAAAACCCTTCTAAATGTTAGTTTTATCACATTGTTATCTAAAACCTGACTAACAGTTTTACCCTGCTCTCTGTAAATGCAGTAAAGATCCCAAAATTGAACAGACAAAAGGGAAGATCCAAACCAAATGTCTTCCAAGAATCTCACTTTAAGACCATTTCCAGTCACATGTATGTATCCAAATTTGACAGATTTGGAAGCCCAAACTACCCCTTCCAGAAGTTTGAAGATACATTGTCTTGGATACAGAAGATGTTTGGAGATGTATTATATTTGTTATCTACTATGTCCCTCCACATCCTACCTTCGCTATTCACATATCTCTTGACCCATGAGCCTAAGAGACAAATGTTAAGATCATGATGATTGAAAATTCCTAGGCCCCCAAATTCTTTCTTCATAGAAACTAGAGGCCAATTTGCTAAATGGATTTCTCTGTGTCCTTCAAATTCATTCCACAAGTAGTTTGCCATTTGGGTGTTGATGAGATCAACAGCCCATTTAGGAATTTTAGAGAAGGAAAGGAGGTTAATGGGGATACTGACTAAGCAGACTTTAATAAGAGTAATCCTAGCTGCATAAGATAGCAATCTACCCCTCTAGCCAGCAATCCTCTTAAGTCTCTTATCAACCAAAGGTTGAATATCTTCTCTGGACAACTTCTCATAATGCAAAGGAATCCCTAGGTATTTCAAGGGGAATTTACCTATGGGACATCCAAATATATCAACATGGGAATTGAGATCATCACCTTCGAGGTTGATGGGAATCAACTCACTCTTGTCATAATTAACCCTCATTCCTGAGACTTGTTCAAAGCAAGTGAGGACCCACTTGACGTTTGCAGCTAGAATGGGGTCCTTGTCCACAAACATGATGGTGTCATCGGCATACTACAAGCTGATGAATCCCCTAGAGTAAATAGAATGCCCAAGCCCCTTGAAAAGGTTTTTATTAGATGCCTTCATAAGCATCCTAGTGAGAGCATCTACAACTAAATTAAAAAGGAGGGTGATATAGGGTCCCCCTGTCTCGGACCTATTCCTATGAGGAAGAAATTACTTTCTAGATTGTTAAGCTTCACTCCAACAGACCGTTGGTGAGTGATCTTCCACATCCACTCGAGCCATCTAGAATAAAAGTCTCTAAGCTTGAGAAGGTGACCCAGGAAGTGTAAATCCACCCTATCAAAAGCCTTTTCATAGTCAAGTTTAAGGACTACTCCCTAACTATAAGACCTAACTACAGTATGGATAAGCTCATGCTATCAGCACTCTCTCCAGGATGTATCTACCTTTGATAAAGGCAGATTGTTGGAAATAAGCCAATTCATGATAGCTCATAGTCTATTAGTCAGGACCTTAGTAAAAAATCTTAGACACAATTTAACAAGCTAATTGGACTGGAGTTTTTCATTACTGAAGCATCACGCTCTTTTGGATCAAGGTTGGTCTGGCAAAGTTTAATCTATATATATCAAGCTTACTAGCATGAAAATCTGAGAACATAGCCATTAAATCATGCTTAACCAAATCCCAAAACTTTTGAAAAAAGAAAAAAGGGAGCCCATCAAGGTAAGACCCAAAGACAGTTGTCCTAACTTCCTATTCAGAGAAAGGAGCATAGAGGAGCTCATTTTCTCTACAGGGGTTACTTTCTCAGAGTCGACAAACAAATCATTAGAAAGCTCAAATCCAGAGTGCTCTTCGTTAGCAAAAAGGTTTTTATAATAGGTAGCAGCTATATCTAACATCTCTTTATTATCAGAAGTAGGGCCATGTGGGCCATGGAGGGAGTGAACTAGAGTTTTCATCCTCCTTTGGTTAGCCACAACATTCAAATATGTAGTGTTCCTATATCCTTCCTTAATCTATCTATCCCTAGACCTCTACTTGGCTTTAGTTTCCTCTTTAAGCCAAATCTTTGATATTTCATCTCTAATAGCCTTAATTCTACCCTGCAATTCTGAATTAAGCTCCTCAGATCTAGATTTGATATCTAAAGCATCATACTCCTCCATCAAATATTTCTTGATGTGTCTAAGCTCAGCCTCTATGTTGTGGCTACACCCTTTAGTCACCCTCCTGAAGTTTGTGACCTTAGATTGTCAAGTCTCTATGGAGCTATTACTCTTAACTGGGATAGACCAAGCTTTCTCAACTATTGCCTTAAAGTCATACCTAAGCAACCACCATTTTTCAAACTTGTAACTAGAGCTCTTAGGTAGGATACCAGTCCCAAAATCCCAAAGGATGGGGGTGTGGTCACTACCTAGTCTACGCAAAGCTTGAATGGAGGATAAAGGAAAAAGCCTATCAACATTAGTAGAATAAAAGACCATGTCAATGGTAGACATGATCAAGTTTGCTTGGTTGTTGGCCCATGTAAACCGCCTATTCCCTAATTTGTTTTCTAAAAGGCTCCAAATCTCAATCCAAGCATTAAGTTTGTCACACCATTTATTGTTCACTCTACCATTACTCTTATCTATATTATACCTAACCATGTTGAAGTCCCCACCAATAATGGTAGGTGTTTCACAGTCCACAAACATACTATGCAATTCAGACATGAAACTATCCTTATGTTCCTCATAAGAGGAGCCATAGATAATGACCACTCTAAATTAAGTTGGCCCCTAAAGTCTTAGCTTTGACATGGCAGGAAACAGAGAAGGTCCCAATCTGCGAGCTGAGAACTTCAAAATCTCCTCATCAACCCCCATCAGGATGCCTCCAATAGAGCCTTTAGCAGGGAGTAAGGAACAGGAGAAAATTCTACTACCAGTCAAATATTTCAAAAAGGTATCAAAGATAGTTTGTTTTTTGGTTTCCTGAAAGCCTAAGATAGAAGGTTTGGTCTTACTAATCGAGTCACTGATATTATGCTTCCTACCAGGAGCATCTATGCCCCTAACATTCTAGAAAGGCTAATTCATGGGAAATGCTTTTTCATGGGGTGCTTGCCCCATTTGTAATTATGGATCATGGTCCATAGTTCATCCTCATCTTGAACATTCTCCAGATGTTCAGGAGTTTTGGGTGGAGAAGCACTAAACCCACCAAGAGCAATAGAAGCGGGGGAATTAGAGCATACATTGTTAATCTACCTAACAGGACAGGTAAAAGAGGCATGTAACTTAGTAGCAGGAAAAAGTAATGGGTGCTGGTACAGAGGTGCCCTCAGCTCCTTGTAAACCAAACTCACATTTATCATTGATAACTACTCCTATACCTAAAGCATTCTTTACTAGTTTATCTTGCTGATCGATAGAGAAAGGTTTTTTTGAAATAATACCTTGAAGTTTGGAGTGGTACTTTCCAGGGATTTCCAAATATTTCTTTTTCTTCAGTTCTTGTGCAATCTCCAACACAATATTTCCTTTAATATTAACTCTACCACTGCCTGGTAGCCTCAACAGGGCCCCACTTCTTTTGTTTCTTGGCATCATTTGCTAGGTTGAGAACGGGACCCCTAGAGTCCCTTTTGGAGTTATTTGTCCCCTCTGGTGGAGATTGCTCAGTAAGCTAAACAGAAATATCAGTCTCATAATGTTGGTTTTGGTCATCAACTAGCTCCGTTTGTTACAAGAGATCAAAACATATGTCCCTGTATTCCTCAGTTATATCCATCCAGGGGAGTATGTCAGCCCTAACATCATTGAGTGAGTCCTCAAGTTGGGACTGCATCTGGCCCATATGAGCCTCTTTGCATTGTGGGTTAACATTGACTTTCTTAGCATTAGAGCCATAGCTTTTCTGAGGATTAGTAGTAGGCGCATTTTGCCCATTGGGATATTTATCTATGTCCTTCGTTTGTTGGGCAAACCCATTGCTAGTCTGCTTCTCCCTAGTCAGGCCTCTGTCCTCATCTCCTCCTTCCCCTTCTTTTCCTTTTTGTATCTCAGCTGAGCCTATCTCACCTAGATCTTCTTCCACTTTGAGTTTGACTTGGTAAAGTTTCGAGCCAGAGCCAAAATCGAAGAGTCTTAAAACATTGATTTTGGAAACATCTCTACATCTTATCTTGATCCTGACCACCGCAAATAAATTCTTGAACATACCTTGCTAGTCTACATCCAATGGTAACCAAAAGGTGCATCAATTTGATCTAAGGTGTCCCATTCACACCATTTTGGTTGTAAACCTCTTAGTTGTATCCATGTCTCTGATAGGTCAGCAAAAGCATCCAATTATCCATCCCAAGTTGATACGTTAACTGAGATTCCTTCCTTAAATGGACCAAAACATGGGTAGTTTGCAACAACTTCCACCTTGATGTGTGGTGGGAACTTAACTAGAAAAGACCAGTTATCTAGTTGCCTAATCAACCATGGCCAGGAGGTTTTATAGATGATCCTGGATTCTTTTGCGAGATCTTCTTTGGTGATCTCACCTACCTCCGAATACAGTAGCCCAATATTTTTGAGAGAGCATAATCTATCATTTGGATCGGCCTTGAGTTCAATGTGATAAACCCGAGCCTTGCAGAAGCACTTCCTATGTATTTAGCTGCATGATGAGACCGCTATCTAGTAGGGCATCCACTAACTGTTGGGAAACGTAGCATGCAATTTCAAAAAAGATCATACGCTCACGCAAGATCTATCTAGGAGATGCATCGCAACGTGAGGGGGAGAGTGTGTCCACATACCCTCGTAGACCAAAAGCGGAAGCGTTTGACAACATGGTTGATGTAGTAGAACTTCTTCTAGCTCAGACCGATCAAGTACCGAACGTACGACACCTCTGAGTTCTGCACACATTCAGCGCGATGCCGTCACTTGCCTTCTAGATCCAGCAAGGTGTCGAGGAAGTAGATGAGTTCCGTCAGCATGACAGCGTGATGACGGTGATGGTGAAGTGATTCTCGCAGGACTTCGCCTAAGCACCGCAAAACTATGACCAGGGTGTAAACTGTGGAGGGTGCGCCGCACACGGCTAACGATTGTTGTTCTGTGTTCTAGGCGCCCCCTCCCCACATATATATAGGTGGGAGGGGGAGGAGAGGCATCCAGGGGCACCCTAGGGTTGGCCGCTGCCCCCTAGGAGCCCTGCCTTGCCCTGCGCCTCCCTTTCCATGTATTCATGAAGGGAAAGGAAAGAGGGGGGTGTGAGGGAAGGAAGTGGGAATCCTAATCCACACTTTCCTTTCCCTTCCCCCTTTCCTTCTCCTCCTCCTATAGCCTTATAGGGTGCACAAGCCCCTTATTGGCTAGTGTGTTCCTTCACAAGGCCCATATGGCCCATAGGTTTGCCGGGGGTACCCGAAACACCTTTTGGTGACCCGATAAGTACCCGATACCCTCCGGAACACTTCCGGTGTCCGAATACCATCTTTCTATATATCAATCTTTACCTATCAACCATTTCGAGACTCCTCACCATGTTTGTGATCTCATCCGAGACTCCGAACAACATTCGGTCACCAAATCACAAAACTCATATCATACTATATCGTCATCGAACATTAAGCGTTCGGACCCTACGGGTTCGAGAACTATGTAGACATGAACGAGACACTTCTCCGGTCAATAACTAATAGCGGAACCTGGATGCTCATATTGGCTCCTACATATTCTACGAAGATCTTTATTGGTCGAACTGTTATGACAACATACTTTATTTCCTTTGTCCATCGGTATGCTACTTGCCTGAGATTTGATCGTCAGTATCTACATACCTAGTTCAATCTCGTTACCAGCAAGCCTCTTTACTCATTCCGTAATACCTCATCCTGCAACTAACTCATTAGTCACTTTGCTTGCAAGGCTTCTTATGATGTGCATTACCAAGAGGGCCCAGAGATACCTCTCCGATACTCAGAGTGACAAATCCTAATCTCGATCCATGCCAACCCGACAAACACCTTCGGAGATACCTGTAGAGCATATTTATAATCACCTAGTTATGTTGTGACGTTTGATAGAACACAAGGTATTCCTCTGGTATCCGGGAGTTGCATAATCTCATAGTCAGAGGAACATGTATAAGTCACGAAGAAAGCAACAACAATCAAACTAAATGATCATTTATGCTAAGCTAACGGATGGGTCATGTCCATCACATCATTCTCTAATGATGTGATCCCGTTCATAAAATGAGAACACTTGTCCATGATTAGGAAACTTAACCATCTTTGATTAACGAGCTAGTCAAGTAGAGGCATAATATGGACACTCTGTTTGTCTATGTATTCACACATGTACTAAGTTTCCGATTAATACAATTCTAGCATGAATAATAAACATTTATCATGATATAAGGAAATATAAATAACAACTTTATTATTGCCTCTAGGGCATATTTCCTTCAGTCTCCCACTTGCACTAGAGTCAATAATCTAGTTCACATCCCCATGTGATTTAACACCAATAGTTCACATCTTTATGTGATTAACACCCATAGTTCACATCGCCATGAGACCAACATCCAAAGGGTTAACTAGAGTCAATAATCTAGTTCACATTGCTATGTGATTAACACCCAAAGATTACTAAGGTGTGATCATGTTCTGCTTGTGAGAGAAGTTTAGTCAACGGGTCTGCCACATTCAGATCCGTATGTATTTTGAAAATTTCTATGTCTACAATGCTCTGCATGGAGCTACTCTAGCTAATTGCTCGCACATTCAATACGTATCTAGATTGAGACTTAGAGTCATCTAGACCATTGTCAAAGCTTACATCGACGTAACTCTTTACGACAAACTCTTTATCACCTCCATAACCGAGGAACATTTCCTTAGTCCTCTTTAAGGTAACTAAGGGTAATTTTGACCGTTGTCCAGTGATCTAGTCCTGGATCACTATTGTACCCCCTTGCCAAACTCATGGCAAGGTACACAACATGTTTGGTACACAACATGGCATAATTTATAGAACCTTTGGTTGAGGCATATGGAATGACTTTCATTCTCTCTTTATCTTCAGCTGTGGTCGGGTTTTTGAGTCTTAACTCAAATTCACACCTTACAATACAGGCAAGAGCTCCTTCTTTGAATGACCCATTTTGAACTCCTTCAAAATCTTGTCAAGGTATGTACTCATTGAAAGCCTTATCAAGCGTCTTGATCTATCTCTATATATCTTGATGCCCAATACGTAAGCAGCTTCATTGAGGTCTTCCATTGAAAAATTCTTATTCAAATATCCTTTTATGCTATCCAGAAATTCTACATCATTTCCAATCAACAATATGTCATCCATATAATATCATAAATGCTACAGAGCTCCCACTCACTTTCTTGTAAATACAGGCTTCACCATAAGTCTATATAAAACCATATGCTTTGATCACATTATCAAGCATATATTCCAACTTCAAGATGCTTGCACCAGTCCATAGATGGATCGTTGGAGTTTGCACACTTTGTTAGCAACTTTAGGATCATCAAAACCTTTTGGTTGCATAATATACAACTCTTCTTTAAGAAATCCATTAAGGAATGCAGTTTTGACATCCCTTTGCCAATTTCATAGAATGCGGCAATTAGACTTTAAGCATCACTACGAGTGAGAAAATCTCATCGTAGTCAACACCTTGAACTTGTCGAAAACCTTTTGCGACAAGTCGAGCTTTGTAGATAGTAACACTACCATCAGTGTATGTCTTCCTCTTGAAGATCCATTTATTCTCAATGGCCGATCATCGGGCAAGTCCACCAAAGTCCACACTTTGTTCTCATACATGGATCCTATCTCAGATTTCGTGGCCTCAAGCCATCAGTCAGAATCGGGGCTCATCATAGCTTCTTCATAGTTCGTAGGTTCGCCATTGTCTAATAACATGACTTCCAGGACAGGATCACCGCACCACTCTGGTGCGGAACGTGCTCTGTTCGACCTACGAGGTCCAGTAGTAACTTTATCCGAAGTTTCATGATCATCATCATTAGCTTCCTCTCTTGTTGGTGTAGGCATCACGGGAGCGGATTTCACTGATGTGCTACTTTCCAATTCGAGAGAAGGTGCAATTACCTCATCAAGTTCTACTTTCCTCCCACTCACTTCTTTCGAGAGAAACTTCTCTCCTTCTCTAGAAAGGTTCCATTCTCGGCAAAAAAGATCTTGCCTTCGGATCTGTCGTAGAAGGTTTACCCAATTGTTTCCTTAGGGTATCCTATGAAGATGCACTTCTTCGATTTTGGTTCAAGCTTATCAGGTTGAAGCCTTTTGACATAAATTTCGCAACCCCAAACTTTTAAGAACTGACAGCTTATATTTCTTGCCAAACCATAGTTCATACGGTGTCGTATCAACGGATTTAGACGGTGCCCTTTTTAACGTGAATGCAGCTATCTCTAATGCATTGTAACACCCCAATTTTCAATTTGGATGTTATACATAGGTCATCATATGCATATCATATTTTATTTACATTTTTGGTTGAGATCCTAGAAATCTTAAGCAACTCAAGGATCCAAGTAGAGAGTTGGGGATTTCATAAATTTTCGTATTTGAATTTTCTCAAATTTGAAAAGAGGATCAACTTGGTTTTAATATTTTTCTCTCCAACTATTTCCAATATTTAAATTAAAAGAGAGAAGATAATATGACTTCTTCAAAAGAGAAGGAATATTGGAGAAGAAAATTTAAAATCAAATTTATATTTTATTTGCTATTTTAATTGAATTAGAAAAAAATGCATTTTTGAAAATTGCATTTTAGGCCAGAAAAATGTTCACTTTGTTCTAAATTATAGGTTTAGACGGCAGAAATTGTTTTTGGTATTTTTAGAATTTTTTTATATATATTTTTAGGATTTTTCTTCGGACGATTTTTTTAAAACTTTTCCCGCCCGACTGGGCCGAAGCCCAGCTGAGCAGGCCGGCCCACCTGCGCGCCGCCTCCCTCCCGCGTATAGCCCTGCCGCCGCACGGAAGCTGAGGAGAGTCCGAGCCGGACTCCACCCCGCGTCGCCCCCTTCCCCAAGGCGCCGCTGCCCCGGCCTTTAAATACCGTCCCCCCACCTCCTCTCCACCTCGCCCCACTGCAGCTGCCGCTAGCCACCGTCGCAGCTCGCGCTCGTGCCGCTTGCCGCCCCACAGCACCGCCGCCGCCCCTGCCTCGCTCTCGCCGGAGCCGTCGACCGCCACCGCCGCCGAACCGGTAAAATCGATCTCGGTTTCCTCGATTTTCTCAGGTTTGTTTTTTCTAGGGTTTTGTCGGTTGGCTTAGATCGGGTTTTTTTTTCTGATTTCGCTAATTAGCGAATGCTCGTTCGAACGTCTCTGTTAGCGAACCTATTCGTTCGTTTGTCCCTGATAGCGAACGTTCGTTCAATAGCCTTTTCTTTTTATTTTATTTTCAGCCAAGGACCTATCCGTGATTATTTTTATCGTAGATTAGCCCCTGATCTTCAAACCTTCGCAACTTTTTGCTGGTTCGTCCAAATCCAGTGAAACCAACGCCAGAATCTTCGTCTTGTTCCCCTATTTCCAGATAATCATCTTGAACATGGTTTTGTCAATTTAAAATTTTGTTTCAAGCAGATTTTAATTGGAACTTCTTTTGATCGTAGTTTGAGTTTCGTAGCTCCGATTTGATTGATTCTTTTTGCAAATCGAAGCACTTCAGTTGAACTTTCAGTTTGGATCTTTTCATTTGAGTTTTACCCTTGCATACTATGCTTGATTGCTCATGTATGCTATTGTTTGTTTACGATAGAGTTTCCGGAGTGCGAAGCGTGCTACTACGAGTCATTAGGGTTTTCAGATCGTTAGCAAGGCAAGTAACACTTTGATCATACCCCTTATTACCCAGTTTTTATGCATTAGTTCAATCCTCAAAACACTGCATGGTTAGGACTTGAATACTTGTGGGTACTGGGAAGTAGTGATGAGGTAGTACCTATTGCCTTTAATTTCAAACCCTGGGGGTTACTTATACGTTATGCTTATACTGCTATGCGATGCTCGTGGACGTAGTTTGGTTTGAGTGATCCATGACAGATGTGAGAGTTTTACTTAATGGTTAAACTTAAGGTGGCTACTTTAATACACATCTAGGTGGATTGGTTGAGGCACTTTGGAGCACCCAGTGGTTGTCTGGGTACGTTGAGCAATCCAATGTTGTCCTGGGATATCCCGGAGTACCCGTGTGATCATCCTATGGTTTGCCACCCAGGCTCAAGGGGATCATAAGATTATTCATGCTAGAAACTTCTGTGTGCAGCCACAAGCCATTATGGGCTCTGGCATAGTTGAGTAAGTTGTGTGACCTCTTTTAGTGGTAGGCTAGGAGATATAGGGGATGTAGGTGGTACTGTCTACCCAGAGTAAAGAGTTAATACTTCTGAAAGACCGTGTCTCGGTCATCCGTTTCTCAAACACTATGTAGTGCGAGAAAATCCAACGGAGGAGATCAAGTCTTGTGGGTAAAAGTGCACAAACCTCTGCAGAGTGTATAAACTAATCATGGTTAGCCGTGTCCCCGGTTATGGACATGTTGAGTATCTAGTACTTGAATTATTGATTTGATCTCATCACTCTATTAATTAATTTGTTGGGTTGATGATTATTAATTTGGGATTGAGTTGGAGGAACCTTCTCAATGTTTTCAACAAACTTTGTATTTAAATAAAATATATTCCTTTGTTGTAGGGAAAAACTAGCTTTCTGCAAAAATAACCATAGAGCCTCCACCAGCCATATATGCATAGAGTTATAGCTGTTACTTGTTCATTGCTTTATAGTGTTATCTTGCCAGGATATTCCATGTGTTGACCTACACAGGCTGCAACGTATTATGTTGCAGAGTTTTCAAACGAAGAGTAAGGTGCGCTAGATCGTTGTCATGCACTCAGCTATGCCGTTGGAGTTGATGGACTCATTTTACCTTCGAAGCATCCGCTGTTATCTTCATTAGATGGCCTTCGTCCATATTATTGTAATAAGTACTCTCTTTTGAGATATTCGATGTAATAAGTGTGTGATTGAACTCTGTTATAAATCCTTCAAGTACTGTGTGTGTCAGCATTACCGATCCAGGGATGACACTTATACACTGAGATTTGACTGTTTGAGGTCTGATCGCTACATAACCCCAAAACGATAGTGGTAAATCGATAAGAGACATCATAGATCGCACCATATTTAATAAAGCACGGTTACGATGTTCGGACACACCATTACGTTGTGGTTTCCAGGTGGCGTGAGTTGTGAAACAATTCCACATTGTTTTAAATGAAGGCCAAACTCATAACTCAAATATCCGCCTCTGTGATCACACTACTGCAGGATGCTGCTAATGCGACACTACGATTAGAGACCCTTCGACGAAACTGTGTGCGATGCAATAATCGCAAACGGTGGTGTAGAAGAACCGTAAAAAAAGGTGCAAACCGTTTGTGATGGCGGAGCCATCAAACACGGTTCAAATTTTAGTTGCGTGTGCGATCCAGGGCATACGATTCAGTCCAATGAATTGTTTGCGATGAGGCAGAACAAAAGAAACGGACAGCCTGATGAAGGCATGTGTGATATAGAACATACGATTCACTCGGATGAACTGTTTGTGATTACACAACATAAAAGAAACAGTCAGCCAGATTAAGGTGTGTGTGATTGAGGGCATATGCTTTAGAAGGATTAACTGTTTGCGATTAGGCAACAGAACAGAAACGGGTCTGCCAGATCAAAGTGTTTGGGATTGATGGCGTACACTTCACATGGATGAACTGTTTGCGATTAGCCACAACAAACTGAAATAGTTAGATAGATCAACGTGTGTGTGCTAGACGGGCACACACATTCTAATTAAAAGAAGCGTGCACGATGGTAATAACGAGCGCGCATGGTTGTTGGAACAAGATGTGTGCTGACATTGCCTATTGCGGCACACCCTATGGTGCAAACGCCACGTACATAGCCGAGAAGGCGTACGTGCCCACGTTACGCCTTCCGGAAATAGTGCCGCACTTAACCGTCAGTAAATTTTGAGCATGCGTCCCGTCACATTCCAAATTGCAAACCTATGCACACCGATCAAAACCTAAACGGTTTCCCACTTAGGAGTGTATTACTACTCGGTTATAAATACTACTACTCCAAGATGACTGCACATTCCTCCTCAACTCCTCATCCACAAAAACAAACAAGTCATTCATCATCGTTCCCTTGCATATGCCATGGCCAGCGTGAGTTATGGGTCGAGAGATTGCCACCAGGGAGAGGCAAGCCTGGAAGCAGAAGCACGAGAGATGTCCCGCCTCGCTGCGAAAGCAGCCAACATGTCCCGCTGCACGACCGTAGCAGTAGAGAGGTCCCGCCGCGCCATCGATGCAGCAGACTGGTCCGACCGCGCCGCGAAAGCAGAAGAGATGTCACGCCGCGCCGTGAATGCAACAGAGATGTCCTCCCACACTGCGGTGGCCTGGGAAAATGTCTCGTGGGCAGGCGAGGACTCTTACATGCGCATGTGTGCCCTCGTCCTTAGGCAGATGGATAAGATCTCCAGGTGGGCGAGGTTGCAGGATGACCTGAAAGCCTCGTTTGAATAGTCTACCGACGTCATCCGACAACTAAATGAGAGCAATGCGAAGCTCCGGGCCGAGCGCGACCTACTGAGGGCGAAGATCATCGGAAGTGCGGAGCAGCAAGAGCAGACCACTTCCTTGTTGAAGAGGACCAACGTCATCATCGAGAAACTTATGGACGAGAATGCCATGTTGCGCATCGAGCGCAGAAGGCTGGTGGAGGAATCCGTGGATGCTCTCAAGCAGCATCTTGAGGACAAGAAAGAGGTCGTTGCCGCTCGCCGCAGAGACTACTAGTTCCCGCCGCATGCATCAACGCTTCAACAAAGTAGAGATCAGCTAGCCAGATCGTTGTCTTCTTTCTTATTTTGCCCTTGTGTATTTCGGGCGTTGCCGCATGTGGCTTATTTTAATTATGTTCCTAAATATGTAAGACAATTATTATCCACTATCATCGTCCTTATATTCATCATGCTTGCTATAAGTTGCAGTCGATGCTATATAGGTCCGTCGGATCTTACATCAAGATTTGCGCAAAACTTTCTTTTCAGGTTTTCATTTTTCTCTCTTAAATCTCAGTCCAGCGAAACATATAGCCACGCCGTAGAATAGGTGCTCGGGCGCCATTAATGGGGACATTGGGAGGGAGGTGCACGGCGGGTAGCGGTCAAAGGGCTCTCCTCCCGATGAGCATGGGCAGGGGTCTGATCGCACACCTCCCATACTCAAATAGCTACTCTGCACGACACCTCCTAGCCAATAAAAAAGGGGACACATGGCAACATGTAATTGGTAAGTAGAACACCCACGGTTTCAATAATACTTGTGTTTCCGATTTGTAACATGACAACACTTGTTCCAAAATGACTTTGTTGATTGTTAATGTGTGCGCCTTGGCAAATCGGACAGAAAAATTACCACAGCATGTTGGTGCCATGTCATGACACCATGCCAAGTTTCATGATTTTCAGGCGTGTTTTGGATTTACAGGAATTAAAAAACCAAGTTTCTCAATCTTTTCGGCCAAGTCACGATGCCCAGATGCTTGAATTTCATTCCCATATCTTGCATAGGACCTAGAAATTCACCCAAGGACACACATGTGGTTTTTCAAACAACTTCGGTGCACTGGAGCCTGTGCTTGTAGTTCAAATTTGAATTATGCACATTAATGCGTAGAAACTCAATTAATGTATAAAAAGGTCAAACGAACCCGGAATAATTCCAAAATTTAGCACGATACTTCTATTTGGTCTAATATGCCTGTGTAAGAAAATTAAGGTGGGAGAAGGCAGTGTACGTATGTTGTTTCGCACACGGAGGTGGCACGTTCCCTCTCGGAACCACAAGCCTTCTTGTCGGAAGCTCCGGTTTGCAAGAAGCTTACACCAAAGCTTGTCCCAATTCGGCCAAAAAAATTATTGCAGCATGTTGGTGCCATGTCATGACACCATGCCAAGTTTCATAATTTTCAGGCATGTTTTGGATTTATAGGAATTAAAAAACCAAGATTCTCAATCTTTCTAGCCGAGCCACGACGCCTAGATGTTTGAATTTCACTCCCATCTCTTGCATGGGACCTAGAAGTTCACCCAAGGACACACATGTGGTTTTTCAAACAACTTTCGTGCACTGGAGCCTGTGCTTGTAGTTCAAATTTGAATTATGCACATTAAATGTGCAGAAACTCAATTAATGTATAAAAATGCCAAACAAACCCGGAATAATTTCAAAATTTAGCACGGTACTTCTATTTGGTCTAATCTGCCCATGTAAAAAAATTAAGGCGGGAGAAGGCGGTGTACGTATGTTGTTTTGCACACGGAGGTGACACGTTCCCTCTCGGAACCACGTTCCCTCTCGGAACCACGAGCCTTCTTGAGGGAAGCTCCGGTTTGCAAGAAGCGTACACCAAAGCTTGTCCCAATTCGGCCAAAAAAATTACCGCAGCATGTTGGTGCCATGTCATGACACCATGCCAAGTTTCATGATTTTCAGGCGTGTTTTTGATTTACAGGAATTAAAAACCAAGTTTCTCAATGTTTCTGGCCGAGCCACGACGCCCAGATGTTTGAATTTCATTCCCATCTCTTGCATGGGACCTAGAAATTCACCGAAGGACACACATGTGGTTTTTCAAACAACTTTGGTGCACTGGAGCCTGTGCTTCTAGTTCAAATTTGAATTATGCACATTAAATGCGCAGAAACTCAATTAATGTATAAAAAAGGCCAAACAAACTCGGAATAATTTCAAAATTTAGCATGATACTTCCATTTGGTCTAATCTGCCTGTGTAAAAAAATTAAGGCGGGAGAAGGCAGTGTACGTATGTCGTTTCGCACACGGAGGTGGCACGTTCCCTCTCGGAACCACGAGCCTTCTTGATGGAAGCTCCAATTGCAAGAAGCTTACGCCAAAGCTTGTCCCAATTCGGCCAAAAAAATTACCGTAGCATGTTGGTGCCATGTCATGACACCATGCCAAGTTTCATGATTTTCAGGCGTGTTTTAGATTTATAGGAATTAAAAAACCAAGTTTCTCAATCTTTCGGGCAAGCCACGACGCCCAAATGTTTGAATTTCATTCCCATCTCTTGCATGGGACCTATAAATTCACCCAAGGACACACATGTGATTTTTCAAACAACTTTGGTGCACTGGAGCATGTGCTTGTAGTTCAAATTTGAATTATGCACATTAGATGCCTAGAAACTCAATTAATGCATAAAAATGCCAAAGGAACTCGGAATAATTCCATAATTTAGCACAATACTTCTATTTGGTCTAATTTGCCTGTGTAAAAAAATTAAGGCAGGAGAAGGCAATATATGTATCTCGTTTCGCACACGGAGGTGACATGTTCCCTCTCGGAACCACGAGCCTTCTTGAGGGAAGCTCCGGTTTGCAAGAAGCTTACACCAAAGCTTGTCCCAATTCAGCCAAAAAAATTACCGCCACATGTTGGTGCCATGTCATGACACCATGCCAAGTTTCATGATTTTTAGGCATGTTTTGGATTTACAGGAATTGAAAAACCAAGTTTCTCAATCTTTCCGGCCGAGCCATGACACCGAGATGTTTGAGTTTCACTCCATCTCTTGCATGGGACCTAGAAATTCACCCAAGGACACACATGTGATTTTTAAACAACTTTGGTGCACCGGAGCATGTGCTTGTAGTTCAAATTTGAATTATGCACATTAAATGCCCAGAAACTCAATTAATATATAAAAAGGGCCAAACAAATACAGAATAATTCCAAAATTTAGCATGATACTTCTATTTGGTCTAATCTGCCAGTGTACAAAAATTAAGGCGGGAGAAGGCAGTGTACGTATGTCGTTTCGCACATGGAGGTGACACGTTCCCTCTCGGAACCAAGAGCCTTCTTGAGGGAAGCTCCGGTTTGCAAGAAGCTTACACCAAATCTTGTCCCAATTCGACCAAAAAATTTATTGCAACATGTTGGTGCCATGTCATGACACCATGCTAAGTTTCATGATTTTCAGTCGTGTTTTGGATTTACAGGAATTAAAAAACCAAGTTTCTCAATCATCCCGACCGAGCCACGACACCCAGATGTTTGAATTTTATTCCCATTTCTTGCATGTGACCTATAAATTCACCCAAAGACACACATGTGATTTTTCCAGCAAACTGTGGTGCATTGGAGCATGTGCTTGTAGTTCAAATTTGAATTATGCACATTGAATGCCCAGAAAACTCAATTAATGCACAAAAATGCCAAACAAACCCGGAATAATTCCAAATTTAAACACAACACTCATGTACGAGTTGCATGTTCACTGTACGTAAATGTTCTAGCAATTCAAACACCATCCTTTCCCTACATAACACCATTTTGTCTTTCAAAACATAATGAAAAAATTAGGTATACCACAAACAGTTTACTAGAAAGAATCGTGTGGGATGCGATATACAATATCTTGGCGCACCGTCTTGTCTGGCTTACGCAGGAAGCTTTGTCGTCTACAGTCCATCGCCCCCGCTTGAACCACACTTGCGTGCCAGTTTCTCGCAACACCGAGTGAAATTTTTTGTCCACCACAGAAATATCTATCTCCCCGCCCCTCCCTCCTACCAAAAGCCACATTCCCACTATTCCTCCTTGCTTTCCAAGTTCAAACCTTCACTACTGCTTACCGGCAGCTCAGCCTCCTCGTCGACGACCCTTCTTCTTGCAGCGCCGCCTCCTCGCCGGCTATCCTTCTTCTTGCAGCGCCGCCTCCTCGCCGGCGACCCTTCTTCTTGCAGCACCGCCTCCTCGCCAGCGACCCTTCTTCTTGCTACGCGGCCTCCTCGCCGCCGACCCTTCTTCTTGCTGCGCGGCATCATAGATATGGTCAGGTAATCCACACCCCACCCACACCATCCTCCTCCTTTCCCGTCCCACATGCCCCGGCCGACGAAGCGACACCTTCCACCGAAATCACTGCCCCCTCCTTCAATTAAGCGCCGCCCATAACCATTTTACATGCAGTATAACGAGGAGCTGAGTAGCATGCGACAGCATGCGTGAACAAGGTCGCTATGACTGCCATGCGTGTCGACCGCCAGATCTTGGAGGAGCACCTTGTCTTCGAGGCCACCGTTGACACCGCCACGCGGTTGTCTACTTTAAAATATAGTTCGTGATGTTTTCTCGAGGCCACCGCCAATGCCTTCTAGTTATTTGTCCTCTGTAATGTTAATATGCAATCTGATGTTCAGTTAACAGTTTGGTCCTCTGAAATGTAATGTTCAGTTAACACTTTGGTCCAACAACTGCTACATTTCATAGTACTGCTCTCAAGCATTCTTTGTTTTGTTAATTGTCTTATCTTCTAGTACATGTTTCTATTCTGCAATGTCATGCTCAGTTAACTATTTTGGTTCATTTGGTCTGCTGTCCATTTAAATGTTTGGTTCAGTTATGCAATTTGATTTTCATTTGTTGTGGGTACAGTTTTGTATTGTTATGCATGTGACACCAGTCGAATTTGGATGTACTCAATACATATTCTACTGATAGTATGACAACTCTCAGTTAACCTGATCAAGATCTTCCTTATGTGTGTTGCAGGGAAACAATGGGAGACACTGCGGTTTACCATCGAGGTTTGTTCAAGCAGGGTCCTTTGGCTAATAGCACATTATTGTGCAGTTGCAGGAATCATTCTAATATTTAGGCTTCTTACAATTTGGTCTTGCACATGTAGGTCCTGCTGTCACAGGCTTAGACCCACTTTTCGACCCATTTTGCATATGGGGAAATGAGATGTCCATGAATATCAGTCAAGTCAAGAAACTCAGAAAGATTGTTAGGATGAAGAAACTTGCGACGAATAACAGCAAGATCTTTGTTTGCACAATGAAGAAGACATCAGTCAACTATAGGATGGTACCAACTCCTTTACCTTGTTTTTACCCCTTGCGCCATTTCAAATTTTACAATAGATTTATGCATAGCTTTGTTTTCAGTACTTTTCAAAGCAGTTCACCGATGATTACCTCTCAAACCTCCTGCATGGTCAAGAGGCGAGGAAGGTATTCATTCAACACCCACGGTGTCGTGGGTTTGTCACGGCAGATGTCCTCGTGAAAGGACTTAGTCATGGAGTCATCGCAATGGGTTAGCTTAAAGGGGTTAAATCGGACAAGGGGACACGGGAGTTTATACTAGTTCGGCCCCTTCGATGAAGGTAAAAGCCTACGTCTAGTTGTGATTGGTATTGCTAGGGTTTCGAAGGCCAGGGAGCGAATCCGCTTTGTCTGGCTCTCAAGTTGTTGTTTTCTATCCCTAAACCGCGGCCGGGTCGTCCCTTTATATAGATAGGTTGACGCCCGCCGGGCTACAGAGTCCCGAAGCCGGATCATAAACGTATCCGATTCATCCTCTCTCTTTCTATCTTACTATACAAGTTACATGACTAGGCCGGTTTACATTTTACAGACTGTAACCCGCCTTTGGGCCCTCTGTAAAGCGCCATCATCTTTACATCTTCATGGGCTTCTAATCTTCAAAGAGTCAACCCGGCTACATAAGGCCGGTTTACCTCCAGTAGTAATATCCCCAACATTAGGCCCCAGATTGGTTTGAACTTGTTCATGTCAATCTTCCACACTTAGAAAAAATCTTCTCTCTTATCTTCATTTTTGATCTTGTAAACCGCCGTGACGTCATACTTCAAAATTACGATAAACCGCCCTGACGTCATCCATCCGTTGATGTCGGAGATTTCCTTCATTTAATATATATCCAGTCATCGAGGCGACACCTTTATTAACTTATCCATTTTTTGGGCTCCTCGATTCCCGTACTTGCCATTTTATCACTTCGCCTTATAAATAGGACCGAGGGGTCATTTTCACCGTTTCCCTCGTGCCTCTTCGCATCGTCTTCCTCGCGCCGCTCAGCCTCTGAAGCTCCACCGCCACCGTCGACCGTCGCCTCTGCTCCGACCTTGGCCGCTGCATCACCCGGAACGCACCAGAATACTGCAGCGCCCTTCCGCTTCCTCACCAGCTCCGGTAAGTCCTCTGCTTTTTTCACCATAGATCTGTTCTAGGATTTCGACATTCTTCGTAGTTCTTCCAAAGTTCATCAGTGCTATTCTTCCCTGTTCTTCCTTTAATAGATGGACACTTTATGCTTGATGCATCTCTTGCCGTAGCTTACCTACCATGGTCATCACAAATCCTTATGCGCAAAAAACTGATCTAGTCTGTCAAAAATTGCTTCAGTTCTGCACCCCTTCAAGATCCAATTATTTTTGCTTTTCTGTCTTATCTTTAGATCCGAATGTTTTATACATCACTGTGAGATCTGTTTCTATGTTCATGTGAGATCCGTTTCTCCTCGCACCAATATAAGTGGTTTAACATTTGTATAAATAGTCTATGCCATTAGTCCTCTGATAAACTGGAAAAGCATGTTACCTTCATAATTATGCTCCGGTTTAACAGTGTCGGATCAATCCTGCGCTAGCATTACCTTTCTCTCTCATTATACTAGTCTCCGGGTTGTACCATTTATCATATCAGTATGTTTCTTACTCCCTTGTCTCTTGTGTATAATCATGCGTAATTTATAAACCGGCCTTTCATTTTCAGTTTGTTCGCTTTGCAACGGCCAAACAATTCACTGCCTGCAACTGGGCTCGTTCCCGGGTTACTGAGGCTCAATTGAATGAGATGGTTAGCATCGTATCTCTGCCTAAGAAAACTGAGATCAAATGGCGAGTTCCAGGAACCGAGAATCCTCCAACCCCAAGACAAGGCGAGGTGGTAATCTTTGTTGACCATATAGGCCGTGGTTTCAAACCGCCATGGTCAAAATTTTATCGAGATGTGCTTGCCAGCTTCCAACTGCATCCACAAGATATTGGTCCCAACTCAGTCTCCAACTTATGCAATTTCCAAGTCTTTTGTGAAGTCTATTTACAAGAAGAACCAACTGCAGAACTGTTCCGGGATTTCTTTCACTTAAACCGGCGCACAGAGTTTGTGAATGGCCCGAACACAAAGCTTGGTGGTGTCTCGATTCAAAAGCGGAAAGAAGTGGAATTTCCTCATGCCAAACATCATAGCCACCCAAAGGAATGGAACCAAACATGGTTTTATTGCAGAGACACTTCGCCTGAGGATGAAAATCCCCTCCCCGGCTTCCGTGATCATAGATTATCCAATACTTACCCAATGCCACAACGCATGAGCTCTTCAGAAAGGGCAAAATACGCTCCTCAAATCGCCAAGCTCCAGGCCTTTATGGCAAACGGTTTAACATGTGTGGATTTTGTGTGCTGTTGGATATCCTGGAGTATCTTGCCGCTAAGCCGACGTCCCGGTTTAATGTGCGAATATACCAGTGAAGTTGATGATCCGCAATGCCACTGCAACATCCAATTATCTGAGGCAGAAGTTATTGAAGGTGTAAAGAAGATTCTGAATGAATCGGAACTGGTCTGTAGTCAAACCGGTTTGAGTCCCTTCTGTACCAAGAACAAACCGCCTGCTATAAGCATTACACTTCCTCTTCATCTCTAATATCTTTAACTTATACAAGCTGTAACCCTTATTCTTTATATATATATAGGGTGATGACCCCTTCTAGAAACGGAAATCCATAGAGAAAGCGACAAAGCCAACTGGAGACAAAGTGGTCAAACCAACCCGCCCGAAGACCAAAGCCGTAAAACGAACGTCAAAGTGGAAAACGGCTGACCGGATTAATATGGAACTTGATGATGATACTGATGACCCACAAGTTGAGGTAGAACTTGACTCACTTGGTTCTCTTTTTATGCATCTTGTTAACAATGATCTTCCTCAGGAGGAGGCAGAAGCTAGTCAGGCTGATGACGTAGAGGTAATTACCCTTTCCTCCGGTTCAGACTCTATGCCAACACAAAAAACTTGCCAAACAATCCGGAAAGTAAGCTTTTCTCATCCTCTTGCTCACTTGGATCCAACATTTATTTTGAAGACTCAACAACATGAAGCTCGCCTGAAAGTGCAACTATCCCTGGGTGGTTTTGGTAATTCCTAACAACATATAGCTCATTGAGTTAACATTATTCCAAGATTAATATTTCAGGAAAAGCTCAATGAATGGCATGGCATGGATGAGGAAAGTGGATCCCTCAAAATTCTAAGGACAAAAAGTTTGGCTCAAGCTTGAAGCTCAAGACTCTACATTTTATATTTTAGTGATCCAAGATCACATTGAGTCTATAGGAAAAGCCAATACTATCAAGGAGGGATGAGGTGTTGCTTAATGGCTTGCTTGCTCAAAATGCTTAGTGATATGCTCCAAAATCCTCAACTACCTTCCCACATCCACATATGACCTAAACCAAAAGTCAAACTCGGCCCCACCGATTCTTTCTATCCGGCGCCATCGAGTTGCAAATGTCATAGCCACTGCCACAAACCCTAGGCAAATCGGTCTCACCGATAGGGATCTCGGTCTCACCGAGATGGGATTGTAATCTCTTTGTTTCCCTTCGTAACGTTTCGGTCTTACCGAGATGAGCGATCGGTCCAACCGAGATTGCAATGTAAACTCTCTGTTTCCCTTTTGTAACATTTCGGTCTCACCGAGATGAGCGAATCGGTCCCACCGAGTTTACCTGACCAACTCTCTGGTTAGCTTATTACCAAAATCAGTCCCACCGAGTTTGTGTAATCGGTCACACCGAGATTACGTTATGCCCTAACCCTAACCATATCGGTCCTACCGAGTTGCATCTCAGTCCCACCGAAAATCCTAACGGTCACGAGGTTTGCTGAATCAGTCCGATCGAGTTTAACCATTCAGTCCCACCGAGTTTGGCAAATTGTGTGTAACTGTTAGATTTTGTGTGGAGGCTATATATACCCCTCCACCCACTCTTCATTCATGGAGAGAGCCATCAGAACATACCTACACTTCCAATACACATTTTCTGAGAGAGAACCACCTACACTTGTGTTGAGGTCAAGATATTCCATTCCAACCATATGAATCTTGATCTCTAGCCTTCCCCAAGTTGCTTTCCACTCAAATCTTCTTTCCACCAAATCCAAATCCTGTGAGAGAGAGTTGAGTGTTGGGGAGACTATCATTTGAAGCACACGAGCAAGGAGTTCATCATCAACACACCATTTGTTACTTCTTGGAGAGTGGAGTCTCCTTGATTGGCTAGGTGTCACTTGGGAGCCTCCGACAAGATTGTGGAGTTGAACCAAGGAGTTTGTAAGGGCAAGGAGATCGCCTACTTCGTGAAGATCTACCGCTAGTGAGGCAAGTCCTTCGTGGGCGACGACCGTGATGGAATAGACAAGGTTGCTTCTTTGTGGACCCTTCGTGGGTGGAGCCCTCCGTGGACTCGCGCAACCCTTACCCTCCGTGGGTTGAAGTCTCCATCAACGTGGATGTACGATAGCACCACCTATCGGAACCACGACAAAAACATCCGTGTCTCCAATTGCGTTTGAATCCTCCAAACCCTTCCCTTTACATTCTTGAAAGTTGCATGCTTTACTTTCCGCTACTCATATACTCTTTTGCATGCTTGCTTGAATTGTGTGGAGATTGCTTGACTTGTGCTAAGATAGCTAAAATCTGCCAAGAACTAAAATTGGGAAAAGGCTAGATTTTTATTTGGTCAAGTAGTCTAATCACCCCCCCTCTAGACATACTTTCGATCCTACAAGTGGTATCTGAGCTTTGGTCTCCATTTGCTTTGATTTCCATAGCTTTTGGCAGTCATAGCCTTGGTTTCACAACCTAGGAGAGTATGGCGTCTAGCGAGGGAAATTATCACCGTAGAGGTCCTTACTTTGATGGCACTAATTTTGCTAGTTGGAAGCATAAGATGAAAATGCATATTCTTGGACATAACCCCGCCGTTTGGGCTATTGTGTGTATTGGCTTGCAAGGTGAATTCTTTGACGGGAAAGAACCAAACCGTGAAGCCACCGCAGAAGAGTTGAAAATGCTGCAATACAACGCTCAAGCTTGTGATATCCTCTTCAATGGATTGTGCCCCGAAGAATTCAACAAAAACAACCGTCTTGAGAATGCAAAGGAAATTTGGGATACTTTGATTGATATGCACGAAGATACCGACTCCGTCAAGGAATCTAAATTGGATGTGCTTCAAAGTCAACTTGACAAGTTCAAAATGAAGGATGGTGAAGGTGTTGCTGAAATGTACTCTAGGCTTGCTCTTATCACAAATGAGATTGCCGGCTTAGGGAGTGAAGAGATGACCGATAGATTCATCATCAAGAAGGTCCTAAGAGCCTTGGATGGAAAATATGATACCGTGTGCACATTGATCCAAATGATGCCAAATTACAAAGATCTCAAGCCAACGGAAATCATCAGAAGAATTGATGCTCATGAGATGTCACTCAAGGATAAAGAGGAACTTCACAACAAATCAAGTGGTGCTTACAAAGCCTCATGTGAAGCCCCCACATCATCGAGTGAGAAACAAACCTTCAATGAAGAATTGAACTTAATGGTGAAGAACTTCAACAAGTTCTACAAGAGTAGAAGCAAAGAGAGAAGCTCCAAGTCAAGGTCCTACAATGACAAAAGATCTTCTAGTCGAGAGCGAAACTGCTACAATTGTGGAAGGCCCTGACACTATTCCAATGAGTGTACGACCCCCTACAAGAGAAGAGAAGATTCTCCCAAGAGAATAAGTAGAAGAGAAGAATCACCATCTAGAGAAAGGAGTAGAGATGATCGTTATGAACGAAGACCCTCGCGAAGAAGCGAGGATTCGGAAAGAAAGGACAAGTCATCAAGGAGCTACACAAAACGAAGACATCAAGCTCATGTTGGTGAATGGGTATCCGGCTCCGACTCCGACAACCACTCCGAGAGAAGCTATCACTCCGACTCCGAATATACTGAAGATGAAGGTGTTGCCGGTCTAGCACTTGTGACAACCAACTCCTACGACATATTTGACTCACCAAATGAAGGAGTTGGAACATGCTTCATGGCTAAAGGCCCAAAGGTATCACACCCCGAGTATGTTGATTTTAATAGTGATGAAGATGACTTGTTAGGTGATGATGATTTACTTGTTGACAACTCTAGTGATGAATAATGTGATGAAACGTCAATTAATCATGCTAATCAAGATAAAACGAATGACAATGATAAGGAGAAGATTGAGTCTCTAACTAAAGAACTAAACACTCTTAAGTTAGCTCATGAAACTATCTTAGGAGATCATCGAGAACTTTTAAGGACTCATGAGAAATTACGCTTTGAAAAGCTCAACCTTGAGCAAGAGCATGAGTTCTTAAAAGCAATCAATGATGATCTTCGTAAGAAAAGTTCTTCTTACATTGCCAAGCGTTTACTCTTATCCACTTACATGCCTCAAGTCAAGTCTAGTAACAAGAACAAGAAAGATTCTTCCTCTAGTAGTAACAATAATCATGCTAAATCCAATATTGTTGCTTCTAGTAGTTCTCTTGATTTAACTAATGATTCTCTTAGCCAAGTTACACTTGAGCAAGAAAATATCTTATTGAAGGGAATTATAGAGAAAGGTGTTTACAAGAGCCTTGCCCGAAGTAAGCAATTCGAGGAAATTGTACGCAAGCAAGGAAGGCCCCGAAAGAATCAAGGTGTTGGTTTTGAACGAAAGTTCAATGCCAATGGAGTTGAGTGGGAAGAACATCAATACCCCAAGACGAAGTTTGTTCCTCAACAAGAGAAGTATGATCCCACTTCTTTCAAAGGGACACAAGCTCAAGATGATCTTCCACCACAAGACCGCAAGCAAAAAGGCAAGGACAAGCTTCAAGAGGAAATTGATGCATTTGAAGAAGCTCCTAAGGCCTTGGTCAAGTGGGTTCCCAAGACTACTTCAAGTTCCACTTCATCAAGTACAACTACAACACCGAGGATTCCCATCAAGATGGTGTGGATCCCGAAGAAGAATAACTAGAGAGTTCTTGAGGGTGACTCCGCCAACATACTTCACTCTTATCATCTTGGCAAGAACAAGTGCAATCAACTTCCACATCTTGCACTAGTTCAAGGAGTCACAAACCCTCTTGTTGGCAAGACAAGGGACAAGGTAACCTAAAAGCTTTCATAGACATCATCTTGTGTGTGCATCACTTTATGTCTATGGATATCCTTGTTTGTTCCTTGTGGGACTAACCCGTGTAGGTATTGAAAGTGCAACTCACTCCAATGGATAGCTTCAAATGATCTACATCAACATTGAGCATCCACATCTTCAACATCTACATGAAGTCATCATCGACAAAACCCAAGGTTAGTTCATCCCTCTTAGGGGGGATCTCACATCTAGGGGGAGCTTTACTCTAAGAATTGAGCTAAAGCAACTCTAATGGTGTGAACACAACAATGCTTATGTAAAAGTGGTAACCCCACTTGTGCTTAAACGATGAGTATGACCTATGATCAAATGTTCTCATTTGACTCCTAAGTCAATATACTCATATATAGATGACCTAGTCATTGCAAATTGTTTGATAGATGCTAGAATTGGTTGTGCATGCTTTGCCACATATTTCAATTGCCATTTTATTGTGTGAGCATGTTGATTGCATATTTTACCCATTCGAGGACATCCACTTGTTGTTTTGATTGATTGGTTTTCTTTTCTTTTGCCAAGTGGATGGACAAGAATGCCTAAGAACCCTCTCTAGCTATCTATGCTTTTCTCGTCTCAAACTCTATTCATGCTACATCACAAAATTTGATCAAGTCAGATTCGAACCACTCTGTGTGAGGAGCACTCGGAGTCCCCGATTCGTCATAGACTTAAACCTCCAAAACTTC
This sequence comes from Triticum dicoccoides, assembly GCF_002162155.2. NCBI lineage: Eukaryota > Viridiplantae > Streptophyta > Magnoliopsida > Poales > Poaceae > Triticum > Triticum dicoccoides. Next base: position 265,720,323 of record NC_041390.1, on the reverse strand, counting down.
TTTGTGCGTTTCGGTCTGACCGATTCATCCATTTCGGTCATACCGAGATCACTAAGTCGATCTAGGTTTTCAATCTCGTGCAACCGATTTGAACCTTTCGGTCACACCGAGTTTCAGTAACTGCTTGCAGTTATGAATCTCGGTGCCACCGAGTTGTTCCACTCGGTCACACCGACAAGGTTGAGCTATATATATCCACGGGCAAATTTTTGGAAATTTCTCCGAAGTCTTTTCGCCCGCGCTTAGCCCGCTCTGCCTCCAGGGTCTCTGGATCGTCCTCCTTGTCGCCAGTTGCCTCCTGCCGCTGGTCTCCACCGCCGTCAACGGGAATCATCCCCGCCGTTGCCGCCATAGCAAGTTCATCGCTGAACTAGGGTATGAACTCGATCACTGTGCTATCCCTATCTGATTCCTAGCACATTGTGTTCGCCATGTATCTTGCCACGATTGAGATCATTCTTATCCAGTCAAAACACTCCGTAGTTTAGTCGTGAATTGAAAATTTAGGGTTAGGTTTCCGCCGAAACTATCTCGGACCCACCGAGTTGTGGAACTCGGTACCACCGATTCGGCTCAGGCCATTGCACATGTAATTTTCGGTCTGACCGAGAATTGCAAATCGGTGTGACCGAGTTCAGGACTTTGTGAAACCCTAGCAGTCTCGATGCCACCGAACTATGACTCGGTCTGACCGTGTTCACTAGTTTAGGTTCCAACAACTGCTTCAGTATCACCGAGTTTACAAATTGGTTGATCCGAAATGCTTTCCGTGGAAAAATAAAACTAAGTTTTTGACTCATTCTTTTGCAAAAACCTCTGCATTTGTGATGCTCATCCACTCTATCTCATCTATATCTATTCATAGGGTCTGCTGTCAGTGTTTGCAATATGTCTGATCAGAGTGACAGCCAGAACAGGTCAGAGGAGCAGGTTCACCTGAGTGAGGGCACTAGTCCCTCTAGCAGTTCAGATGATGGTAGCAGGAGCACCCCAAGCAACTTACCCAAAGCTGCTACCAGGGCCAGAAAGAAGAAGACCTCTGAATCTGAGGATGAAGACTATGTGGCAGTTGAGGATGAGGCCACTTCCAAAAGAAAGTGGTTAAGAAGGAATATAGCAGTGCTGCTGCCACCAAGCCAGGCATGAAGCAAAGGTTCCTGCAAAGAGAATTCCAATGTCTAAGACCAGAGCATCTACTCAAGTCCCTTTGGGATCTGAACCCAAAGAGGCTGCTGCAGAAGGGAAGAAGAGGAAGGAGAGGATCAAAAAGACCACTGCTAGAGTGCTTGGGAGATCCTCAATCATGAGAAATTCTGAAGAGGAAGAGGAAGAAGAGGTTGCTGAACCAGCACCCAAGGCACAAAAGCTGATGGGTGATGCTATAAAGTCAGGGGCTGCAACATCAAAGCCCAAAGAAGCACCCAAAGCAGCCTCCAAGCCCAAGAGTGCACCTAAGAGGAATACCAGGAGTATACCAACTGCTGAGAAGAACAAGGCCCCAGTGCCTGAAGTTGCTGCTGATGAAGATGATGAAGGACAAGTCCCGAGGAAGCTCAAACCCAAAATCCCAGATCATAATGATGCTCATCCAGTAGCTGAGAACATGAAGATAAGGAAGGACTCAGGTCTGAGGCTATGGAGAGAGTCAGATCCATATGCCACCAGGAGGAGGACTGCTATGGATTACAGGTTCCATACAAAGGAACATCAGGACTTCTATGAGACAGTGTTGCTTGACAAGAAGCCCATAGTGTGTGACATGAGATGGGTCGACTGGGACTACATCAAGGAGAATGAGGATCACTATCCAGGTGTACATGATAGTTTCAAGGCTTGTGGAGTCGATGAGTTTGTGGCTCAGAAGCTCACAAAATGGAATGATGAGCTCATCATGCATTTCTACTCCATAGCTCATTTCTACCCAGATGGAAGGATTGTCTGGATGTCTGAAGGTACGAGGTACCAGGCCGCGGTTGCTGAATGGGCGAAGTTGATCAATGCCCCAAAAGAGAGTGAAGATGACTTGGATGTCTATGCCAACAGGAAGAAGGATCACAACACAATGGCACACATGTACAAGGAGATCCCAGATGCTGCTCTTGAGACACATAAGTTTGGATCTGTACATTACCTTCTATCAGGCTTGCCAACCATCAACTGGATCCTCAGGCACACTCTCTTGCCAAAGTCAGGTGATCATAAGATGATCAGAGGCCATGCAATTAACTTGCTTCACATCTTTGATGTCCCACAGAAATTCAAAGTCATGAGCCTAATAGTTGAAACTATCAAGAGGACAACTGCAGATCAGAAGAGGAGTTGTGGGTATGCCCCACAGATCCAGGAGCTAATCAACTCCAAGATGGGAACTGGTACATATCTGCTGGACAAGGAGCACATGCCTATATATCCAGACTTCGAGGACAACATTGTGGTTATGAATGAGGATGAACCATCTTCTGTGCACGCACAAGCCAAGAAGGAGAAGGCAAAAGCTGAAAAGGCTGCAAGGATGCCAACTACTGAAAAAGCATCTCAGTATCTCCTGAAGAGCAAGTAAGATCAGCTTGGCTACCTGATTGCATCCACTCTGAGGATTGAGAAGGGACTGCCCACCCTGACTCAAAACCAGGAGAGCTTGGAAAGAATCGTGGAGCAAAAATTCTATGACTTGGATGTGAAGGTAACTGAGATTTAGTCTGTTGTGGAGCAACTTCAAGATGATATGCAGGAGAGGAAGGGCAAGACAACCACTGATGCATTTGCCAGAGTGCCTAGAGCTCAGAGGTCTGCTGCATTGCCTGTTCCAGACACTAGAGCCACTTCATCTGCACCAGCTACAGCTTCAGCGCAACCAGCTCCAGCACCAACTCCTTCAGCTCCATCCACATCAACTGAAGTCTTCGTCCAAGGAGCCATCTCTACGCCACCACCTGAAGACCAAGCTTGAGAGACGTTTTAGTGCTATGCATTTTCTATGAACTTTTTGGTAACTTGTTGCCAAAGGGGGAGAAACATGTATAGATCATAGGCTTCGAGAGAGAGCATTGCTTTTTATTCTCTCTTGCTTTGATGGTTGAACTTTGTTTGTCTTTTGATTGCTTGAGATACTATGATATTATCTGTGAGACATTGATGATCATGTGGTTGATCATAAGCTACACTTATGCTTGTTAGATGATATTATCTTACTTATCCTTATATGATCATTCACTTTGCTTGGTGATGAGTGCATGTATTCAATCTTTATTATTTTGAGCGCTCCACCAAGATGTATGTGACATGGAAGAGTAACCCATGATCCTAACTCATTGTGCATTTACAGTCCAAAGCAAATCTTAAGATATGCACAAATTTAGGGGGAGCTCTTGCTTTTCACATACTTCTCAAAGCGACAATATCTTTCACTCTTATTATCATTTGTCGAAGCTTTGATCTATATGTTGTCATCAATTACCAAAAAGGGGGAGATTGAAAGTGCAACTATCCCTGGGTGGTTCTGGTAATTCCTAACAACATATAGCTCATTGAGCTAAGATTATTCCAAGATTAATATTTCAGGAAAAGCTCAATGAATGGCATGGCATGGATGAGGAAAGTGGATCCCTCAAAATTCTAAGGACAAAAAGTTTGGCTCAAGCTTGAATCTCAAGACTCTACATTTTATATTTTAGTGATCCAAGATCACATTGAGTCTATAGGAAAAGCCAATACTATCAAGGAGGGATGAGGTGTTGCTTAATGGCTTGCTTGCTCAAAATGCTTAGTGATATGCTCCAAAATCCTCAACTACCTTCCCACATCCACATATGACCTAAACCAAAAGTCAAACTCGGCCCCACTAATTCTTTCTATCCGGTGCCACCGAGTTTCAAATGTCATAGCCACTGCCACAAACCCTAGGCAAATCGGTCTCACCGATAGGGATCTCGGTCTCACCGAGATGGGATTGTAATCTCTCTGTTTCCCTTCGTAATGTTTCGGTCTTACCGAGATGAGCGATCGGTCCCACCGAGATTGCAATGTAAACTCTCTGTTTCCCTATTGTAACATTTCGGTCTCACCAAGATGAGCGAATCGGTCCCACCGAGTTTACCTGACCAACTCTCTGGTTAGCTTATTACAAAAATCGGTCCCACCAAGTTTGTGTAATCGGTCACACCGAGATTAGTTATGCCCTAACCCTAACCATATCGGTCCTACCGAGTTGCATCTCAGTCCCACCGAAAATCCTAACGGTCACTAGGTTTGCTGAATCGGTCCGACCGAGTTTAACCATTCGGTCCCACCGAGTTTAGCAAATTGTGTGTAACGGTTAGATTTTGTGTGGATGCTATATATACCCCTCCACCCACTCTTCATTCGTGGAGAGAGCCATCAGAACATACCTACACTTCCAATACACATTTTCTAAGAGAGAACCACCTACACTTGTGTTGAGGTCAAGATATTCCATTCCAACCATATGAATCTTGATCTCTAGCCTTCCCCAAGTTGCTTTCCACTCAAATCTTCTTTCCACCAAATCCAAATCCTGTGAGAGAGAGAGTCGAGTGTTGGGGAGACTATCATTTGAAGCACAAGAGCAAGGAGTTCATCATCAACACACCATTTGTTACTTCTTGGAGAGTGGTGTCTCCTAGATTGGCTAGGTGTCATTTGGGAGCCTCCGACAAGATTGTGGAGTTGAACCAAGGAGTTTGTAAGGGCAAGGAGATCGCCTACTTTGTGAAGATCTACCGCTAGTGAGGCAAGTCCTTCGTGGGCGACGGCCGTGATGGAATAGACAAGGTTGCTTCTTCGTGGACCCTTCATGGGTGGAGCCCTCCGTGGACTCGCGCAACCGTTACCCTTCGTGGGTTGAAGTCTCCATCAACGTGGATGTGCGATAGCACCACTTATCGGAACCACGACAAAGACATCCGTGTCTCCAATTGCATTTGAATCCTCCAAACCCTTCCCTTTACATTCTTGCAAGTTGCATGCTTTACTTTCCGCTGCTCATATACTCTTTTGCATGCTTGCTTGAATTGTGTGGAGATTGCTTGACTTGTGCTAAGATAGCTAAAATCTGCCAAGAACTAAAATTGGGAAAAGGCTAGATTTTTATTTGGTCAAGTAGTCTAATAACCCCCCTCTAGACATACTTTTGATCCTACATCGCCGGACAACTCAGCACAGTGGCCAACATGTCACCTCTGTCGGTTTACCTGATACTCCGGTTCAGAAGCGCCGGTCTGAGGTCTCTCCTACTTCTGACCATTCTTACCCCAAGGCAGGTTATTTCAGACAGCCTCTTAATCCGTCCAATTCAAATTATCAGGTGACACCTCCTTCCTCTTCTGGTGAATCGACAGCAACTCAACTCCCCCCTTTGAAAACTGTGGCTGGGTGAGTTATGAAAAACCTTTCCTTTCAATGCGCCCTACATCTTTTGAACAGGATGTTAATCCTTTCTTATTCTGTTTGCAGGGCCAAAGCCAGACCCAGCAAGAAAGCTCGGGTCACCAATCCGCCAGAAGACCCTGTTGCCGAAGAAGAAGAACCAAGAGGTGAACCGGATCAGACTGGTGAACCGGAAGGCCTCCATCCTGAAACAACTTTTGATGATCCGCCCCTTGACGACCAACATATTGACGAACCAATAGATGCTGAGCCTGCCGCCCCTGATACTGAACCGGCAGAACCAAACCGGGCTAATCCAATGAAAGACACTGAAATTCCATCATCATCCACTAAAAATCCTGAAGGCCAAGGTGATGACGTTATTATTACTGGAATAGGCCACAGCTCTCCTGGTCATCCCGTGATTTTGGCTCAGCATAGTGCCAAAGAAGAGCAAATTGCCAAGGATAAAGTTAAATGGAGCAGCGACTTATCAAACTATGCTCATCTTAACGCTGATGAGCTTCATTCCGGCTTCTTAAACCATCTGCACTCAAACCGGGATTATGAAGCTAGTTTGGTGAATTTGATGAAAGAACGATATGAGGTAAATTCTTCTCCCTTGTACATTGATTTATAGCTGAAATACTATTCCAAGTAGCCTCCAAGAACCATTTTATGATTGTTAATCATAAACCGGGTCTTTGTAACACTTCAAGCATCCCATCATTGATCCTTGCAAAGGCGTGTCCTCAATCATAGATAAGACTCATGTTTGAAAAAATTAGATAACGTTCTGCAGCATAGCCCCCAAAGGCCGGTTTAACTTGGCAAGTTAATCCAGTTTTTAATCCACACTGCCGGTTTAGAACAAACGTACATTAGCCCCCAAGTGTCAAGGATAATGCTTGCATTGTTCTGGAGACTTGTATAGAGGGTAGTAGTTGAAAGAAAAGAGGCATTAGCCCCCAAGTATGAAGTGGATAACTTGTTATGTGCTTTATACTTAGTGCATAAATATGTTGTTTTGTTGAATATACCTTCAATGTTGCAGGCTGAACTGAGAAACAAAGATGCCCAAAACTCCGACTTGCAAGAAAATGTGAAGTCTCAACAAGTCGAAGCTGCAAAAGCCAAAGAGGAGCTGATGCAGGCCCTGGCCGAAATGGAAAAGCTGAAAGAATCCTTCAACCAAGATCGTGCTAAATGGGAAACCGAAAAAGCCAGTTTAACCAAAAGAGCTGTAGATGCCGAGGGAGCCCTGAAATCGGTGGTTGAAGAACTAGCCGGTTTGAAGCGCCAAATCAACGCTATGACCTCTGCTATCTTTGGTAAGTGTCTGTTTATGTATGTTGCACCAGTCAATGAATCTTAAAACTAACCAAAATGTTGATAAAATCTTTGGCAGGAACTCGGATCACTCATCTTGGTGCAGATATGCGGATGAAGCTCAAAGCGGCATATACATTGGTTGAGAAGCTATACTCTGGGTCTCAGCGAGCCATTTGTACAACGGCTTATAACAAACCGGCGCCAACGTTGATTAAGGAGACCCTTGAGAAGCTGGGCATGTTACCGGCGTGTATTGCCGAGTTGAAAAGAGCCGCTGCGAGAGCAGGAGCATTAACCACCCTTATTCGAGCCAAGGCCTGGATTCCAGACCTTGAAGCGGAGGATATCATTAAAGGATATCCAGGCGTTAAAGAAGATGGTTCAAACTTTGACAATGATGATCTTCGGCGGCTGACCAAACAGATGCGGCCAGCGGCCAACAAATTGGCCGAGGACACCGAGTTGTCCCACTTTCAACCATTTTATGATGCAGAAGGGAAAAGATAGCCGGCCGAGATCCATGAAGTCGAAGAACTTGTGCCTCCGATTCATAAGCACACTTATGCCCCTGATATTAACCCTTCTGATCTTATCCATGAGGAAGCAGTATTCCAAGCTTTAACCGAAATCGATTGGTCAACGGCTGATTTCCAGCGGCTGGGGAGGGATGAAGAAGTGCCTACACCAACTGATCCGCAACTGTCAAACCACCGTGATGAAGATTCCTGATCCGGTCGCCGGTTTATATGGCTACTGTGAAAAACAATGGCACTGTTTGAGCCGCTTTGAAGCTTCATGTAATAGGATAGCTGAAACCTTGTTTATCTGCCATGCCATCGAGCATGTTTCATAACGCTTTGTAACAATCTGTGCCGCCTTTCAGGATATATTTTATGCATAGCCTATGATGACTTGCCTTCCTGGGTCCAAAAAAACTTAAAAATGTCTAGCGGTTTACCGCTAAACATGTCATAATATCCAAGAAGTATATAGTACTTTAGCTAAATAATCAAGTGTTTGTACAAAAAATAATTTACAGAACATACCTCATTGATTGACCAAACATGTATACAGCAAAGGTGTTTAACACCAACCCGATACGTTTGATAATTTCATCTTCATAATGCTGGTCTATGTATTAAACCGGACCGGTATAACTACCGGATTTTCTTTATAACACTGGTGATTTAGTCAAACCAGACCGGGTCAATGACCATCGCTTTATAATTGATCATGTGCCAACAACTGGTGGTTGGAAAGCAAGCTGGGTCAACGACGCCGGTTTATCAAAAAATACTTATGATTGTCAACAAACAAAATTCAACATCATTGAAGTTTTGCTGAAGAGGACGAAGGTTGGGCGGGCAAGTATCCATAGCCACTGGCCTAAAGTTGCAAGGACATTCAACATCATTGAAGGCTCAATATTTGCCTTCCGCTTCTGCAGTTTCCCAGATGAGATTCATCTGTCTATTTACCGTGTATGATGCTACTTTCCAAAGGCTTTTTATGTTGCATGTGAAACTTGGTGCTGTTGTTTAATGGCGTAATTGAGTGCCGAAGCTATCTGATGTAATTCAATTATGAAATCCTGGTTGCTTTTATACGAATATGAAATATCTGGCGTGTTTTATAAGAAATATCAGTTTGATTAGTACATGGATTATCAATAATAGGCTAATTACCCTACTTATTGGGGTTTTCTATTGCAGACGGTTACTCAGACAACACTGTTGGCGATGAACTCAAACAACCCGCACGTTTCTAGAAAGTAGGCATGTTCGATCAACTAACAATCACACATGACTTCCGGCAGCGAACTGTTTGCATTAGGCCACCTTGCACAAACGTTTCCACACAGAGAACTGTGTGTGTTATACATACGAATGAAAACGTTTTCCTTGGATTGACTGTGTGGGATGTACATAATAACATAAACGAATTCCTTGGATTGACCGTGTGTGATATACATACCTACGGAAATGTTTTTCTGGGATTCACTGTGTGGGATGTACATGCCTACAGAAATGATTTTCTTGGATTACCGTGTGGGATGTACATACCTACGGAAATGATTGGGTTTCGATGCCTCGCCCGATCGCACATGGCCCTAGCCTGGGTCCCAGGAGGGCCTATCCCCGACGATTTCTGGGTCGTGTGGGAAGGACACCCTATCACACACACTCACTTGGCGACGGTTCCAAATGCCGTCACGGAAAGGGGTTAAAAACCGTTTGCTTAGCACGTCGCTGTACCAGTGTCAGATCATTGAAACTTTTTTTTTCTTATTACGATGATTCTCCACTTCACTCTGAAATTCTTTGAACTTTTCAAACGTTTTAGACTTGTGTTCCATTAAGTAGATATACCCATATCTGCTCAAATCATCTGTGAAGGTTAGAAAATAACGATACCCGCCACGTGCCTCAACACTCATCGGACCACATACATCAGTATGTATTATTTCCAATAAGTCATTAGCTCGCTCCATTGTTTCGGACAACAGAGTTTTAGTCATCTTGCCCATGAGGCATGGTTCGCAAGTATCAAATGATTCATAATCAAGTGATTCCAAAAGCCCATCTACATGGAGTTTCTTCATGCACTTTACACCAATATGACCTAAACAACAGTGCCACAAATATGTTGCACTATCATTATCAACTTTGCATCTTTTGGCATCAATATTATGAATACGTGCATCACTACGATCGAGATTCAATAGACCATTTACATTGGGTGTATGACCATAGAAAGTTTTATTCATGTAAACAGAACAACAATTATTCTCTGACTTAAATGAATAACAGTATCGCAATAAACATGATCCAATCATATTCATGCTCAACACAAACACCAAATAACATTTATTTAGGTCCAACACTAATCCCGAAGGTAGAGAGAGTGTGCGATGGTGGTCATATCAACCTTGGAATTACCTCCAACACACATCGTGATCTCGTCCTTAACTAGTCTCTGTTCATTCTGCAATTCCCGTTTCGAGTTACTAATCTTAGCAACTGAACTGGTATCAAATACCCTGGGGTTACTATGAACACTAGTAAAGTACACATCAATAACATGTATATCAAATATACCTTTGTTCACTTTGCCATCCTTCTTATCCGCCAAGTATTTGCGGTAGTTCCGCTTCAAGTGACCATTCCCTTTGCAATAGAAGCACTCAGTTTCAGGCTTAGGTCTACCTTTGGGTTTCTTCACGGGAGTGGCAACTTGCTTGTCATTCTTCTTGAAGTTCCCTTTCTTTTCCTTTGTCCTTTTTATCGAAACTAGTGGTCTTGTTAACCATCAACACTTGATGCTCTTTCTTGATTTCTACCTTCGCCGATTTCAGCATCGCGAAGAGCTCGGGAATCTTTTTTGTTATCCCTTGCACATTATAGTTCATCACGAAGTTCTAGTAGCTTGGTGATAGTGACTAGAGAATTCTGTCAATCACTATCTTATCTGGAAGATTAACTCCCACTTGGTTCAAGTGATTGTAGTACCCAGACATTCTGAACACATGCTAACTGGTTGAGCTATTCTCCTCCATCTTGTATGCAAAGTACTTGTCAGAGGTCTCATACCTCTCGACACGGGCATGAGTCTGAAATACCAATTTCACCTCTTGGAACCTCTCATATGCTTCGTGGCGTTCAAAACATTTTTGAAGTCCCAGTTCTAAGCCGTAAAGCATGGTGCACTAAACTATCAAGTAGTCATCATATTGAGCTTGCAAAACATTCAGAAGGTCTGTATCTGCTTGTAACACCCCGGATGTAACTTTCCCAATTTGTACTCCAACTCTTGCCGTTTCCGGCGTTAAGTTATTTTATTTTCTCGGGTTCGGGTCTTTGTCTCTGTGTGTTGTTGTCGTTGTCATGCATCTCATATCATGTCATCATGTGCATTGCATTTGCATACGTGTTCGTCTCATGCATTCGAGCTTTTTCCCCGTTGTCCGTTTTGCATTCCGGCGCTTCGTTCTCCTCTGGTGGTCAATTCTACCTTTCTTTCGTGTGTGGGGATTAAACATTTCCGGATTGGACCGAGACTTGCCAAGCGGCCTTGGTTTACTACCGGTAGACCGCCTGTCAAGTTTCGTGCCATTTGGACTTCGTTTGATACTCCAACGGTTATCCGAGGGACCGAAAAGGCCTCGTGTGTGTTGCAGCCCAACACCCCTTCAATTTGGCCCAAAACCCACCTAAGCCTTCTCCATCATCTAGAGCTTTCGATCACGATCGCATGGCCGAAAACCGCACCTCATTTGAACTCTCCTAGCTCCCTCTATGCCTATATATAGCCCCTCCTCCGAAATCCGGATCTCCCCCTTCCTCTAACCCTAAAAATCCGCTTGCACCGCGCCGGACATGTCCGATCCGGCCGGACAAGCCGCCTCCGCCGCCCGCGGCCACTGAGGCCTCGCCACCTATCCCTCCG